>NC_135312.1:4768257-5090374 GCF_048772815.1 Callospermophilus lateralis | reverse complement strand
GCGGGGAGTCCCCACACCCGCACCTGCCCCAGGGCTGCCCTGGGGGTGGGCAGGGCAGGGGTCAAGCTTAGAAGGCATCCAGGCTGTCCCTGAGGTAGCACAGTCGTAGGACCCATTAGAAGAAACCCAAGTCTGTCCCCTGCAGACACCTGGGGGCCATCTCCGCCAGCAGCCCCAGCTTCCTTGCCCCCTTGGCAGAGTGGCCCACTCCAAGTCCTGGCTAGAGAGTCACTTCCTGTCCTGTGGCTCATTTCAATTCCAGAGTTTGTCCAGAGAGGCAAAGACCTGGTCAAGGCGTCCCTGGCTCGCCAGGCAGAGGGGACAGCAACGCTCACGCTGGCCCAAGAAGAGGAACGGAGGGGCTTCCTGGCCAACTCCCCCCTGAACTCGGACCCCGAGGAGTTTCTCAAGGTGACCTGCCCTGTCCCCACCTGGCCCTCGGGTGTGGGGGGTGAGCCAGGTGCGGGCTCCGTTCTTCCTCTGGGCATGGGAGGCACAGGACTCATGAGGTGGTTGTCGACTGCCTCCTGTTTGTCAGCCGAGTGGCCATAGCCTGGACCCTGTGCCCTGCCTGCTCCCCTGTCAGCCAGCCACAGGAGTCGCAGGCTCCTCACTGGCTGCCAAGGACGGGGAGGGGAATCTGCAGGAAGCGCGGCTGTGGGTACGTCTCAAGGCTCCTGGGGTGGTGGCCCTGTGTGGTGGCACCGGTGGAGTGTTGTACGGGTCAGAGGGGACAAGCCTGTGCCCAGGTGTGTGTCAGGCCCTCACCCAGGACCGGCCCAGGGACAAGGTGTGGGTGCTGGGTCAGCCTCCCCAGGTGTGGGTGCTGACTCTGCTGCCAGGTAGCGGGGAGCTTGGACACCTGCCTACCCGCCCCTGGCCTCGTGTCACAGTGTTGTTAGGGCTGAGGCAGGTGAGGGGCAGCCCTGGCCTGGCAGTCTTCGGGTCCCTCTGCCCCACATTGGCACTGGCTCAGCTTGGCTCAGATCTGCTCAGGGGCTGGCGGGACAGTGTCTGGTCCAGCCTCAGCCCAGAACCCAGGCACGGAAGTCACTGGGGGCCAGCAGCACCTCAGTGAGAGGCCTCAGGAGGGGACGCCCCAGAAAGCAGAGGCCCCCACTGCAGTCTCCCCTCCCAGGGCCATCCCGAGAGGGGTCCACCCTCTGTCCTTGCCCCACCAGGCCCTCTGTCACATCAGAGGCCTCTGAGGCCCTGCTGGCCTGCCCCATTTCCCCAAGCAGTCCTGCCTGGTAGCTGACCACACTGACCGCTCAAGGTCAGTATCACCCCCTGCTGGGATCCCTGGGGTGGTCCCTAGCAGCATGAGTCAGAGAAAGATGGCTGGGGGCAGGAGGCCAGGACAAAGAGTGACAGGGGTGACCAGTGGGCCTCCGCACGCAGGGAGTAGCGACAGCCAACTCTGGGGTTCCCTGGAAGTCAGATGTGCTGGTCCCGGCCTCGGCCACAGTTTGCAAGCACAGAAGCTGCGTGGCAGTTCTGGGCCTCGGATTCCCTGTGCACAAATCGAGGTGGACATCCCTCCCATCTGAGCCACCAGGATAAGTTGAGAGTTTTTCTAGAAGAAATTGGGGCTGCGTTTTCCACCAGACCCAGTTCCCGTTTTAATCACAGGCCTTTCACGAGGTCCTGGAGCGGCAGAGGCTGATGCGAAGTGACCTGGAGGAGGAAGAGGAGGTCAGAACCACAGAGGCCATGGCTGCCCTCTGCCAGGTGGGTGGCCTCAGCTCCTGGCAGAGAAACCTCAGGTTTTGTATGGGCAAGAGCTGCACATCCTTGGGCAGGGACCCAGGCAGGCTCAGGGTGACCAGGAGGTCACATCCCTGCTGGGTGCTCCCGGGCAGCTGGTCCAGCCCTGCCTGAGGGGCTGCCAGAGCTATGGGAAAGCTGTTCGAGGGCCGGGGCGAGTGCCCCAGGGGGTGGCACAGGGGGGAGAGGCAGGACTCAGGAGCTGGTCAGCATCCTGTGTCTTCTCCTCCGTCCTGTTAATGTGGCACATTGGATTGATGCTGGTAAGGGCGACTGCATGTGAATTTAGAACTTCTTCATTTTCTCTGGTGAATTTAACCGTTCCAACTCTCCCTTCTCTTCGGGACTCCATTAAACATTCAGACGTCCTTGTTCCTTCTGTACCACCTTCTACACCAGATTTTCCATCCTTTAGGATCTCCCTGCTTTGTTTTGGGTAGTTTTTTTCTCCCAGTGCATAACTCTCTCTTCAGCTACATCTAAACTACAATTAAACCCATATGTTGAGTTCTTAACACTGGACAGTGTTTTTCAATTCTAGAGTTTCCAGTTGGCTCTTTTTTAACTTAACACTATTACTTTATAATTTCTGGGTCTTTCCTTAAAGGTTCAAAAGCAGACTTTAGCACGATGAGTATAGGAAGCGTTGGTACTTGAAGCCTGTGTCTTGAATCTATACTTTGCAATAATGTGGGCTTGCTCTGCGTGTCTACTGTTTGTGTGGCTTTACGGTTAGAGCGTCCTGCCTCCTCATGTTGTCTTGTCTTCTGGGTATTTTGTGTAGATATTCCAGGTTTGCACATTTACTTGTAGAGTGTGCCAGTATACAATGATGTTCTCTTTCTCCAAAGGGGAGCTTCTCTGGCTTCTGCCATATGGTCAGGCTTCTAATGACCCAGTGTCACCTTCATTCAAAATCCAGGCTTGAAATGCCTGGATGTGCCAGGCAGGTTTTCATTTTGTAACAAACAGCTGAAAACAAACAGCGTTTAAAAAGGAGAAATGTGTCTTGGCTCCCAGTCCAGGGGTCTCGTCTGTGGTCAGTGGGCCCCATTGCTCTTGGCCTTCGATGAGGCAGCACCTCACAGGGAGCTGGGAAGCAAGGAAGCAGGGAGACCAGCGTCCCACAGTCCCCTTCACGGGGACGTCTCCAGTGACTTAACACCTGCCCTGAGGCCCCACATCTTAAAGATCCCACCACCTTCCAAGAGCACCAAGCCCAGGACCCACCTTTAACACCTGGCTCTCTGGGGGCATCCCAGGTCCAAACTGCTGAGCTGGGCAGCCCGAATGACTGGACACAGGTTGCAGCCTGGGGAGGTCCGTGTGGACTGGTTCCTTCCACGTCACCCTGGTCTCTCCAGTGCCGTTTCTCCAGGTCCCAAGCCTAAGCGTGAAGGGCCAGGTCCACATGATGGGCCACCACTCCAGCCTCTTTCCCCTGCAGCTCAGGCTGTCCGAAGGCCTGCCGGGCAGCTCAGCCAGCTCTGCTGGGCAGGCCCTGGGTAGAAGCAGCTGCTGAGAGCAGCCCCTCTGACCGTGTCTGCCCCCAGACCTGGGTCCATGTTTATGCCACAAGACATCCCCTGTCTTGTGACGTTGAGGTTGGCTTCATCAGCATTTGTCCCAATGTTTACTTCATTCACCTTCACGGGAGGGTTGGTCCACATCACCTGGTCAGCCATTTCCAAAGTAGGGTCTCTACATTATTCAAAAGGATGCAGGTTCTTTATACCTTGGTCATGGTCACTTTATTCTGAACAAAGGTCCAACTGTTCATTGAGTTTGATGAACATTGATTTGAATTAAATTTAACTTAAATTCATTGAGCACAGCAAGTTATGGTCTAGGTACATACACCACGCCACGTGCTGAGGTATGTTTATTCCATTTAAAAAAAAAAAAAACAGTTATCCATGTAGCATATTAGCTAGGAGTATGAGTCCCAGAGTCCAGTGGCCAGGGCCCACCATCTGCAGACTGTCCATTCTATGCCTCTGCTTCCCCATCTGTGAAATGGTGGGACTATGACAGAGCCCCTGCGTTGGACTGGCATAAGGATTGAGTGAGATTCTAGATGAACAGGGTTGACGACATTCTTTGGCAGTGGTAAAAATTCATCAATACTGATGGCTATAATTATCACTGGCAATTTGCCAGTCACTCTGCTGGACCTGCACATGAAGAGGTAGCAAGAGAAAACTTTGCACAATGGTCCCCGCTCATCTTCAAGGGCTACCTTTCAAGAACCCCCGGGGATGCCCAAACCTCAGATGATGAAGAATCCTATATATACTATGTTTTCTTCTATACATACACACCTCTGATAAAACTTAATTTATAATTTAGGCACAATAAGAGATTAATAACAACAACTAATAATGGAATAAATTAGGCTCAGTAAGAGATTAACAACAATAACTAACAAAAAAGTACAATTATAAAAACATACAGGAATAAAAGTTTTGATTGTACTCTGTTATTGCACCATCATCGTCCTTCTTCTCACAATGATGTGAGATGACACAGTGTCTATGTGAGGAGCTGGGTGACACAGGCATTGTGACATAGTGCTAAATACTACATGAAGACTACCTCATCACAAGCACTGTGCTTCTGCAACAGTGCATCTGATAAGAAAGACACTGGTGGACCGACTGACTGACTGGTGGGTGGGTAGCATATACAGCATGGATACACTGGACAAAGACATGATTTGCATCCCAGGCAGAATGGAGTTGGACAGCATGATATTTCATTATATTTCAGACCAAAGTGTAATTTAAAAACTACACATTGTTCGCCTCTGGAATTTTCCATTTGATATTTTTGACCCATGATTGACCACAGGTAATTGAGACTGTAGAAAGGAAAACTTAGATAAAGAGGGAGTGTGGTACTTCAGAAGGTCTAGTCCATGAGAAGGATGATCAACCAGGGGCTAGGAGGGGTGTTAAGTGCTGGAGGGTGGCAGCAAAGGGAAGTGCCCAAGACCACCAGGTGGGTGATTCCCCAGGACAGCTCACACAGCTCAGCACGTGGTGCACCCATGACTGAGATTTGTTAACAGCAAAACCAGCAAAAGGGAAAGGTGTGTCGGTGAAATCCAGGGGGACTCTGGCATGAGCTTCTGAGTCCACTCCCTGTGGAGTCCCATGGCATGGACCTCATTCCCAGCAGTGAGCTATGACAGCATGTGCCAGATGATGTCTACCAGGGAGCTTGCCTGTGCTCGGGAGTCCAGAATGTGGTCAGGGTCAGTCCAGGGGTGCCCTCTGCCCGGGGTTCACCACGAGTGAGGTGTGTAGCTCATCCACTTGCACCCTGTCCAACCTGTGGCCAGAGGTCTTGCCAGTGAAGGGAACTTGGAAATGAGCTTGGGAACAGATGAGGGATTCCTGGATAGGGAAGGGAGTGGACATGAGCCCTGTTGGTGCATGAAGCATTTGGGGACTGCAGCCAGCTGCTGGGTTGGGGAGGATGTGAGACACAGCTGCAGACCTGAGGAGGACCAGCCTCTACTGATCAGGAGCTGTGGTCCAGGGAGGGTGGTAGTGAGATGGTGGTTCAGATGCTGGTAATCAGGAAGCTGTGGGAGCCCAGGGTCAGAAACGCCCATGTTGGTCTCTGTGGCCCAAAGAAGGCTCTGTAGAGAGAGGACTGTGTGCAGGGGAGCTGCAGAATGAGGGGCCTGCCCAGGTGTGCGGTGCCTGCAGGCGGGGTGAAGGGCATGCATAGCAAAGCAGGCGGTGAGAGGCCCCTTATGTGCGAGCTGACATGCAGCACGCGTGTTGATGAGCATCACACCCGTGTGGTATGATATGATATGGAAGTGGAGAGGGAGAGGCCAACATTGTGGAAATGGCCATCTTTGTGCCGGGAGGGTGAGGAAAGGTGTTGTCAGGAGACCTAGTGCCTTCCAGCAGAACCTGAGTGGTTTGGTGTCTTAAATGTGCTAAAAAAAAAAAAAGAAAAAGAAAAATTCAGAGTGTGGATTCACAGGTGCTAAACATACTATTATCTGCAGTGTGAGGATTTTTCATAACTTAAAGGAATGCATTTTTAGAAAGCGACCGGGGTCGGGGAGGTAGGACGAGATGGCAGAGGACCCCTGGGGCTGGATTCAGAACTGCCTGGAAGCCCACTGGGTAATTTCCCTGTGAGGGAACAAGGGTCTTTCAAGTTAATTGAGCCTGGAGGCTCATGAAGATCTGAGGTTCTGACTTCCTGTGCCCGGAGGGGGAGGGGGAGGGGGAGAGGAAGGGGGAGGGACAGGCTGTGAATCTAGGAGGGGACTTGGGAGGCCCGGGTGGCGGGTAGAGGAGGTGCAGAGACTAAGGGCTCTGGGGGTCAGGAGGCAGGCTGAGGCTTGTGGGGGTGGGCAGAGGGCAGGAAGACTGGGCTTGTGCCTGTGTGTGTGCGCGCGCGCACACGTGTGTACGTGCGTTGGTGTGTTCACATGTGCGTGCACTAGTGTTAACTGCACGTGGAGACCTACGTGCATGCCTGTGTGAGAGTGCATGCGTGTGTTCGTGTGTGTTTGTGTGCACATCCATGCACATGCGATTGGAGTCTTCTCTGGGTCTCGGGGACATGGGAGGCAGAGGCCCACAGAGGTGGGCTGGGCCAGGGCAGGGCAGGACGTGACCCCGCCCTGGTGTGGTTCTCTCTTCAGGAGCTGTACCGCGGCACCATGGGCACTTTCCAGGGCTGTGTGGACGCCCTGTTCCTGCAGACGCTGGGCGCCCGCGGCCTCCCCAGGGCGGAGTGTGAGGCCCTGCGGCAGGAGGTCCAGGAGGACGCAGCACGGCGGCTGGGCAGGTCTGATCGCTTCCGGAGGCGGCAGTGGGGGCTCCTGCAGGAGCTCCTGGAGCGAGACCAGCAGGTGGGCACCCTGGTGTGGGATCCGGGGTAGCTTAGAACCAGGAGGGATGGTGGGCTGGGTGTGGGCATCCCCGGCACGTCCTCAGGCGCTCCACAAAGACCCTCGCTAGTCTTTGGCCACACCCACCCAGGGGCAGGGTGAGAGCCAGAGCCAGCTCCTGTAGGCAGGGTCAGGAGACGGGCGTCAATCCTGAGGCTTCAGGAAGAAAGGCGGGCATTCAGTGATGGGAGGGCAGCGCATCAGGCCTGTGCCAGACAGCAGGATGGCCTCAAGATGTCCACATCCCAGTGCCAAACCGTGGACCTGTGTGACCTCTCATGGCCAAAGGGACTTTGTGGTTGTGATTAATGATCTTGAGACAAGGACGTCATCCTGGATTGTCCAGCTGGACCAAGGTCACCCTAGGGCCCTCGTGAGAGGGAGCAGAGCGTGAGGACCAGAGGAGGAAACAGGAAGGTGTGAGTGGAGCTCCGAGTGGCACAGCGTGAGCCTGGGGACACTGGCAGCTTGTCTAGAAGCTGGAAACGGCAGAGGACAGGTCCTCCACCTCGGGAGCTTCCTGCCCAAACTGGCCGTGCGGCACCTTGATTTCAGCCCGTGAAGACCCACGTGATGGCTCTGACCTCGGAGCAGCTGCTACAGCAGTTTCTACGGCTCTAAGGCACAGAGGCGGTGAGCCACGGCAGCCCTGTGAAACTCACAGTGGACATTTTATTTTTAAAACATTAAAAACTGTTAAATGAAAGAAGGAACCCCTGGCCTGGCTGTCCCCAGGCCCCGGCGTTTCTTTCTCCTTGCTTCCTGCAGCCTGGGGGCTGAACGGCTCGGGTGCTTGCTACCTCAGGACTCCTGCAGTCGGCAGTGGCCAAGTGACAGCCCTGACAAGGTGTGGCACCACGAAGAGCTTCTTGTCCCTAATGCCAAAGCCAGGTTGTCCCTGATGCCAAAGCCAGGTTGTCCCTGATGCCAAAGCCAGGTTGTCCCTGATGCCAAAGCCAGGTTGTCCCTGATGCCAAAGCCAGGCTGCTGGTGTTCCGGTTCTTCCTGCCTAGGACATGGACACCCCTTGCCCTGACTAGAGCGGTCAGCTGGGGCCCTCAGGAGTGAGCAGGGGCCAGCTGGAGTCCCCGAGGAGTGAGCCGCGGCCCTGCCCTGGACCACCGCCCCGGGTGCTTGTTTCCACTGGGTTTTCAGTTGGGTGCAAAAGGCCACAAGAAGGGATGCCTGTGACCGGGGCTCTCTGGAGAGCTGGGAAAGTGCACGGGAAACACGAGAGCTGGGCGGACATGGCCTCCGGCAGCCGCGGGGCAGCACGGGGCGGGTTTCCCGCGGTCTGGGTGGGTGGACCCTCTGATTCACCTCGGCCCTGCCAGCTGGTGGCCGCGTTGCCCTGCGCCAGGCACCTGCCCCTCTCCTGCACTTGGCTCCCAGTCCTCCGAGGACCCCTCCCCTGGTTGCTGGCACGCTCTGATTCAAGGCCCCGTGGCCCGGATGTAGCGGGTGCTCTGGAAGGACAGTGTCCACCTCCAGCAACAGCAGTGCAGCTATGGTCACCCTGACCCTGACTGTGTCCTGCCAGGGATCTAGATGGAGTCAAGTCGTCCAATTCACCAATCCCAGACCTTAGGCCTTGGAGAGCTGGCAGGCGAGTCAGTGTGCCCCTGGCGCTCACCACGGTGGAGAGGGCCTGGAGACCACCAGGGCTTTACAGAAAGGCCCCTGACCTGGAGCGTAAGCCCAGGGTGTGAGACAGAGCAGACACGCCAGGCTGGAGGCTTACAGAATGTCTCAGAACCCCAGCTTGTGTGACAACTAGGACCAAAACACCCAGCAGGTTGCCGTGAGACAGTCATGTGAGGAGTCTCGCACAGCGTCCCTGCGGTCACCTGATGACGTGGGCATGGAAAGAATCCTGAATTTCATTTCCCACAAAGTGCCCACGATTCGGCCACCACTCTCTGGTCACATTATTCAAGTCCCAGCTTACGCCTGGCTCTTTTTTGTCTTTTACGAATTGCTTGGTGACATATGACAGTGGTTCTCCCTGGGCCTGTGGGGAAGTTTCTCAAGAGGAGTTTTGCATTTGAGAAGCAAGAGGAAGAGCCAGCGCCTTCGTCAGCTGATTAAAGTGTGGCCTAAGCCAGCTGGCTCAAGGTGTGGATGTCATAACTGATTCACTGATTGATCGCTGAATTGCCTTAAGTTACCACAAGGCCTTTAGAGACCCAAGTGCTCTCCGCCTGTCATGTTTCCTTGTTGATGAAAACGAGTGAGTCATGAACTCTCTGTGGCTCAGATGAGGATTCGTCTTGAGGAGCCCCAATAAGACTGTGTGTGGAAGATAAGCACACCCAGACCACGAGGACCTCTTCCACATCACACTCTGACCCACACACCACGGTGGCCCCGTGACCTGTGCCTTATGGAAGTTGGTAAATTGTGGAATCTGTGGAATGCACAGTTGGAGTGGGTAGCGCCTGGTGTTGTCAAAGCCTGATCCACTCGGGCACACAGGTTCTGGGCTTCTCCAGCACAGTGGCCACCCAGGGGTCCACACCCTGTCCCTAAAACCAATGTCAGGTCAAGGCTGAAAGGACTTTGCAGATGTGATTATGTCGGGGGCCTTGAGATGGGGAGAGTCCCCTGCTTAGCTGGCCAGGGCCAGTGTAATCACAGGGGTCCTTGCAATGGAAGAGGGAGCAGGTGTCTGAGCAAGGTGGTGTGAGAAAGACACAGGCAGCCATCATTGGATGCCATGATGGAGGAAGGGGCTCCAAGCCACGGACAGCAGGTGCCCTCCAGGGGCTGGGAAAGGTGAGACATATAGTAACAATTCACCTCGGACAGATATCCAAAAGTATGAGATAATAAATGTGTGTTGTTTTGAGCCACTACGTTTGTGGTCGTGTGTTATAGCAGCCACAGGAGACTAATACACCACTACATGGAAATCTGTGTTTTTAACAAGGGGTGTGTGGCATAAAACTGTGCCTGACATAAAACTCTCCAGTTAGAATCCTGGCTCACTGGGGCTGGGATTGTGGCTCAGCGGTAAAGCGTTCGCCTAGCATGGGCAGGATCTGGGTTCGATCCTCAGCACCACATAAAAATAAAGGCATTGTGCTGTGTCCATCTACACCTAAAGAATAAAAAAAGAATCCTGGCTCACTCACCTGTCAGCCTAAAGCAGCCTCATTTATCACAGAGTGTCTGTGGCTCAGGCATGCAAGCCCAGCTTGGCTGGATCCTCTCTCCAGGGTCTCTCTCAAGGCTGCAACCAAGGCAGTGTTGGGGTTGGGGTCTGCCTTGGTTAAAGGCTGAACTGGAAAAGACTCTTATCCAAACTCACCTCTGGGGTTCTTGGCAGGACTCAACTCCACATTAAGAATTGTTACTGAGGACTAATTACTCCCACATTTTTACTGGAGTTTGGAACCTGTCTTGAACTCAGCTCTGACTGTGAGGTCTCATTCGGGTGGTCAGTAGGCATGTAATCTAGTGCAGCCCAAACAGAACCTCTGCCCTTCCTGCCAACCTGCCCATCATACTTTCCCCTTAACTGGGCAAAAACCTTGCTCCTCTTTCTCTCACACCCTACGTCCTGTGGACAGAACACCCCACTGGCCCTACCTTCAGCCTCACCCAGAAAGTGGGCACTTCCTGTCATCTCTGTCCCAGGACGGTGGTCACAGCCACATGACTCTTGTCTAGCTCACTGCAGCAGCTGGCCACTGCCTTCCCTGGATTTTCAATGCCCAGCCAGAGTGGAACTTTCAAAATACACTACAGCCCCGCATCTTTAGGAGGCATGTTTATCATCTCCCACTTTAACATCCCTGAAGTTGAAGTGCATCTTACTTTAACTGGCAATGACTTTTGTGTCTTAGTGATATCTAAAATAGTTGGGCACCTTACAATCCTCAGCACTCTAGATGACAAAAGACAGAAAGTCACGTCTCTGCTCAAAACCCCCAGCGGCCATCGTCCTCATCATGTCCTGCAGGACCTGACCTGTCAGACCTGGTGCCCTCTGACCCCACCTGCTCCCTGCCCAGGCTCCTCCGGGCCTCACTGGCTCTGTGCTCCCCGGGTCTTTCTCCCGGGTCTTTCTCACAATGAGGCCTAACTAGTTTACAGCCCCTTTCCTGTCGCCCGTAATATATGAAAGTTTGGAGCCAAAAGAGCAAAGCCACGGCACGGCCTGGCAGCGATGTCCGGGGTGGGTACCGCGGCCCCTGTGGCAGTGCCGCCCTGAACGGAGGCATGGGCAGCCTACGTGTGGTGATGCCAGGAGGCTGGTGTGACCCTGCAGGCTCCATCTACCCTGCCATCCCGGCCTTGTGCCCTCGAGTCCTGCTGCTGGCCTTATCTGCAGACTCAAAATCACAGCAAAGACCCCTGTATGCTCTAGAGATGATGTCAATTCACCTTTTAAAGAATCAAGATGGGGGAGAATTTTTTAGAATGTTCAGTTTGCCCTTAGATTATTGTAACTCCTCAAAAAAGGACTCAAGAGACTGATCTGAACAGCCCATTCTGGGTGACGCCATGTCATTTGGTGAGATCGGCTGTGTTAGGAATCACATGGCCGGGAACTGGGTGGGCGCAGGCGCTTCAGCCCCCTGTGTTTTGTGGAGCGCGGTGGGAGCCCCGCCAGGCTGATGGGCAGAGAGCCTCTGCAGAGCTGCAGAGAGCCTCTGCAGAGCTGCAGAGAGGGGACAGGTGACGGACTCATCTGGCTGGCCAAGTCCTCAGGTTCGCCAGTCTTGCCAGAGGTGCACGTTTCTCCTGGAGATATGAGATGGCCAGGGAGGAGCAGCGTGGAGCTAGAGGTTTTAACAGAGTCCGGGAGAAAGGGGTTTTAGAGCAAGATACAGACTCAACCCCACAGCTCAGGTAGCTGCTGGGCTCCCGCCCAGTAACCAGCACCCACGTTCTGTTCCCCGGCACAGGTGTGGATGGAGGAGTGCGCGCTGTCCACGGTGCTGCAGGACCAGCTGAGGGACAACCGCCAGCGCACCTTGCAGGGCGTCCTGAGCAGGCTGGGCGGCCTCACCGAAGAGTGAGTCGGGCGGTCCTGGGATCAGGGCTGGGTGTCCGCGGCTCTACCCTTCTTTGAATGTGAATGATGGTGGCTCTCAGCCCTTGTCCTGGGTCTCCTCCAACACAAAATGGGGCCAAGGACCCTACTTCTCAGGGTCATGTTTTGTAGGAATTCTTCTCAACAGCTTTTATGGGATGTGATTTACACATGTTACTTTAAGAGTTCAAATCAAAGATGTTTTAGTAAATCTCTCCACATCCATCACCACGATTCAAATGAAGATTTCCATCTCCCCAAAGAGACCTCTCATGGCCATTTACAACAAATTACAACTGATCGATTTTTATATCCACTTTTTACATTTTTGCTCTAATAGTGCAATATGATTTCTCCAATTTGCTGAAAAAATGTCTTCTTATTTCTTCTGATGAAAATGGCTGATATGTTTTCCTAGTTGCCCGGCCTTTCCCAGGCACCCTGCCTGTGTTAGACCAAGACACAGGGGCAGGGCTGAGGCCTGGTAACCCGGAGGCTCTGAGCCAGGGAGGGGCAGGTGAGCAGAGTGCAGCTCCTTGTGTCTTGCTCCTCTGTGCTTTTGGTGATTCGGAGATTTCAGATGGCATCCTTGACCCGTCAGGATCTGCGGTGCAGGCAGCCGTTACCCCTTCCTGAGCAGTGCGCAGGCACAACCCGCTAGTCCTCTCTGAAGGTCACTCTTCTGTCCTGTGTGTTTTAGCTCACTGCATGCCCGGTCCCACAGGGCATGGCTGTGTTATTTAACGCAGCCCCTATCGTTTAGAATTATTCACACAATCGCCCTTCCTGTGGCTCTGGAGTTAAGTTTCCCTCTGGGATCATTTTTGCCTGAAGGCTCCTTTGAGTTCAGATCAACTCATAAAACATTCTCTAAGGTTTTTTCTAAAAATGACTTACCTTCGTCTGTAAGGGATGCTTTCCGTGGGCACGCTCTCCGTCCTTGTGCACTACTGTTGCGACGTGCCTGAGACTGGGTAGTTTATGAACGGTAGAGATTGATTTCTACTGATTCTGGAGCCTGAAAGTTCAAGATCAAGCACCTGCAGCTTCCGTGCCTGGCGAGGGCTGCTCTCGGCTTCCAAGGTGGCGCCTCTGTGTGTCTCCCACGGCAGAGGGGGGGCATGAGAGGGGCAAGCTCTGATTCTGTTTTCATGGGGGCACTAACCCAGCCATGGGGTGGAGCCCAGGGCCCCCTCCTAAGACCAGCACAGTGGGACCCGGTTCCAACACTCAGGTCTTAGCATCATACAGTCTTACTCTGGTTATTTTTCAGTACGTGTGTAGGAGCTCTGTGGCGCTCTCGATGCCACGATTTACCACTGGGTCAGCTCTTCCCAGGGCTCACCCATCAGCTTTTATGGCCCCTCTGCCCGCACTCCTCCAGGGCTCCCACTCGCTGCACTCAGTCACCCTCCACACCACTCCGTGTCCCTCCCCCGTGCACGGCTCAGCGGGTGCTTTCTCCCGCGCTGTCTCCAGTTCACTTCCTCTTTGGCTGGGTCTTCTCTGCTCTGAGGCCTGTGGAGCTCTGAATGTCAGCTGTTGTGCTGTGAGTTTAGAATGTTTCTGTTTCTCTACGTACTTCCTGATGATCTGCTGAGATTCTTCATCTTATCCATTTCTTGGCCATATGAATCATGATTATTGTCTGGCTGGCCTGATTATTCCAAAACCTGATATCTTGTGGTTATTTCTCCAGTTCCCATTTCATTCCTTTTATTTTTGGTTAATTTCTGTCTCTTTGCATGTCTGGTTATTTTCATTGACTGCGGGATGCTATTCATGACCAATTGTGGAGGGAACATAAGACTCTGAATAATGCCGTCTTCCAGAGAGGATCTGTCTTTCTTCCAGCAGGAATTTCAGATAGTGGTGGATGAGCTCCACCCACTGGGGAGTTTAGCTGATTCAGTGCTAAGGTCTTTGTGAGCCCCCGGCCCTGGCCGAAGGCCCTGGTGATTGCCAGGTCTCCCTCTGCCATGCTGACTGCTGAAGCTCTCTCCAGCTCTTCGGCCTCTTCCAGCACCATACATTATAAAACCACATGTCGGGCCTCTTTGGTTGACCCAGGTTTCTTTCCTCTCGAGTCACTGGGGTGTGAACTCAGACATGGCTCACGGCTTCAGTGGGGGGGTGGTTCCACCCACTGCCACTTGGCGGGCGCCAGTGCTACCTGGGGGCTTCTTGTGCGTCAACCCCGGCCCCTCCTGCTCTCCCCACAGGTCCACGCGGGGCATCCTGCAGGGGCACGAGCTGCTTCTGGGCTCTGTCCTCCGGAGGCTGGCCCTCCGCGGCAGCGCCGTCGCCACGCTGGCCCAGATGAGGCTGTCTGGGAAGAAGAGCCTCCTGCAGGAGCTGCGTGAGCAGCAGGCGCTGGAGCAGGGCTCCTCCCACTGTCGGGACGAGCATCAGTGGCAGCTGCTCCAGGCCTTGGTGAGCCCAGGGCCCCCCGGAGCACGCAGGGAGTGCCCCACCCAGTCGCAGGCCAGCCATGTCCACTAAACCCCCATCCTGCCGCCCCCGTCATCGGGGGTGCTGTGTGAACCTGCTGGGGCATCGTAACGAGGTCACAGCCACGGCCCACACGGCAGAGCTGGAGTCTGGGGGTCCTGGAGTGGCAGGGCCAGCTCCTCCTGGGGCTGCTGCCCTCCATTGTCACATGGCCGTCCCTCCAGGCATGTCTGGTCCTGACCTCCTCCCCATATGAGGTACCAGGCTTATTGGATTAGGACCACCCTAATGTCCCCTTTATGTCTCCTTAAAAATCCTGTCTCCAAATCTGTCAAATCCCAGGGCCCTGAGGCTAGAACTTGAACATGTCAACTTAGGGAGGACACAGTTGAGCCCATGATAGTACCCCCCTGTGGGTGCTCTGTGGCACCATGCCCGGGTGAGGATTGCACCAGGAGACCTAAGCCAAGTCCGAGGGGGAACGTCCAGTCAAGGGTGTGGGAGGAGGGCTTTGCACTGTCATGGAGGTTTCCACAGATCAAAGGGAAGACAACGGGCAGGCAGCAGAGCCGGGTTTAAACCCAGCCGCTTATCCAGCTCTCACGCCCGTGGCTCCTAAGCCCCAGGAGCAGCCAAGTTTCGAGCCACTGAGGCAGAGTTTCCCAGAGGCTGCAGCTGGCCTGGCCAGGCTTTGCAGCACAGGGCAGCAGCTGGGCCTCGTTGCAGGAGACGCGTGTCCTGGAGGAGGCCGGCCGGCTGGAGGAGGAGGCGCAGCAGACGCGGCTGCAGCTCCAGCAGCAGCTGCTGGCCGAGGCCCAGGAAGCCGGGCAGCTCCTGCAGCAGCACTTGGAGCGAGCCATCGGGCAGGCACTGCTGGGGCACGCACGGAATGCGGCCACCAAGAGCCGGGCCAAGGACAGGGATGACTTCAAGGTATGTGCCAGGGGCAGGAGGGACTGGGTGGAAGGGCCGGACACCTGGGCTGGTCCTCACTGTGTCCTGCAGGGACCCTGCAGAGCTTGCAGCCACCCAGCCTTGGTTCCCCATCTGTAGGTGGGCTGCCGTCCCTCCAAGGGAGGTGAGGCTCCATCACACCGACAGCAGGTTTCACTGCTGCCAGCCCCGTGCTGTCCTTCCGAGCAGTGCCACTGGGGTCGTTGACTTGACTGTGGTTCCTCCTCTGCTGACAGTGATGGGAAGCCAGCGGTGGAGACCCGAGTTGGGAGCCCATCAGCCCAGCACCTTCTCCAGTGCTCCGCCTGCCCTTCCTGGCCAGGTCTCCCACAGCCCTTGCACAGTAGGGTCATTCTCCCTCCCATTGCACAGATGGGAAAGCTGAGGCTCATGACCGGGCAAGACAGGTGTGAGTCCTCCCGGGTTGAGGGTAACTGGTTGGAGGCCAGAGCCGAGACTCCCAAGGCTGAGGAGGGTTTGCAGACCTTTGAGCTGTGGGGCTTGTGGTGGGACGTGGCGGCACCTCAGCTCCTCTCTGAGAGTCCTTCCACTTGGGCAAATGAGTTGCCCTGCTAATCCATGCCTGAGGTTGGCCCCACCTCCTGGTCCTTCAGAGGCTGGGGCGGTGCCCGGCAGGTGACATTGGGAAGGTCGCTCCCATTCCCTAAAATCCTCCTGGCCTACCTAGTGAGTGCTGCTGTGTGAACGTGGGCGGGGTGATCGGCAGGCGCATTTGGTCCTGGTGTCCAGAGTTCTGCTGGCCCCAGAGGATAGCGTGGTGCTGGGTTTCTAGAGGAGGCTGGCTGGCTCTCTGGAGGGACGGGCCATGTGGCAGGAAGGCAGGTGGGTGACTGACCCAAGCAGAGACGGTGGGGGACTTCCTGCCTCCCAGAATCCAGAGAAGGCCACCAGCTATCAGCCACAGGTCCTACTGGGCCTCGATGTGGATGTGGAAGCCTGCAGGGCAGTGGCAGGTGGCAGGACGGAGAGGCCCACTCAGCCCTGCTCCCCACAGCCCGGGTTCCACACCTGAAGGTCAGGCGCCTTTCACAGAAGGTGCTGGGGGAGGAGCGCAGAGCGCAGCCTGAGCAGACTGCTCAGTACTAAGTGGGCGTCATCTCTTGGCCGAAGCCCGGCCCTGCCCATACATGTCTGTCGATGTGGACACTTGAGGCTAACTCCTGCCTGCTGCCCGTCATCTGAGGAAGAAATGGACAGTGACTTGGTCAGTGCACGACCAGCACACTCCCTGGGCAGGGCTCAGCACGTCCCTTCCTCTCTACTTTGGCCGAGTGTGTCACTCAGAAGTGTCATAGCTGCAAATGACGGGTGCCCTGCAGTGGCTCAGGTGGGCAGAAGTCACACACCCAGGTACATTCGTCCCTCAGCATCACGCAGCACATACCCGGGGCTCATTCTATAAACACAGGGCTGGGCCAAGCTCACAGTCTGGGGTGCTGGCATCCTGGCTCAGGCTCTGGCCACGCCACACCCTGGCTGTGTGATCCCGTGGTGGGTGGCCATGGTGGCAGTGCATTGTGGGGAGGAACCCCGCCTCAAAGAGGAAGGAGCTGGGCTTGCTCCGTGAGTGCTGACCCTCTGGGAGGACTAGCTCAGGCTCCCACACAGCCTCCCCAGTCCCTTGCAAGGGCAGGTCCCCAGTGACTAAGGACCCTTGGCCTCCCCTCCTACGGTTTCACAGCTCAGTGTTGCTACTCTGGGACCACACTTACAGACCACGGGCCTTGGGGACGGACCACGGGCCTTGGGGGACAGAACACATCCAGACGACAGCACCACGTGATAAGAAATGTGGAGGGAGCGCTTCCAGCCAGCAGTGTCTGTGCTGGGACCTGGGACCCAGGACTGGGCTCTTTCCAACCCATGCTTGTGGCTGTTGTTGTCACTGTCATCGTCATCCTCATTAGCGTCCCACATGACTGTTGCTGCTCCAGGTCTGCATTCCAGACAGGAGGAGGGAGGTGGCAGAGTCTCCCCCATCAGGACTCTGCCTGTTCAGAGAGACAAGGCCCCCAGCAGACTCTGCCCGACTTTGCATCTTAGGACCAGAACGAGGCCATCGCGCCCGTATTAGGCCATGCTGACCTAGGACAGTAAGATTATTGACCAACCATGCGCTCTCTGCCTGCTCCCAGCCACTCCAGGTTGGGAGTGAGATGTCAGCCAGGCGGGGAGGCCAGGCCCCCACTGGGCACGGCAGCTGCACCTGTGACTTCCTTACCGCTCCTTCCTTCTCTCCTGCCCACAGGGGACGCTGGTGGAGACGGTGGTAGAGAGCATCTACGCCACCAGCGCTGGCGTCGGCCCCCTGGTGCAGGCCTATTACCAGCAAGTCGGGAGGGTGATGCAGGACCAGGAAGAGAGGAAGCTACAGCTCCTGAAGACCCTGCAGGGTGCGCAGCCTGGCCCCGGGACCAAGGTGGCCCACGTGGGGGGACGAGTGTTCCAAGTTGGGGGGTTGATTTTGAAGTGTTTCTATGTATTTATTCACCCCTCTTCTTATACCCAAAATGCTTTTTTAAAGTCACGTAAAGAAACATACATGCCGTACAATAAGGTTTGTAAAGCAGAGAGTCGGCGAGGGGCAGGACCCCGAGGTGACAGGGCAAGGTCATCGTCTGGACCGGCTGGGGGGGGTCTCCTTAGAGGTGAATGATTCTGTCTCTGGGTTCTTGGTGGCCCGAGATGGAGCCACTCAAAGGCACTGCCATGCCCAGGGGTGAGGAGAGGGCAGCAGCCACTGTGACGTTCCTGAGACCCCCTCATAAAAGGCCACCAGGTGAGGGAGCAGACAGTGTCCCCATTGCAGTGACACAGATAATGACATGCAGAGCCAGCTTCTCAAGGGCCATCCTCACCCTCCTGCCGAGCTCAGGACAGGCTGGCGCTCCTAGACCTCGGACGCTCTGCCTTTGGGAGCTGCTCTCGGCTGCCCTGTCCTGGGGACTCGGGGGAGACGGGCAGAGGCTCTAGATTCCCCGTCACGGCTCTCCAGAGACGGACGTGCCCGTGAGCCACTGCAGAATGGGGGCACGGCCCTCCCTCCCTGGCCTCAGCTTCCACTCTGTGGGAGGGGGCTGGGCTCGCCCCAGGCACCTCTGAGCTCTCCCTGCCCTTCCCCGACCCCCGACCCTCACACGGTGAGCGCTGGGGACCCTGGAAACCCCACCCTATCCAGCCCACCCTTCATGGGAGCCACAGAGGGTGGCCCGAGCTCATCCCAGGTCAGCCTCTCTGTGCTCCCATGCAGGTCCTCGGCCTGGAGGGGGACCGGGAGGCACAGCACCCATGTCCCCCCAGAACCACTGCTGGGCATTGGGTGACTTGACCAGCAGGGACTTGAAGCAGGTGCCCATGGCTCAAAGTGCAAACCTGCCCCTGCTGGGGTGGGGCGCTGGAATAACCCTGCTGGGGTCGGGTGTGCACTGGGCTGCCCAGGGACCCAGGGACCCAGGGACCCAGGGCACCTCGCACTCCACCTGAAGTTTCTGTCTTAACCTGCATTTTCTGAGCATCTGAATCTGCCAACAGGAAAGGGCTGGGGGAAGGGCGCTGCTCCAGCTCCTCGGGGAGCCTCGGGCCGCCCAGCACCCTGGCTTCCTGCTGGGTGCGTCCACCTGCCTGTTCCCCTCCCTGTGCTGTCCCCAGGGTCCTTGCACACGCCTGCCTGTCCCAGCGCTGGGGCGAGTGGCACACAGTGGGTGCAGGTGTGTCCTGCTTGGCCTCGGGCGCGGCCAGCCCAGCCTGCAGAACCTGTGCTCTCGCTGTGACGGGACCCGCCTCGTGTCTCCCATGGTCCAGGCAACAGAGTGGACAGCTCCAAGTTGCGGAGGAAGCAAGAACTCGGGGACCCCGGGCCCGAGGACCAGATGGCAGGCGGCGCTCAGGGAGCCTCCCAGGCTGTCCACCAGAGGTGAGGCTCACGGTGGGCAGTGGGTCCCCCACGCAGGGATGTCATCTGCCCCCCACACCCAGTGTGGAAGCCCCTGAGCCTCTGCCCACACCCTGTTCCTAGTGGCACCTGCACTAGCGCCCAGCACAAGGGAGGGTGAGTCAGGGTGTGACGGCCACCCTGTGTCCAGCTTCAGGTGGCCCTAACGGGGCTCCTTCACCCTGCTCACGCTCTCAGCTCCCTCAGGAGCAGACCTCGGGGTGGGAGTGGGTGTCCACCCGGAGAGACCCAGGGAGCGGGAAGGGAGGCAGAGACAGGTATGTCCCATGACGGTGGCCATTACCGTGACCACAGACTCACCGGCAGAGGCCACTGCGTGTCCTCCCACGGTCTGTGGCTCAGGAGGCCGGTTCTCTGCTTCTCTGGGTCTCGTGAGGGGAGGCAGGGCGTCAGCCCACGGGGCTCTCCCGGGAGGCCTGGGGGGGCTCACTTCTGAGCTTGGTAGGGTTGCTGTGGATGAGGTCCCATTTGCTGGCCGGCTGTCACGTGGGCCACCCTCACCCCCAGGGCCTCTCTCTGGTTCTTGCTCTGGGCCCCGGAGGCCGGCAACCAGCAGCAATGACAGTACCTGGGGTCACGCCTGGGGTCACGCCTGCGGGCCCTGCGCCTTCTTCCCACCTGGGAGAGGTTTCTCTGTCCTCAGGGGCTCAGCCGCTGTGGACAGGACCCACCCGGTCACCCAGGCTCAGGCCGGGACCTTGCAGCCTGTGGCCCTGGTCACACCTGCGGATCTCCCTTGCCATCTGCAAGGGCTCCGGGATCTGAGCGTGTTTAGGGACACGGCCTGGGATGTGGCCAGCTCTGGGGACAGTCGTGTGGCCCAGCACAGGGGAGGGAAGGCCTCGAGGGCTGACTCGCCTGCCCGTCCAGTGCCCGGGTAGGCCCCACACAGCCCTGCGGCCAGAGAGCCCTGGGCCACAGGCAGGCGCTTGGCGTAGGGTCCCTGGGCCTGAGGGAACTACTGTGGCATCAGCAGCCTCCTGTGGGCCGTGGGGTGGAGGCAGCAGCAGTGCAGCCCCTGTAAGTGCCCGCTGTTTGCCTGGCCACTAGGTGGGTACCAGGGCAGTCCCTGCCCTCTGTCCAGGAGCTCCGAGCCTGGAGGAACAGTAAAGAATCGGCGATCAACCAGTGGGGGTGCCGAGGGGCAGGGCTGGACCACAGGGGAGGATCCCTTGCTTTGTCCTGCCACCAAAGGTGGCAGAAAGACAACAGCCATGCAGTCGAGCAGAGGGAGCCTGTCACACAGCACAGTCTGGGCCCCCCGCACGTCGGCAGCCCGTGTAGATGACAAGCACTGCAGCACCTGGATCAAGCTGAGCCTGACACCCCCACTGTGAATTCTCCAACTGGTCATTAGCCGTGGTCAGCAAAGGCCCTGCTATTGCACTGCAAGGTCTGGGCTTGCCCTGACTCTCCACACCGTGCTCAGCAGTTCCTGGACTTGGGCACAGGAGCATCAGGGGGCTTTCCCACTACACCTGCTGCACCTGGAACTCAGGGAGCTGGAGGGGAGCCCTGGCATCTAAATTGCTCACACATGCACACAGACACGCCCAGGGACTCAGACGCTGTGGCCCAAGGACTCCACTTTGACCCAGGTGATCTAAGGGGGGGGGGCTGGTCCAGCCCCACCTGGTGTAGGGAAGAGGAAAGTCAGGCCTGGTGGGTTGGAGGGAGCGCCTGTGGCCTGGGTTCAGGCCCGGCACAGCCTCTGCAGGCTGGGGAGGGCCTGCCTCCTTGTCAGGGGCTCCTGCCTTCACCTCCCCCCTCCCCACCCTAGGCAGAGCTGTGGGGCGGCCAGTCTCCCGTCTCCCCGCATCCCAACCCAGTGCCTCCCCAGAGGCAGGAGAACGGCGAGGGGCCACAGGAGGTGGATGGGACAGATGGCGTAGCACAGAGGAAGGACTGGGGCTGGCAGGGCAGTGGCAGACGGGGTGGACTTTACAGCAGACAAGACATGAAGCCAGGTGGCACCATGTGCCTTGGGGGCCCCCATGTGGGCAGCTGTCTGCCGACGCTGGCATCTGCCTTCAGTTCCAGAAACTCAGCCTGGGAGATGAAGGGGGTGGGGGTAGTGGAGCCGGGGGTCTGAGTGGTCCTATGGGCGGAGGGGAGGCAGGAGTCTGCGCCCCAGAGGGAGGTGGTGCTCAGGATCAGGGGGAGCCTCTGCCCCAGCCGTCCCCCTGCCTCTCAGGGTAAGGGCTGTCTTATTCCGGGTTCATCTTTTTCCGGAGGAAAAAGCCTCCTGTTTCACAGGGAGGGGCCAGGGCCGTTCTGAGATTTAAAGTCAGGGTGCAGCCAGGGCCCTGGGCCTTTGAGAATGTTCCTCCCTGGGTAAGATGGTCTGCTCAGGAGAAGAGGCCACTCCCTGCTGCCCAGCCCCGTGGCAGCTGTGGGTCCACAGGCAAGCCCCGCCTCTCCGCCTCTCAGCCTCTTGCTCTCTGTCCTGCTGGTGTCCCCAAGCCACCCCAAGGATCGAGACAAAAGTGCCTGTAGAATGTTGTCAACTCCTTGGTGTTCGGGGCCTTGATAATGTCCCCAGTGTGTGGCGGCTGGACACTGGGTACCCGGGGCCCAGGCGGTCACTGATCCCATGGCACGGTGGGCCCTTTGGGAAGGTTCACGTGGGGGCTCGAGCGACTGTGGCCAGGGCAGCGCTAACCTTCTCCCTCCCCCACCAGGCTGCTGACGCAGCAGAGGCGGCTCCTGGCCCAGTTCACGGAGCACCAGCGGCTCCGCCTGGAGGCGCAGAGGCAGAAGGCCCGGGTCCTGGACCAACTGGAGGCCCAGCTGGAGACGCAGCTGCAGGTGAGAGTCTAGGAGCGGCCTCCGCAGGCAGGGCTTCAAGAGGAGCAGAGGTGGGGAAGGCAGAGGCCAGGTCATCCCGGGCCAGTGTGGGCCTGTGGGGGGGTGGGCAGGTCCAGAGCCTTCGCCTCTGCACCTCGCTGCCTGCACGGTCACCTTGTCCACTGGCTGGTGCAGCACAGCTGCCCAAGAGATCAGGGTCCCTGGCCTCAGGCCAACTCCAGGGAGGCTGCCGAGAATCAGCGCCTCTGTGTGGATCCCCACCAGGCGGCTGCTCAGAGTCAGGATGGACGTCCGTCCTGCTGGCCGTGGGGGGCGACCGAGCCTGCTGTGCACCTGGAGCACTCAGGACTCACCCAGCACAGAGTCATGGCAGAGAAGGCTCCGTCCCGAGTGTGGCCAATGGCTGCCACAGATGCCTGGCGTTCCCGAGTGGAAACCTCGGACAGTGTGGGCCCTGCCAGAGATCTCCCCACAGTGGGCAGCGATTAGAGGGACAAGGACATGTGTGTCACGGCGGACAGACATCGACACTCTGGAAGGTCCACAGAGGGCCGTGGCTGGCGCTTTCCATAGCCCACCTACAGCCCACCTACAGGGTGGAGGCGGTTACTGTGACTGTCCCAATTACAGGGGTGGCCTGAGGTTGGCAGAGGGGGGACACTGATGGCGTCACAGGGCCAGTGAGCTGTGGGCCCAGGTCTGTGTGGCGCTGGCGCCAGGTGCTCACTCTGGAGGCAGGCCACACTGCGAGGTCCTGTCCTGCTGCCACCACCCCCGTGCAGGCCACCATGCCTCCCACCCTGTTGTCATCTGTGAATGGGCTCCACAGCGGAGCCAGAGAGGATGCCCAGTCGCCTGGCAGGAGGTGCCCACCCTGCGTTCTGCCCTGCTTGGGCCTCTCCGGGGCACTTCAGGAAACCCTCCTCCCTGCTGGGGACAGCCTCCTGGACAGCGTCAGGCCCTGTTGGGGGAGGGGCTCGGGGAGGGGCCGCTGACCCTCCCCCACTTGCACATCAGGACGCGGAGCAGACCTTCGTCTCGGAGCTGGCAGCCTTGGCCCGCGTGCCCCTGGCCGAGAACAAACCGCTCTCCAGTAAGCGCGGGCTGCCAGGTAAGTCATGGCGTCCCCACCGCAGGGGCAGAGCCTCTGCGCTGGGACCGATGTCCACCTCCCGTCCACCGCTGACCAGCTCTGGGGCCTCGGGCCTCGGGCTCAGCCTCTCTGGGCTTCATGTCCGTGTCTGTAATGGGGCAGGCTCAGGGCACCCGGGGCCTGGCTCTCCAGCCAAGGCCATCCCAGCCCCTGGGTCTGCTGCCCTCCAGCTGTGTCTCCGACTCTGTTCCTATCTGTACAGTGGGAAGATGAGTCCCCTCCCCTGCCAGTGACAGAATAGGGGACGTCCCAGGCGGTGGTAGCCTGGTCGTGGGAGGGTCGTTCTGAAGGCAAGCACACAGACCCCTGAAGGCAGAGGCTCCGTGCCAGCTGATCTCGGCACCCTAAGTCCCGAAGGCCCCTGGGTGCAGTAGGAATACAGCCTGGCAGGACTGGTCAGGTCCCAGCTCTGCCACCTACCCGCTGTGCTGGCCTGGGAAAGCATGTGGCTCCTGGGCCTCGGTTTCCTCTTCTGTGGAGTGGGTACAATGCAGTGACGCAGCAGGGCCCACCTGGCCACCAGGTGCTTGAGAACGGTCAGGCCCAATTGGCCCAAGGCCAGAGGAGCTGTCCAAAGACCCAGGCCAGGGTCCTCTCTCTTCCACAGAGAAGCCTCAACGGACCAAAAGGAAGAAGCCCCTGCCTCGGGAGAGAGGGGACCCAGGACTGCCCAGCAATGGTGACCCTGCCTCGGGGGAACACGCCTCAGGGCCCCTCAGGTACAGCAGGTCCCCAGCTCTCACCTCTGCACTCCCTGGCCACCCACTGCGCTCCCTCGCCACCCACTGAACCTGGTGTCTGGGTGGGAGGCCGCCCCTTCTCCAAGGCCCTCAGAGGCCCAAGAACAAGTGATGTGAGCGTGATTGAGGGCAGGAGCCGGGGCCACTCGGTGGCAGCTGGCATCACTGCGGCTGCCCCTGTTGTCCCATCTGGCTAGGAGGGGACACTGCCTCCAGGCCCTGTTGGCATCCATCCAGAGCCACACACCCAGCCCCACTCCTCCAGGGCCAGCACTGGCCGCCACCTGTGTGAGCTGCCGTCGGCTGGCAGCTCCAGGGTCGTAGGAACCAGCGCGTCCAGCGCGTCCCTGTTGTGGTACCTGGGTGATCAATCGCCCACCTGGAAGGGCACCCTGGGGCTCCACTTGCCACTTCACCACGCATGTCACCGTGAAGACCGCCTTGGTCACTCTGCTGCCACCTCACTGAGTGGCATCACTGAGCCTGGTCTCAGCCAGGGCACTGACCGCTGGCCTCTTCCCACTTTCAGCAGCCAAAGGCCAGGTCAGCAAGAAGCCGAGGCTGGAGTCGGTGAGGACGGGAGGCAGGTGCTAAAGAGGAGCCATCTGTAGCTCAAGGCTGCTGGGCAGGCCTGTGCCTGGGCGTGCAGGGCCTGTCCCCACCACAGCCTGGGGGACGTGGGGGCGGCTCTGAGAGAGGACGGAGGCCACGCCTGAGATGGTTGGGAGCTCCTCCTAGCTGGTTTCCAGCCCGCTCAGCTCCCTGCCCAGGGCGACTCCTCCTGAGAGGAGGCCTCCTGTGCCCAGCTCTACCCGTGTCCTGAGACTACCGGAACCTGCTTCCCACAAGCTGAGGTCACCTGGCACAGCCCCAGGCACTCTGCTCCCCAACTTCTCCGCCCAGTGCTCCCAGGAGGGCCTCTCAGACTTGCTGTATTTCCTGGATCTGAGGCCATTCCCTGATCCCTCCATCCCCTCCACCCCGCCAGGGGCTGCCCAGCATTCCCATCAGGACCATGTCCTTGCTTGGTACTCTCTGTCCTTCGGCTCAGCCAGCACCGAGAACCAGTCACCAAGACAGTGTCCGAATCCCAGGGCCAGCAACCCAGGACAGGCTGCTTCATCAGCTCTTCCCTGCTGTGACTAAAAGACCTGATTAGAGCAATTTTATGGGAGGAGAATTTATTTGGAGCTCACGGTTTCAGAGGCTCAGTCCGTAGACACTGGCTCCACCTTGGGCTGCAGGTGAGGGGGACATCATGGGAAGAGTGTGGTGGAGGGCAGCAGCTCACACGATGACCAGGAGGCAGAGAGAGACTCCGCTCTCCAGACACAAAGATACACCCCAACGCCCGCCTCCAGCCGCACCCACCTGCCGTCAGTTAACACTCATCGATCCCATCAGGTGACTGATCCTCTGATTGGGTTCAGGCTCTCAAATCCCCGTCAGTCCTCTGAACCTTCTTGCATTGTCTCACAGTGAGCTTTTGGGGACACCTCACCTCCAAACCATTACACAGACCACGGGATCCTGGTCCCCAGGCCTCTCCTGATCCATGTGGGCCCAATGTCACGGACACGTGTCAACCACAGCAGGGCCTCTTCTTCAGAGCACAGGGAAGTGCACAAAGTCTTCCTTGGGCTTCACAGGGAAGGGGTGAGTTCTTCTCCCTGACACAGACCCCAAGGAGAGGTGTCCCTGGGGGACGGATCGTGAGAACATCCAGAGCTCCCAGACCAGCCACACATACACCATGGAGGGAGGCCTTGCCCCCAGAGAGAAGCCTGCTCTTGAGAGGTTCCCGCCCCGCACAGTGGACACTGGCGAGGTCACCCCTTGTTTGGGGTTGAAAGCTGCTGGTAGAAACATGGGGTCACGTATTTCAAACCCAAATCAAAGCAGAGCCAGGGGGCCATGGGTCAGGAGCTCTTGCTGGCCCATCAGAGGAGAGCCGTCCCTCACAAGGCTATGCAGCAGGAAGCCCCAGGCCAATGGCGCTACCGACCACAACCCAGCTGGCTGGGCGCCTCCATGACCAAGGAACTTGGTTCTCACGGTGCCCGGGCTCCACCTGCTCTTCACAGCTCCCCCAGACCTCGACCTCCCTGGATGCGTCTGTGACCGTCCTAACAGGTGTGCCCAGGTCACAGTGTCCGGCAGTCCTGAGTAAACCCATGGATGTGGAGAGCAGCTCTGCTGTGTCACTCTGGGCTGATGGGCAGGTGCTATCCTGTGCATGGTGGGGTGTTTAGCAGCACCCCGGACTTGACCATGAGACCACAGGACCAACCCCAGGATGTCTCCAGCTGCCCAGTGTCCCCAGGGTCATCGTCCATGGGCTAAGGAAACGGGTGCCTGTCCTGGTCAAGCCCAGGACGTGACAGCTGGGTTTCCTCAAACTTCCAGAACATGATGGGCTCTGGTTTGGGGACTGGGTGGCTCAGGGACCCCGACTGGGGGATTTTCTGGGCTATGAGTTTTGCTTTCTCAAAACCTAAGTTAGGGGGCTGGGGATGTGGCTCAAGCGGTAGCGTGCTCGCCTGGCATGCGTGCAGCCTGGGTTCGATCCTCAGCACCACATACAGACAAGGATGTTGTGTCCACCAAATACTAAAAAATAAATATTAAAATTCTCTCTCTCCCTCTCTCTCACTCTTTCTTTAAAAAAAAAAAAAAAAAACCTAAGCTAGGCTCTGCTGGTGCAGGTGCGGCTCCTTCCTGGAAGCGGCTGCGCAGTCCTGTTAACTCACCCTCAGGTGGAGACCCTTGAGCCCTGGACGCGGGTGGGATTTCTAAAGTTACCCAACAGTGCCCTCTGGTGGCCTGAGGAGACGCTGCGTCGGTCTGCAGGGTCCTGTAGGCTGCTTGCCTTCCTTTGTGCCGCGATCTCAGGGCACACTTTGCACAGACATCACTTCTGCGTTGTCGGTTGCAAGGGTCCTTGCACAGAGGTGCCCTGAGGCAGATGGTGCCTGTGTCCTGGATGCCCAGTTTGGTGGCATGTGTGCCCAGTGCAGACCCCACCCCCACCCCGCAGCAGCAGGACTGTCCAATTAACCCGAGATTAGGTCTCGGAAACATCGCAGGCCAACTGTAAGTCCCAATTTAAGGACATCAGGCCCAGCCACACCTTCCTAGCTGAGGAGGCTCCCAGCTGATCCCCACCCCACCCTTCATGGCTGCCGTGGGTCAGCAGATCCTGGATTTGTTCTCAAGTGTGGCTTCCTCAGCCCAAGGGGACGTGTCCTGCCCCACCCTACTGCCCACCTGTCCTGCTTGGCACAGCTTTGGCCATGTGACTCCACAGACTTGGGGACCATGCTTGGGGACACCCAGAGGTGAGGGCCTGGAGGGGTGGGCTGAGTCAGGCAGAGGAGGACGGGTGAGGAAGCCCCAGGATGCCCTCCACCGCCCTGGCCCCTCCGTGGTGGCCTCCAGGTCTCAGTATGGGATGCAGGTTGCTATGGTGGTGGATGGAGGTGGAGCTGGCAGGGGACGAGGGTGATAGCGTCAGGGGCTGGTCACCTTCTCTGACGGTGGTATCCTAGGACCTGAACTGGGGACTCTAGGATGCGGCCAGTGGGGTTCCCCTCCACAGACTCCTCTGGCCTGCGTGGTGCCAGAGCTGTATGATTCCTCCTGAAACCAGGGCCAGGAGGGGCCAGGGCCGCTGCTCCAGAAGTCTCTGCCCCCGCATTTCCTCTCCCCCCCGCCCGCCTTTCCCCTTGGAGGAAATTCCACCTAATACATTCTTACCCACACAGAACCCAGCCTTAGTGCTGGTCACAGAGGACCTGGACAGGGCAGTGGCCATCCCAACCTCAGCAACCTTTTGGCTCCCTAGAACCCCGGGCCTGGCCCATCTGGAGAGCAGCCCCTGCCCATAGTCTAGAAGCCACCTGTGAGCGAGACCATTCCCCTGTGCCAGGGGCCAGGGCCCAGGTCCCCTCCTTTGGGAACCTCCGCAGGTCTGTAGAGAAAGACGAAGTCCATCTGCCGAGTTCCTGTGGGTTCACGATGCTCTTTTCTGGCTCTTGCTCCCCTGGTGGACCTGACAGGAGAAGTTCTGGGTGAAGGACCTTCTAAACGCACATGGCGCGGCCCACGCCTTCCCTGGGAAGAGAACGTGGAGGGTCTCTGTGCTTTTGTGGGGATAGTAGCTCTGCTCAGCTGTGACATCTGGCAAAAGGCTGAGCAGCAGCCTTTTGTCCACGCTGTGACCGAGGTGGCCCGACAGGGTGAGCAATGAGCTGGGCGGCAGGGGAACCCGGGACAACCCGGGCGCACACAGTGGGGCGCACCAAGGAGGCCGGTTTGCCTCGCTTTTTCAGACTCGATATTGGGTCTGGAGGTGAGGAGATGCATAAACCAACACAGGAGGGCCGGGAGTGGCCTTCCTGGGACAGCAGAGCTGACTCAAGTGTTAAGGACTCCCAGCTGGTGGGCCTCATGTGGGTGACATGGCTGTGGGGAGATTGACGCCGTGGGAATCGGCAAACACCAGGCCAGGGCCCTCCAGCCCCACCCGCAGCCACATCTGTTTTCCTGCACGTCCCTGACCACCAGGTCACAGAAGGTCCATGTGCACTGACGTGTATTTATCATTGTGATGGACGAGAGAGTCACTGCCACTGACTGGGGAAATGTGAGGGGCCCAGTAACACTGTGAGCTGTCACATGTCACCGGAAAAAATGACCCTGGGGACCCGCCCCTCAGTACACAGGAGCATCCTCCAGGCGGGGCTCATAGGCCTAAAAGCAAAAGATAAAACCTCAAGAAGAAACTTAGAGGACGACCCGGTGGGCAGCTTCATGCCCACCCCTCTAGCACCCAGGGCCAGGGCCCTGCTCCCTGGAGCCTGTGAGGCGCTGGCTGTGGGGAGGGAGCCAGTGGCCGCTCCTGCAGCTTCCTGAGAAACTCAGGCCCCAACACCAAGGAGACGCAAGAAAACCACGTGCCTCGAAAGCCCTGCTCCAGCTCAGCCCCCAAGAACTGCCATGCCTTGCCCGATCCCTGTCCCCTGTCCCCTGCAGCGGGGCCCCTTGGAGAGGCAGGTGGTGGGCTCCAGGACCAGAGGGTCAGGAAGAGGCCCCGTCAGTCTTCTAGGGAACAGGATGTCAGGACAGAGCCTGCTTCTGCTTCTCCCCCCGTGGGACTCGGGCCGTGAGGCCACAGGCAGGGGCACACCACTGCCACCAGCTGCACTCTCCGGAAGCTTCCTGTGCAGCCCTTGGACAGTCCAACTGGGTCCAGACCGAACACCCGTAATGCCTACGTCCATTCTGACCTCTCTGAGCCTTTAGCTTTGTCTCAAGAATCTGCAATGGGCCAGCGTCAGCACCTCTCTGGACCTCACCAAGGTATCCTCACCAAGTTGAGGGGGGGGAGGGCAGGGCCACCCAAAGCCATGGCCTCCAGGGACAGTAAGGCTCGGGAGTTAGGGGCAGGAGCCTGGGCTCTGACACTGTGGTCTTGGAGAAGCCATTGAGGTCCGACTCGGTTTCCCCACTGTAAATGGGGTGCTATGGTTGGGTACAGTTTGGGTGTCCCCAACACTTCAGGTGTTGCCGCTTATGCCCACTGTGAGGCACGAAGAGGGCGGGGACCGTCCCACCATGGAGTGCAGAGCCGGGGCCATCAGGAGGTGATGAGATGGAGGAGGGCATGGGCTCACGTGAGCTTTATAGGAAAAGGCAAGAGGCCAGCAAAGCGTTATGTCCTTCCAGTCCCTGGCCACATGATGCCCTGCACCGCCTTGGGCCGGCCAGTAGGAAGGCCATCGCCAGAGGAGGCCCGTCAGCGTTGCACGCCCCACTCGACTCAGGAGAGAACTCCTAAAGCTGACTGTCGGAGCCATCTCATTACAGTAATTAGAACAGACTCATTCACAAAGTCACAGTCACACTGCACACAGCCCAACCTGGAGCAAGTGCAGACAGGTGCAGCCTGCGTCCTGCGTCCTCATCGTCATCCTCTACTTACAGCTCGGGGAGGCAAGCACCTTTGCCAAGTTATTACTCCTCCTTAGAACGTGTGTGTGTGTGTGTGTGTGTGTGTGTGCGCGTGCGCGCATTTCCTGGGAATGGAGGGAAGAGCCCAGCCGCTGGCCACATCCCAAATCTTCCCATCGAGGGCTCTCTGTCTAGACCGAAGCCTTCGGAGAAGGCTCTCCTCCCTCCCTGCCTCTCCTCCCTCCCTGCCTCCCCCAGTATCCTGAGCATCGTCCACCACTCAGTTATCCCAGGGCTGCGGGACCCCAAGCAAACACGCCAGCCAGGTCGGTGGGTGGTTTATTTTATTTTTTCACAAGCTTTGAATTCAGAAATAAGAGCCACGATTAGTCAGTTATTAAGTAAAAATGGGGGTGATTGATTACAAAGGAAAACTGTACAAAACTTTAAAAATCTGACTGCCCCACTGACCTCCTGGAGGGACCAGGTCGCAGGCAACCCGGGGGCAGCCTTCAGCACACCGTCACTGGCCCCGTGGGGACGCAGACCCCTGTGAACCTGGCTGGGTCTCCAGCCCAGAGCTGGCTGAAGAGCACCGGGACTGAAGGGCCTCGTGGTGAGTCACAGCGCCACAGAGACCGGCTGACGCAGGACGGGGAGGGTGTTTCTCGTGACCAAGGGGAAGGCTTCCCTGCCGTTCTGAGAGCCACAAACCTCGACGGGGTGGGCTGGGGCGGACGGGCTTCTCTCTGGTGGGCTCGGGCGGGGGCAGTGAGGACACAGCTTCATCTTAGAGGAGTCCGGGAACTGCCCCGAGGCCTGCGGTCCACATCAGTCCCTGGCGGTGTTCCCGCGGACACTCTCACGGGCTCGGGTGCAGAACTCAGCAACATGCACAGACTATCCTAGAACTGCTACAAGGGCGCAAAGGAACCACCGCTCAGGGCATCGCAGAGCCGTCGGAAGTGGAGGGGACAGGACAAGAGGACACCACAGCTGTGGTTCACTAGGGAGGGGATGAAAACACCATGCTGAGGTGACTCGGAGGGACGCGCAAACACACCACACTAGTACCACTTCTTCCTAAATAAAAAAGGGAAGAACATCATTCGGTTTCCCCCGTATCAGCACCAACTAAAACCGTGGGCTCCAGAAACATGGACAGGGAGAGGATGGGCACGATTCCAGAATCCTTCACTCGCCGTCCGCTCGTCCACGTCAGCCCAGGCTGGTGATGTTGGAGCGGCCGCCAGGGGGCGCCACGATGCGATGGCCGGTACGCCTGGGGTTGTTGTCATCTATCTGGGCACCTACAAGAGACAGAGCCATCACTTCTGGACGAGATCTGCTGACCTCAGCTCAACTTGCTGATTCTGAAGGCCGAGTGTTCTGCACTGTCCCCGCCTGGTGCACACTGTGTTCTGTCTTGAAATGTCCAGGTCACCTCTGGGCAGCCTCCCGGGCCCCCAGAGCAGACCACTCTCTTCTCTCCCCTCTCAGACCCTGGGTCACCTCCTACAGCCCTGTCCACCTTGTGCATTTTCTTTTCTGGCTTCCCCAGGAGAATCTGACATTCTTGAAACAGGTGAGCACCCACTTTTTGAGTGCTTACTGCGTGCAGGCACAGGCTCAGTGCTTTAGCAAATATCACTGTGTTTGGAGCACATGACAATACAATGAGGGTGTGTTTTGTCCCCCTGTAGAGGAGGAATTGAGGCATAGCTAGCGGCAGGGAAGCCAGGGTTCAAGGCCTAGCTGGTCTGTCTCCAGAGTCCTCACTCCTCTGCATGGTATCCCCTGCTCCTAAAGTACTCCATGGATGGCGTGGGGCAGGGGGTGGCTACATAAGCGTGCATGGGCATGTGCAGGAGCACATTCATCATCCAGAGCTGGTTTACCCCTTCATTTGTAATGGCAAATCTACACGTGGGAGCAGTATTTTGTTTTACATCTTCAAAGCCAACTTCTAATATTATGCCTTCTCTTTCAGTCAAACACAGATTTGAAACTCCAGCAGCAAGCCCCATTCCTGGCACTCAATAAATATTCACTGAAAGAGAACAGTGAGCAATGTGTAGGCTGAAATGTGGGTGCTGTGACGCAGGCCTGAGGTCCAGTTGGAGACTCAAGTTTTAATACAGATGATGCTGTGATCTTGGGTAATTTGAAATAAGTCATCCCCCTCACCCCTTGGCCTCATTTCCTTTCCTGAAAAACAAGATCATCAGTCCAGTTGAGGCCCCTCCTGTGACATTATATGGCCTCTCTATGTAAGCCACTAGGAGCCAGGCTTAAGAGTACTGATTTTATTTTCTCCCGTGGTTCCACTGGTGGACGCTTGTCTTCCTGGTAATTCACGAATCTGCTCAAGGCTCAGGAATCAGGAGTCAGTCAGCACGTAATACACCTTTCCTCCTCATGACCATCTGTGCCTCGCTGGTTACACGTCTGGGATCTGACAATACTCACTGGACAAAGGACACTAACAAACCATGCTACGTCTGCATAACAGAGATGAGAGGCCCTCTGTGAAGCGGCTCCTGGTGCTAAAACATCTAGGCACCTGATTCCAAATGAAGTCACTCATCAAGCTGCCGTGAGGCTGGCCAAGGGCAGTGCCAGGTCTTCAAAGAGGACCGAGAGCGCAGCAGGGAAGGGAGGGTGTGGTGGGGCCCTTCCTACAGCCTTCTCATCTCTTTGCTATCCTTATCTAAAAGGAATTCCCTCGCCTGTCTACCTGTAGTTGTCCAATGTCTAATTTCCTCCCTCGAGAACAGAGGTCCAGTCTGCCAGGTCCTCGAGAGGTGTGTTGTCCTCAGTGGCTCTTCCCAGCATCAAAACAGTCCCTGCACTGTGGACTGAGCATCCAGTGAGACACTGGAGAGGCACCAGGGTCCACTCTGTACAAGAGTGTCTATCTGTAAACTCTGGAACTCGTGTGTAGGCAGCTCTTCCGTAAGAGGCGCGTGGAGAGGGAGGTGGCCTTGGGGCCCCGAATGAGTAGGAGACCTACTCTGGGCAGGGAGGCTCTGCCCCCACAGTTTAAACTGATACTTCATCGTCTCCCTCTGCCCTTCCACTGTTGCCAAGCTGGTCCCCTTTCCTGACGGGAGTGGCACACTATGCCTCCTGAGCCACATGCACGTGGGCGCCCTCATGTGGCCGGCTGACGAAGCAGCAGGCACATGAGGAAAACACACCCTTAAGGAAAAAACGCCCGAGTCTTGCTTTTGGAGCACTGAGTCCCGGGATTTTAACACCAAATTTTCTGGGGCCTCAGTTTCTTCTCTAAATAGGAGAAGACCATGGACCACCCAGGCGACTGTGAGGATAAAATAAACCCACAGAAGACGGCACTGCTTCCTCACCCTGCGAGGCCCTACACCCGCATTTCACTCACAGCCCCCCAGGGTGCTTGAGCACGGGGCCTGTTTTGGAGCAAACGCGCATAAACAGGGTCAGAAACAGCAACCTGCTGCCCACCAAGGACCTCCCTGCCCATGCTGCCTGCCCCGGACAGGGGAAGGGTGCCCCTGCCCCTGCGCTGCTTGCCTGAGGAGCAGGAAGGTCCCGGTGACCGGGGGGCGGGGGGGGGCCACAGGCCTACCTGACAAGCTGAAGTTGGACTGGTGGAGGTTCCTGATGGGCGGCGGCTGGTGTTTGGAAGGCGAGGATTTGGCAGAAGGAGCCGGAGTGGCGTATTTGGGTGTAGCTGGCACCTCGTACACGGGACCATCATACATGCCCCTGGAGACCCCTTGCAGGGCAGAAACCTAGACAGAGGGAGCAGGTGACCCCCCATGGTGAGCATGTGCCCTCCTGTGGCCCCTGCTCAGACCAGGCTGTGCCCTGCCGCAGGACAGGAACCTGAGGTCCCAGGCCTCATGTATACATGGCGCACACACTCACCTGAGCCCCGCTGGCCACACACACGCACACCACACGAGTGCACACACATAAGACACGCACCCGCATGCTCCTGGACATGGGTATGCTCCCGGACACGCAAACAGGCACTTGCTGGCTCTGCCTCGCTGCTTCCCCAGGCCTCTCACTTCCTCCTGATGGCAGCATCTGTGCAATGTGCTGTCTCTGACCTGGCACGGCCCCTCATGGGAGACGCAGGGGGCTAGCAGGTGGATGGGGAGCGGCCCTGGGTGCTAGGGGTCTGGGAGGAGGGGTCCGGACTGTTCCGTGGTGGTGATGCCACTGGTGATGCCATCGATGAAGACCAGGGCGAGGGGGAGCCCGCAATCTCCAGCACATAACGCACGATGCACGGGCACACATGCATGTTCACACGCACAGACACACACAACTGGCCCTCCTGGCGCACAGCCTTTGCTGGCTCCTGTGGGAAGCAGGTTGCCATGGTGATGGGATGTGGGGCAGGGAAACCACCACAGAGGGTCCACCTGGCTGTGAGTTTCCCCTCTGGGCCGCACAGAGATGGGGACAGAGGCCACTCGGTGCCTGTGCCAGGACCTCCCAAAGTCAGGGCTGAGTCTTCAGGACGGAGGGAAAGGCAGACGCAAAACCTGCCAGGAAGGGGCGGAGGAGCCAGACCTGGGGCTGCCCAACTGTGAGTCCTGCACGGCTCTGGGCCGCAGGGTTCTGGTCTGAGAACTGAGGCTCCCAATACCTCCATCAGGGCAAGAGTCCCCAGAGGACACAGGACGGAGCCCAGAGCAGCTCAGGAGTGTCCCTCCACAGCCCTCCCGTGCCCACAGTGCACACCACTTTACAGTTTGCACGGCCTCATCTGGACCTCACTGCTGTCCTGAGACTAGAACCCACCTGGATGAAGACAGGGAGGCACACGTCTGTGACCTCGCCCAACTCCCCAAGAAAGTGTGTCGCTCTGACCCAATGCTGAGTCCCCCAGACCCGCTCACCTTGTTCCTGATCTTGACGCGCTGGTAGAGGTACTCAGGGAAGGGCTTCCGCGGGATGAAGCGGCCCACACCCTTGTTGACGTTGATGTTTCCGTCTTCGAAGACGATCTTGCCCTGGCTGATGACCACCAGCGGCGAGCCGTGGCACTCCATGCCCTCGAAGATGTTGTACTCCACGGCCTGCGAGCCAAGAGCACAGCTGTACCCACCGTGGCTCCAAGGGTTTTCTCCACCGGAACCCGTCACGGGAACAGCCAGGTTGCCTAATCTTAGGTCCCAAGCATTTCCCGGGGTCCTGCCCACTCCAAAAACACCCCTGTCAGGGCTGGGCACTATTCACCCAGTCACACAGCCAGCGGGTGTGACCCGCACCTTGTCCTGGGGCACTGAGCTTGCTGGTGGCCTTGTGTCATCAGTCCTATTGTCCTGGGGCTTGGTGACTGAGACCAGTGTCCTGCGAGTTGGCCCCGGGTAGCTCCACCTACAGTGGGCATTCTGGGTCCTTTTTTAAATTACTTTTTTAGGATCGCTTTCTAAAATTTAATTTACTAGATCAAAGGACACAGGTTGCATATCACCAAACCATTTTCCAAGGGGTCAGACCAGGTGACACCACCAGGGCCATGGGGAGGAGGCAGCTCATGTTACCCCGGAGCGGGGTGACGTCGTACTGTTGTTATTAGGTAGAATCGCCCCTTGCTCTCCCTCCTCCTGAAGGGAACCTGGACCCTGCTGGCCACCGCCTCCAGCCGGCTGCTGCTCAGCGTTATTTTAAGTAGGTCATGTGCGTGGTTGAAAAAAAAGAATCAAATAGTGCAAAGGAAATTCATTGCAGTGACTCTCCGGCGCTGCTCAGATGCCAGCGCCTTGGGGAGCTTCTCGGTCCCCAGGCGCCTCTATTCATGAACCCCTGCCTCACGCAAGTGCTCCATGATTTTTCAGGTGCGCCTTGATTTTTCTCCTGAGCCCAGAGACCGTCCCACATGCGCACGCACGCGGTCTGAAGCGCTCCTCCCGTGCTGTGAACCACCACACCACGTCCCACAGACACACCCAGGTCCCACGGAGGGACAGCGTCATTTCTGTTTCTGCTAAAGCAACAGTGAAGTACACTCGCTGTACGTGCCCCACCCACGGCATGCCCGTCTCCAGATGTGGAGCCCAGGGCCAAGGAACGTGGGTTTGCGCCCCTGGTGGATCTGCCTTCCAAGAACAGCAGCACTGGGTCTCTTCCCCACCAGCACCCAGCCAGCACCCAGCTGGCTCGCCATCTCCTAGTTCAACCACTTTGGTACCGTGAACTCCTGGTCAGGGTCCCTTGACATCCTAGTGCTGTAGGCAGGTGAGATCAGGCCTTTCTAAAGCTCAGACACCATTTCTACATCCCTCACGGGGCCACTTCTAACAGTCTTTTAACACTGCTCTGTTGACCAGGGTCTTGGTATTTTTCCTGATTTCTAAGTACACATTAGATGGTAAAGAGTCTCTCCTGCATTATGTGTGGGGCACTGACCACTGTCTTTTTTTTTGGGGGGGGGAGTGGGGTACCGGGGATTGAACTCAGGGGTACTAGACCCCCAAGCCACATTCCCAGCCCTATTTTGTACTTAATAGACATAGGGTCTCACTGAGTTGCTTAGTGCCTCACCTTGCTGAGGCTGGCTTTGAACTCGCGATCCTCCTGTCTCAGCCTCCTGAGCCTCTGGGATTACAGGTGTGTGCCACGGGCCTGGCTTGCCCACTATCTTTGGTTCTCATATAAAGCAAATTTTTTTGGCCATATAGAAGGTTATTGGTTTGGGGCCATATAGAAGGTTCATTTTTATGTTGTCAGTGGTCAAAAAGACCAATGTATTCCTTTACAATTTCTAAGTCTCATGTCTGATTTCTTCTTCAAAATCATCATTTTTAAAAGGGATGCTTTCTTTGTGTTCCTTTCAGTTTTACTTCAATCTTTGATGACTTTGGAGGTTTTTTGGTTTTCATTTTATTTTTTGGTGTGATGATGAGTGGGGCAGAGGTCAAACCTTCTGAGCTGCTATTCTAACAGAATTGGCTGATAACTATTTTCTCCTAACTGATTTTAAGTGCCTCCTTCATTGGAAACCAATTTCTCACCTGTGGTCGGTCTACTTCTTGGCTCTCTCTTCTTTCACACAATTCCATGCTGCTGGGATCACTGTGGCTTTGTAACGTGTTTTTATACCTGAGATGACTGACAGCCCTACATCAATGTTCCCTTTGTCCAGAAATACTTTGATTATTCTAACGTCTACCATCAAGAAAAAATAACCTGTTGAGATTTCTGATGGGATTACTTTAATTTATAGGCTACATTAGAAAGAACTGCCAAGCCCACTATATTGAAGCTTCTTAGCGTACAAGTCCTTGCACTTAGGCAAGTCTTATAGCAGTTTTTTTTAATAACGGATCACCTGATGATAAACATTTTTTAATATTCATTTTTGGGGTTTAGGTGGACACAGTATCTTTATTTTTCTGTGGTGCTGAGGATGGAACCCAGTGCCTCATGCATGCAAGGCAAGTGCTCCACCACTGAGCCCCAGCCCCTAAAGCAGTTTTTCTAATAGCAATTTTACTTCTATCAGAAGCAGGAATTTCATTTCCATTCTATTTTCCAAGGTGGTTTTCGATTATTCCTAAAGAAAGCTATCGATTCTTCATATTGACTTATCATCAGCCGACAGACTCTCCCAGAGATCTGAGGACTGTGGAGGCTCACAGGGGGTTCCAGGCCACAGTGGCCCCTCCACACAGCTGGGAACGCGTGAGGCACTCTGGGATGACCGTTGTCCCCAGAGACGGGCACCCTGCCTCTGCGTTCAGGCTGCTCCTCAAACTCTTCCCGGCTCCCACAGCGCCCCTGCTGGGCAGTAGTCATAACTGCAGAAGCACAAACAAGGACACTGCCCTCGTACAAGAAGCCGGCCACTCTCCCACCGGCTGACAGTGGCCACCTACACCTGCACCCAGAGGGGTCCGCTGCTCCCACTCAGTCCGAGGAAATGACCCGCCAAGGCGGTGTTCAGGTAGGGATTCTGTACCTTAGGACTGCACAGATTTCCGCCTGCTGTCACTTCCTAGCTTAAGGTAGTCTGTGAACGAGTTTAAGAATTCGCATAGTACTAAGGACCATCACAAAAGGTTTGCCTACCCATCCGAGAGCCCCAGTTCCCCAGAGCCCTCCTATGGTGCCTGTTGTGAGGGGTCTTCTACTTCCCTTCACAAGCACCGTCTGCTGATGGACACTTGGACAGAATGTGGAGCGGCCAGGCGCCAAGCGGATTCACCTTAAACAGGAACCAAGTACCCAGCCAAGCCTCAGCTTGGACGAGCCCCTAAACATGCCAAGCAAGAGCAGCCGGTCCCAACGGGTCACACAGGCACGATTCCATTTATGAAGTGCCCAGAATAAGAAAATCCATACAGAAAAAGTAGGTTGGTGTGCGCCGGGGGCTGGGAGAAGGCAGAACGGGGAGCCACCATTAATGGGCACAGGGTTTCTTTGGGAGCAAAGAAAACATTCTGGAATTAATTATGACTGTAGAACCTTCTGCATACAGTAAACCCACTGCACCGGACACTGTATCTCCATTGTCAAGGTCTTGAGACCCACACTCTATGGCACCCAGACACGCATGTGACCCTGTGACGTGCACTTGGAAGCAACCACATTTTGTACCAAGATGTAAATAATAGAAGTTATAGTCTTTTCATAGGAAAGATTTTAAAAAGTTAATCACTGTGGTATGTAAAAAGTGGTCTCCTTTTAGTTGGTAAGAGTAATATGTTTTTTAAAACCTAAAAATAAAGCTAGGCGCTGGCCAGCACTTCTCAGCCCACGTTCTGAGCAGCACACCCTTCCTGCAGTGCCCGAGTGTCCTTGCCTCAGAGGAGGGACATACAAAACCCTCGGCCACACTGCCCTGGAGTCCCGAACTGTCCTGCTGTGAGGGAACTCAGGTCGGGCCTGGCACGGGGAAGAGACGGGTTCCGGAGTTGACCTGCTCTGGACCACACTTCCCAGGTGGGGAGTCCCAGGCACGTGACTTACTGCTGTGGACTGGACAGGGAGGTAACCTCATTGGAAACGGGGTTGCTGGGGACATGACTGGTTAAGAGGTCACCCTGGAGCAGGGTGGGCCCTGAATCCAATGGCTGGTGCCCATGTAAGGAGAAGCCTTGTGGGGACAGAGGCTGAAGGTGGAGTAAGGACACACCCCCACGCCCAGGAACATGGAGGACAGCTAGGGACACCAGATGCTCAGGGCAGGGAAGGGTCCTCCCCAGGGCCTCGCAGGAACAAAGCCCTGCCAACAGCTTGATGCTGCACCTCTGGTCTCCAGAACTGAGAGAGGACATTTCTGTCGAGTAAGCCACCCCATTGTGGCACTTACTAGCACTTCCCCTGGCTGTCCCTCTTCTTACTTATGAGTGACACACACCTCACCTAGAAGGCAGCTGTGAGGACAATGAGAAGATGCATGGAAAGCACAGGGCACAGACTAACGGCAAAGTCTCACTGGCTGGGTCACAACCACCCTGGCACCGGCCACTGACTGGCATGACCTCACGAGAACCCAAGGCCTTCCTGAGCCGCCGGGTGTGCTCCCGACAGTCCTCACACATCCTTGGGGAGCTGACATCCTCTCAGGATTAGGATCACCCTGAGCAGGAAGTGGCAGCTCCAGCAGTCGGGAGGAGGTAGGGGGGAGGGTGCACACTCTCACCTGCGAGACCTTCTGGAACATTCTCCCGCGGCCACTACAGTGTGCGCAGCCTAATAAATGAAGGTACATCGCCATGCCCTGCAGGGCCGTGGGTGTACAGAGCAGCACGCACTTCTCCCAGCAAGACGACCGCAGCCTTATTTCCTCCTGGCTCTGATCCAGGGAGCTGGAGGGGGAGCCCAGGCATGTACCAGGGGGCACTGCTTATCTCGAGAATGACCCTGAGTTGGTGAGCTGGACAAGACTACGATCAACTACCCAAACCTCTGCTTTCCACGCGATGCCTCTAGCAGCTGAGCAGGGACCTGGGGCCACGCCACGAGCTGCTGCAAGTGGTTCCTGTGGCCTCCTTAGGAGACTTGCCTGTGCTGCTGTCTTGCCCCCATGCACCTGGCCTCATCCCCCGCCAGGGAGTCACCCGGGGACAGGGAGGATCCCACGGCAGACCAACACTGTGCCCAGCTCTGCTAACGGCCTGTGCCTCTAACCGACTGCAGTGTGCCTCTGTGTGTGCCTCTGGACTGGAGACCACAGTGGGGGACTCAGACTGGGTGCTGGAGGCAGCACCCTACTCCACCTGAGTGGGTGCGCTGGGTGAGCAGAGAAATCCAGGGCATGTAAGATGCAAAACAGAGACAACTCAAACCACAGGCTTGGGATGCACACAGGACACGGTATGTACCCTGAGGCTGTGCTCAGACACGGTGCCCTTGGGCCAGCCCTTCCTGCTGCCGAAGCAGCAGGCCGCAAGGCTAAGTGGGAGGTTCTCATGCACCCGGCCAGCTCCTTCCCAGTTTGACAGTGGAGTTGGGGAGGGGTCGTGGGCCTGGTAGTCCCCCCCTCTGATCCCAGTGGCGCACCACATGGAATCAGGAGCAGCAGCGTCAGAGGGCTGAGAACGCACCTGTGGGCAGGGGCCGGGGGTAGGATGACCCCGAGATCTCAGGAGCAGCCTGCTCAAAGCCCTCCCTCAATCCCTCCAATTGGAAGGGAAATCTGAGTGACAGGGTCCTGCTAGAGGACAGAGTTGAAAAGTTCACAATCAATTTTGACCAGATGCTTGTAGAATGATCGTGGGGACGAACCCCCCAGGCAGCCAGAGGCGTGGCGGGGCCAGGACTTACCGACTTGTGACTCTTGGCTGTTATGGTCTTCACCTTGTCAGGGTCCCAGATGACCACGTCAGCGTCGGAGCCCACGGCAATCCGCCCTTTCCTCGGGTACAAGTTGAAGATCTTGGCTGCATTCGTGCTGGTCACGGCCACAAACTGGTTCTCGTCCATTTTGCCTGTAGCCTAAAGGAAGAGCCCCCCGTGAGCAGACAAGCCTGACGGGCAGGGAGGAGGGCAGATCTGAACCCGCCACAGGGTCCGCACGGGTTGGCCGAGCCCTCCTCCCCCACCGAGAACACGCGCCCTCCCCCGAGAGGTCAGGCCTGGCCTCAGAGCAAACAGAGCGATGCTGCCGAGAGCCTTGTGACAGCTGTCAGTGTCACCGGGCCCCAGGTTCAGTGATAAGAAGACCTGAGTCAGGTCAGGGCTCACAGTGCAACAAGAACTCTCGACCCCCACTTGGCACCCCAGCTTCCAGCCCCACACGCACACGCAAAACCTGCAGAGCCACCTCTGCAGAGCTACAGTGTGGCTCACGACCAAACAAATCTTCCTCCTCGTTAGTGCCGAGGACCACGGCAACCCGGGGACGCAGAGGGTCCGGAGGACTTGCGCTGCTGCTCTCTCACGAGCAGGTGTCCCCCGTGCCCTGCACATCTGCCCCGGTCTCCAGTAAGGAGGGCTAAGAGTCTGGAGTGCACAGTGCCCTGGGCCTTGCTGGGCCAGGCAGGGGGCTTCTAGAATGTTCCTGGGGAAAGGTGGGGGCACCTTACCACTGCCTTGTCCCAGACAACTGTCATCCGCTCCTCGATGCCGTTGACGCCCTCGGGGATCAGGGTGAAGTTGTCCTTGCCCACCGCTTTCTGGGCAGTGCTGTAGGGGCAGTGGCCGCTGCCTGTGACCTGCAGGTCTCCACTGGCAAGGACACAAGAGGGTGGGGTTCAGACCTGGGTTCACTCCCAAGGGCCAACCCCAACCTCAGTCACCAACGGAAGCCCCGGGAGGGACCTGAAGCTCAGGAGGCTTTAGGAGGAGGCCTCTGAAGGACGTGTATAAACAAAACCCTGGGCGACCGATAAGCAGGTGGACGCACACAGGCGGGCGGTGAGCCCAGAGCCCGCGCCAGCCTGTGTGTCAGGAGCCCCATTCACAGCCCTGGCCTCGCGTCTCTGCCCCACAGGACATTCACCCTGCCAGGGACTGACTGCCCACCTGAGCCACTGGCCACATGAGAGGCTCGGGCCCCACAGCCCGTCGGGAACCACACTGTCCCCAAGGAGCACCACGCCCAGGCCTGTCCACGCCAGTCTGACCCAGTCTGCGCCTCCCACCCAGCCTCTCACCCCGGGCTCTCACCAGGCCAGCAGGGAGGTCAGGTGGTCAGGCGTGGTGGGGTCTGGGCTCAGGGGCGGGGAGGTGACAAACGCCGCTGCTTTGGCCCAGTTCTTGCTCCAGTAGTGGGTGCCGTCGGTCCCCAGGCTGGCAGCAATGGGCTCCCCGAAAACCAGGGGACCTTGGGAGGGACGAACACAGGGAGCATAGTTACCAGAGCAGTGCCCACAGGAGGGGCTGGTGCAGGGGGACCCTGTCAGGCCACCTCTGCCAGGTGCCACCCCGCACCGGCCAAGCGCTCTACAGAGACTCAGTGGCCAAGTCGCCCAGAACACGCTCGGGGGCCGTCACCGACTTTGGCATCTGAACACTGTTATCTCCTTTCACAGAGGGACAGAGGGACAGAGGTCCTGGGGCCACGGGACCGGGGGTTTCAGGCCCACTGTGATGCCCCGCCCTCCCCTCTTCCTCCTGTCTGTCCCTCTGAGCTTGGTCCCCAGTGTCACAGTGTTGACATGGTGGGACCTCTGAGAAGTGTGTGGGGCCCTGAGGGACCCGCCCTTATGCACGGAGTAACGTCTTTCTGCAGAGCCTGGGCTGGTGCTCTGGAGGCCAGAAAGGGTCTCAGGGGTGGACTGGGTACCACGAGATTGGGGCTGGCTTCCTCAGCTCACTCTCTGGCTTCCTGTCTCATGTGAGCCTCACAAGTGTTCCTGCCCAGAGGGGCCTTCATCAGAAGCCAACAAGACGGGCCACCCAATTTGGGGGTTTAAATCTCCAGAACTGACTGGGAGCTAAATAAACTTCTTTTCTTTATAAAATACCTGACCTCAGATACTCTGTTACAGCAACATCATAAAAAGACTAAGACACGGTCCTTCCTCATCCTTGATCTGCTGCTGGTGGGGCATCACCGACCTCAGAGGCCTGGGAGCCACACCTGGACCCCTCTGAGTCTCTGCCTAGAATCCCCAAGCCCACGACGGCCTATCACAGCCTCCAGCTGTGTGAGCTCCGGCCTTCACCCCATCACCCTCTGTGCAGCCGGCAGGAAGGGCACGGGGACCTGGAGCTGGCCAGGACATGGCCTGACACCTACTCAGCACTTGGACGTGCCAAGGCTGCCGCCAAGGCTTCACTCATTGGCTTGAAGGGCCCCTCTGAGAGGAGGAGACAGAGGGTCAAAGAGGTGAAGGACATCCACTCTTGGAGCTGGGCAGCTGACGTCCTGAACCAACACTGTTCACACACCGGACATGCTGTTCTCAGGCCCCGGCCCTGGCAAACGACCTTCCTCCTTCCCCAGCCACAGCTGACCCTCTCCCTATCCACGTGGACCCCAAGGGTAGGAGCCAACCACGAGGCCCAGCAGGGGGACTGGGAGGCCCAGCAGGGGGACTGGGAGGCCCATCAGGGGGACCACTGCCCAGCCACAAGTGAGGAAGCCGAGGCTCAGGACATGCCAGGGACTTGCTGAAGGTCACCCAGGTGGCACCTGGCACACCCAGAATCACTCCTAAAACTGACTGCATGCACGGGGTTCTGCCTGCCCCTCCCCGTGTCCCCTCCACTCCTGAGTGGGCTGGAGGCCCAGGCTCCCGGCTCCCGTCCGGTCCTGGATGTAGCTGGGCCTGTGGGACACGCAGGGCCCCTTAGGAGGCCCGGCCACCGCGTACCCTTCTTCCTGGCCAGGGTGATGATGTCCGCCGCGCTCTTGCTCATGACCTTGGTGATGTACACGGGGCAGTTGATCCGGCCGGCAATGGTGATGGCCCGGAATACAGCCTCGGCCTCCAGCTGGGGACAGCAGACACAGGGTCACCCCAAACCCCCAGCACTCTGTGAACCCGTGTCCTCTGACTCAACTGTGGCAGAAGGGACAGCTACCAAGTCAAGGGTCAAGTAGAGCAGCTGTTCTTAAAAGAAGGCAGAGCCAGTTTGGGTGGAGGGTCGGAGGCCGCCTGGAGCTCCTGTGTGTCTGGGAGAGTTCTGCACCCGCAAGGGCAAGAGGCGGCAGACAGAATTGGGAAGCTAGGGAGGTGGTCTGTGGTATGCGAAGGTTGTGCCAAGCACATGCCCACGTCCACCCACCCCCTGCCCACCCTGCCCACCGGTTCATTCCCTCACCAAGTAAACCCGGGAGCACCCAGGGTCTCTTCAGTCTCCGCACCCTCCATCCAGGCCAACTCGAACGGAGTCAGCCAACCCGAGGACTGCTTGGTTGGTTTTTGTGGTACTTGGGACCGAACTCAAGGCGCTCAGCCACTGAGCCACACCCTCAGCCCTTTCTATTATTAAATTTCTCGAGGAGTCTCGCCAAGTTGGTGAGGCTGGCCTCAAATTTGTGATCCTTCTGTCTCAGCCTCCCAAGGGAAGATCACATGTACGTGCCCTGTGCCCAGCTGTACTTCTTTTTCTTTTTAGGGTGGTGTGGCTCCAAGTGGGCCCTGCTGGAGTCTGACACCTGATGGGGCCCCACCTACTCTCAGGGGCAAAGCCATTGGTCACAAGCCCTGATGTGACAAGCACATTCAGGTGCGATAAGAGCTTATGAACCCTGTTTCTAGTCCTGATGTCCCCACAGGCCAGGAACACACAGCTCATGGCCTGCTCACTACTCCTGTGTGTCCCCTGTGTGGAGAAGGGCCAGGGCTGGGGGAGGTTCAGGACACTCGTTCATGACTTCCTAGGGACAGGGAAACACCCTCACCCCGAGTCCCAGGCACGTGCCCTCTGGGCCTCCCTCCACACAGTGGGCAGGGTGGCTGTCTCCTGGGCGCCAGCTTGGGGCCCGTGGCTCCCCTCCCTGACACCCAGGGCACAGTCCTTGGCAAACTCTTATCCAGTTTGGACACTGAAGTGTGTGCAGGGCCCGTGTGGAACTCCTGGACCCGGGAGAGGCAGGGCCTCTTCCTGGCCCTCACTGACTGGCCTGTGGCCTTCCCAGGAGGGAAGGGAACAGGAGGAGCTGGACGCAGGCTGGGTGCAACAGGAAGGCCGTCAGGATGAGCGCCAGGCAACACCGGGGACACGCCAAGTCCTCACCTCTTCAGGTCTGCTCAGAGCGTGGCCCTCGGGGCCCGTGATGCCCATCTCTAAGATTCGCTTTTGTTCCTACAACAGAAACAAATGAGTCAGTGATTATGGACGGTCAGAGCTGGACTAAGTTGCTCCTCTAACCTCCTGCTAGAGGGACAGGGCAGCTAAGGCCCAGCAGGTGTCCCTGAGGCCTAAGTGCAGGTGGGGTGAGCCAGGGACCTCCCACTTCATCCATCCTTTCACTTTGTAACAAGGCTGCCTGCCCCGACCCAGCACACCTGGCTCCGCCCCCACACCTGGCTCCACCCCACAGGCCTGGCTCCACCCCCACACCTGGCTCCGCCCCACAAGCCTGGCTCCGCCCCCACACCTGGCTCCGCCCCACAAGCCTGGCTCCACCCCCACACCTGGCTCCGCCCCCACACCTGGCTCCGCCCCACAAGCCTGCCTCCTTATCTGCTTTAATCTCCCAGGATGTTTGAAGGAAGCAGGGTGCTATGGTGGGAGTATGGTTTGTACCACCAACACTCGCATGGAGACTTGGTCCCCAATGTGATGGCGTGGAGAGGTGCTGAGGTGATTAGGTCCCCAACAGACATGAAAGCTTTTCTTGTGGGAGTGGCTGCTGCTCTCAGGAATGGCTTCATCCTTACAAGGATGAATGTTATCAAGCGAGTTTCTCCAGGTGTCCTGCACGCGAGCTGCCAAAGGCCTGGTCCCCATTCCAGTGCCACCCTGCACAGAGGGGCACGTGGCCCGCAGCAGAAGCTGAGTAGTTGCCGGCACCATGTTCTGACCTCCAAAAATAAACTTCTCTTTATACCCAGCCTCCAGTATTTTGTTACCACAACAGAAAATGGCCAGTACCAAGAAGAGGGGTCACTGCTATAAGGATGCTGGCAAATGAGGAAATAGCGTTGGAATGAGGTAATGGCCAGAGAGTGGAAGAGTTCTGAGGAGCCAAGCAAAGGCACACCTTATACACTGTGTTTAGGTGACTGTGAGGACTGGGAGCAGGGGAAGGTGGGGAAGGCGGGGCCTCTAGGGGACATGCTGAGGTCGTGCCTAGACCACCGTCCATGGGCACTGGATGGTAACAGCCACGCCAGTGAAGCCTCACATGGAAATGAGATGGCCTTGGCCATGGAGCAAGGCCACCCTTGCTATGAGGGAGCAAAGCCGCCGTCTGATGGTGTCCGTGCCCCAGGACTCTACCCAACACGGAACTCAAGGCACAAACGAGAATTTCTGGCTGAAGAAATTTCTAAGCCAAATTAAAAGGAGCTGTGAGGTTCCTTAATCTCAACCACTAAGCTGAAATCAGGAAGAAGAAAAAGAAGCTCTTTAAAGACGGAACTTATCACTCTAAAGGGAAGAGAGCACAAAAATTTGGAAAATCACAGATCATGTGACAAACAAAAAGCAGGTTGGAGATGGGCAAGTGTGGCCCAGCTCCGAGACTGGCACCAGGAGAGGAGGGAGGTGCCCAGCCAGATCGCAGAGATCTCCTCGGATTCCCCTCAGCACAGGCTCGGACGCTAGGCCCTTAATGGCAGCAGGGATGAGCTGTCAGGGCAGCCCTGGCCCCAGCCAGGGCTCAATAGGCCAGTGTGCTCAGGGCACCGCTCCAGAGGGTGCAGGTGGCAAGCCCTGGGGGTCTGCAGATGTGCAGAGTGCAGGCTCTGCAGGGTCACCGTGCTCCCGTGGACGTCAAAGACGAACCACTGCAGGGCCTCAAGGACTGAGCGCCACAGAGGCTCCCCACAAGGCAATGCCCAGTGAGCCTTGGGGGGGCCTTCACCTCTGGATCCCAGCGTGGAAGTGCCAGTGGGGACCTGTAACATGCCTGGGAAAGGCACAGGCACCTGACCAACCCCAGGGAGCAGCACTGGGCTGAAGGGGCTGGGTGTGCCTAGGAGGGGGCATGGAGTGGAAGACCATCTTCCAGTTTAAGATTCAACATCTTCCCTGCCATTTTGGATTTGCTGTGAGCCAATGACTCCTTTCTTAAACAACAACAAAATATATATATATATATATATATATATATATATATATATATATACGTACATACATATACATACACACACACACACACACACATAAATATATATGATATTACGTACATATTTTATATATAATTATATATGTATTACATTCATATATTTTAGTTATAGTTGGACACAATACCTTGATTTTTTACTTATTTATTTTTAGGCGGTGCTGGGGCTTGAACCCAGGATCCCGCAACTGCTAGGCAAGTGCTCTGCCGCTAAGCCCCAGCTCAGCCCCCGTTTTCTTTTGGAACACTTCCCCCTTGGGGGCAGCAATGCTGACCCCGCTGTGCCACCCGTGTCACCACTGGATCTTGGAAGTGGAGGACTGAGTGTTGATTTTGCAGGCTCACAGCTGGAAGTCGCCCCAAGCCTCAGATGACCGGGTTTTAGACTTTGGAGTTGATGTTGACAAGTTAGGGCTCTGGGCTAGGGGACAGGGTGGATTTCGTATGTGAGGGGGACACAGGCCAGGGCAGGGCCAGAGTGCTATGGCTGGAACAAGGTCTGTCCCTCCAAAATTCGAGCTGAGGATTGGGCCCCAGTGTCATGGTGCTGAGAGGTGCTGGGGCCTTCCAGTGTGACCCGGTCCCTCAGGGATCAACACTTTCAGGGATGGGCTCCCATCTCTTCTCAGGGAGCCGGAGTGGTTATTGTGAGAGCGGCCTTTTATACAACAAGCTGGCACCTCCCCTCGGACTCTCTTGCATCTGTGCTCCTTCCACAGGCACCTGCTGCCCTCTTCCAGTTTTCCGCCACGCACAGAGAGCACACGGCTGTCCTCAGAGGCAAGCAGATGCTGGCAACATGCTCTTGGAACTTCAGAACAGTGAGCCAAATAAACCTCTTTTCTTTATAAATTACCCAGACATGGGTATTCTGTTACAGCAACAAAAAATCAATTGAGACACAGGGTTATAAGAAATGAGCTTCAAAGACCACTCTCCATCCTTCCAATCTCTGAGTCTCCCTGAAGGCTGTCCTTTGGAAAGAAATATGGGATTCTGGTATTACATGGATGTCAAAATCAGTAAGTTCTGAAGGGGAGCCCAGCTCCAAAGCTGGCCATCCCTAGGATTGTGGGCAAGTTGGCCACGCTCTCTGAGCCTCAGTTTCCTGCACACTGGAGTTGACAGTGTTTGCATCACAACTGTGAAGGTGAGAGGGGGAGATGGCCTCACCCAGCACCTGGAGTGACACCACTGCACAGGACAGCTGAGTCAGCAGCAGCCTCTAAGTTCCATCTAGGTCCCTCTCCCTGGCATCTGTCTCTCCGGCAGGAAAACCCCACCTTGAACTTCTCCTATGACCTTGAAATGCCTCCCCAAGCTGGTGGCCCAGATTCAAACCTATTGCTCCAGGTTTCCTTGCCCCGGGAACACTTTAATGTCTCTAGAAGACAAAATTCTTTTTTTTCCCTCCCTCAACGTTGCCAAGATGCCCGGGGTGCGGCTGCCTAGTTCCACTGGCAGTCTCTCTGGGTCACCACTCCTGGACACACCCCTGCCACGACTCTGGGCCCACTGACCACGAAGAAATCCAGTCTCGACTGTGCCTCTACGGTTATGGAGCTCCGGTTGATTATAAGAGCATAAATTAGAAACAATTCCAAGGTCTGACGCCGGGGTGGATTGAGGCAAACTGTGGAATAATTGCAGCCACTGAAGATGATGTTTATGAAGCATTTTTGGAAACTGTTTACAAAACAATTTTATGATAGAGAAATCCCTACACTAAATAGTTCAAATGTCAGTTACTATTTCTATTCAAAGGAGAAGAGACCAGGAGGGGAGGGGAGGAGGTGGGGAGGGGAGGAAGGAGCGAGGGAAAAACAATGGGCAGAGGAGGGGGTCTAATGGTACCCGGCTGAGCACAGGTGTTATTTTCAGTTCTCTTCTGACCCTACTCAAGTAAGAAAAGATATACAAAAATCACACACACACACATTAAGAAATGCAGAGAGAAGTCACAAAGTTTTAGAAGCTGGCGAGCGGATGTACAGAGCCCTGGAGCCGGTCACTGCCGTGGGTCGGCTGGGAGGAGCGCTAGAAGGCCCCCCGGGCTCCTCACACACTGGAGGGAGCGGAAAGCGGGGCACCAAGGAAATCTACAAAAACCGGATCACGCAGATCCTGAGCTCAGCAGCCCACTCCTAGGTATGTATTAACACACATGGACACACATTCAACAAGACTCTTCGAGAACACTCATGGGTGTTTTATACCTAACAGTCCCCAATTTTGAAATTGTCCAAATATCCAACAACTGAAAAATAAAATGTGACATGTTCATGAAGAAGCAGAAGCTAACTACACAGGAGGAAGCTAGCCCTGAGCAACAGAGAGCAGGCGTGAACGGGCACCTGCCACCACTGGGTTCCATGTTCATGAAATTTAACATCAAGCCAAACTCAGACGTGTGTCGTGGGCAACTTCCAACATGGCGCCTGATGATCGCGCTTCGGGGTTTCATGGCCTGGGGGTGCCCTCCCTGTGAACATGGGCTGGACTTAGCACCTGGCCTTTAGTGAGCAGACTGAGGCAAAGGATGCACGCCACCTCCAGAGATAGGTCACAAAGTCTCTGGCCTTCCCTTCTCCGTCTTTCCTTTGTTCATTCTGAAGACAGCCAGCTGCCACACCGTAGCCATGCACATGGCAAGAACCAGGCGGTCTCTGGCCTGCAGCAGCCAAGAGCAGGGGCAGCAATCTGACAGTCTGCAAGAAACCGAACGCTCAGCCCACCCTCTGCCCCAGTGGGGCCAGGAGATGCCCCGACCTGGACCAACACCTTGGTTCAGCCTGGGAGAGGCCCTAGCCAGGGACCCAGGCACACTTGCACTCCTGACCACAGGAGGAGAAGACAAATGCTGATGTTTCAAGACGCAGGCTGAGCGCTGGGTAAGTTTTTCTGCAGCCACAGATAACGAACACAGATTTAGGGACCGGAGCAGAGGGTTAGTGTAACATTTACCTAAAAATGTGGAAGTGGCTTTGGAACCAGGGAGAGGAGGTCCGGAGAATTTCAAGGACGTGACAGACTGTTTACAGAGACGCAGACTTTGAGGCACTGCCTGTGAGCTCTTGAATTGAGGCAATGAAGGAAGGGGGCCCACGCTTCGCAGCAGCAGAGGCTCCGCGCTGTCCTCTGCAGCCCTGGGGAAAACCCGATGGGCTGGGTCTAGCTCAAGGTCTCCCACAAAGTATGGGAGGAACTGCCTAGTTCTTCTCACTGCTTAAAATGTTACATGGGAGAGACTAATGGGGAGAAGAACTGTGAAATTAGAAAGGACCGGGCCAGGTGGGGTGGTGGACGCCTGCAATCCCAGAGACTTGGAGGCAGAGGCAAGAGGATTGCAAGTTTGAGGCCAGCCTAAGCAACTCAGCAAGGGCCTAAGCAACTTGTGAGACCCTCTCTCAAAAAAGGGCTGCAGGATGTGGCTCAGTGGCTGAGTGACCCTTAGGTACCAAAACAGACTAACAAACAACAAGAAAAAACATAAACAACAACTCATATCATGTACAACCACAAGAATGGGATCAAAATTGGAATGGGATGCACTCCATGTGTGTAAAATGTGTCACGACACACCCTACTGTCACGTATATCTAAAAGTACTAAATGAAAAAGAAAGAAAGAAAGAAAAGAACTGGGACATTTGAAGGGCTTGGAAATTCACAGCTCTCCAAAGGCAAAAGATTCAAATTAAGGAATGGCTTCAGAGCCCATCTCAAATTCAGGATATTGCCAGACAAACAGTAGACTCCGGATATTCCAAGAGTGTGGTCCCACAGACTGTTAGAATCCATAAAGGTGAGGGCGGTGCCTCCAAGCACTCGTCAGTCGTAAAGAGAAAGAAATCCTCTGAAGAGCTTCCATTGGCGGTGGCCAGCGTCTCCTCCATCAAGCAGCAGGACGCAGGAAGGTCAAGGTGCACTCCTCGGCCCCTGGGGGGGCTCACCTTGGAGAAATGGGTGGGGTCTTTCCTCGGAGGCAGTGAACCCCGCCCAGTGAGCTTCCCAGGAGGCCACAGGGTCTTGAGGGAACTACTTCAGCAGAACCCTGGCAGCTCAGACGGCCTGACCCAAAGGACTGGGAATGGAAGGCAGGGAGCCCCAGATCTGCTGGGCAGGAAGCAGGAGACCAACAAGCAAGGCCTCGGTCCTGAGAGGATGGAGAGGCCCAGGAATGGCCGGCGGAGGTGGAGCCGAGAGATGGGAGGCCTGTCCCTGGGTTAGGCTCCCCAGGCCTTCAGACCAGAGGCCCCAGCAGGGCACCTCCCACCCCAGCCCAGCCCACCCCAACAGTGCCCAGGCCCGCGCTCCCCTCCCACACCCCTGCCCGCCCCTCTCTACCACCTCTTCTCTCTCATGAGAGCTGGGAAGAAGGGCCAGCTGCCCACCTGCCGTGTCCTCCTAAATCCCACAGCCACAGGGACCTGCGTGTGCTCCCGTCTCCTCCTTCCCCAAGTTTTGTGGGACTGCCACCTGTTTCGCACCAGAGGACAGACCTCAGACCCCTGTAAGCTCACTGCACCTCTGTGAGGTGGGAGCTTCGGGATAAATAAGGCTTCATGGGTAAAGGCTGTCTGTCACCTCGGGCCACATGGCTGGGACATGCAGGAGGCAGGGCTGCCACACTGCTCCACACCTCTGCCCCCTCCCGACCCCAGGACAACGAGCAATGCCAGCCTCTGTGTGCATGGCCCTGGCAGCCCCATGTGAAAACCCAATGCCCCCAGGTGGGCGAGGCCCCGGCACCCGTAGGTGCACAAGGCATTTTTGTGGGAGTCTCACTTGCCCTCGTGCACACCCCTCAAGGCCACCGATGGTTAGGTCATCCCCACTGCAGGTTTGAGGAAACCGAGTCTCAAGAAGCAACCTGGCCTGCCAGTGGCCACACTGCTGAGAGTGTGGGTGACCGTGTGTGAGACGACATCCGTTCCTGGCCTGGCCTTTCACTGTCCAGCCTTCTCTCCAATCAAGCCAGGAGCCCCTCCTGTGGACCCTTCTGACAGGGCGGGAGACTGGGGGCAAGGACAGCACTGGCACCACTCACCTGAGCTATCAAGTCTCCGTTTTCCGCGTGGACCAAGATCAGAGCTCCCAGCCCCTTGAGGAAGGTGAAGGCTTCGTAGAGCTGAGGAGGGACACGAGGGGTGGGTGTGAGAAGGGAGCACCACGCGCACAGCGGTCCGCGGCAGCAGGGGTGCTCCAGTCGCCACTCGGAGAGGCGCTTCCCTTGGCCCTGACGCCTTCCAGACCCAAAAGCAGGAGCTGGGGTGAGGCAGAAGCTATGGCCTGGGGACGCCCCTGGTCTCCTGCCTTAGGCCTCCTCCCAGCTGGCCCCTTGGGATGCGTGTGCTCCTGGGGACAGCTGGTGCAGGGCAGTCATCTTTGGTTTCACGGAGACTGTGTACCTGAGCCTGCTCAGCCTGCGCCACAGGAGGTGTGCGATTCTTTTCAAAAACTCCAGCCCCTGCCGTGCGGGGAGGGAACTCTGAACTCAGACAACAGAGGCTGGGCCAGCATCGTGCCAGTCCACCAAGGAGGCCTTGCCCCTGCCTGACATCTCCCTACCCAAGAAGAGCCCGCCCTGCTGAGGACCAAGGCCACCAAGCTCCCTCTCCAGGACACCTGAATCTCAACTCTGTTCTCCATGCACAAGACAACACCCAGGAGCACCCTTCTGGATGCAGACAGCAGGTGGGGGGCACTCCTGGGGGCTCGAGGGGCTTTTGAGGACCCTGGTCCAGAGGCCACAGGACTCCATCCATGCCCAGGGCTTCAGTGGAACCAGTGTTGGACAAAAACAGCTGAGAATCAGCTACCTGGTGCATCACGTGCCCCTCTTTCCACGACAGAACCAGCATTCAGCTTTCGGAACACCCTCTGCAGGCTGCAAAGGCCTCAGGGCATCCTGGGCAAGTTACTTTTCTAATCTCCTGCCCCTGCCCCCGTGCTTATTTGAAGCCTGTTGTCCATCTAGCTCCAGGGCAATAAGGAGCCATCACCTCCCAACACCTGGGTCGTGCTGTTGTGCGTCAGGCACAGTCCTGGCAGTTCTCCTGTCTGCATCACTCAATCCTCCACAATCTCCACCAGGCAGGTGCTATTATGAGCTTGAAGCCCAGAGAGGCTGGGAAAGTGGCTCCAGGCTGCACAGCAAGGGCCAGGCTGGCTCTACCGTCCATGGCTCCCTCTGCCACACTAGCACGCAGGGAAGAGGGAAAGGAGAGGAAACCAAGCCAAGAGATCCCGCAGTGAGGAAGTCCAGGTGGCTGGTAAGCAGTCCCCTGTCCCTGCGAACAGCTTGTGGCAGCACCCTGCTCTGTTCCTGGCACCACATAATGACTGAAACCGGCAGGCCTGAGGCTTTGCACCTTCTGGATGAGAAAACTGAAACGAAATGACGTGCCCAACATCTTGGGTTGGCTTGAGGGAAGCCAGGGTCAGTGCCATGGTCCCCAGCCTTGCTCGAGACAGAGCCAGCTGGGAGCTTCCAGGAAGCACATTTCCCGGGCCCCTCCGCCGTGTGCCCAGCTCTGCAGGCTAATGGCACTGAGATGAGCCAATATGAGGGACCATCGAGCCAGGGCTCCTGTTCCACTCAGAATCAGAAAGGAACCAAGACCTGAGGGGCGAATGCAATTAGTGCCACCGGCAGGGCCTGAGCCCTGACCTCCCTGCCACTCCTGTCTCCTCTGTCCTGTGCCAGGTGGCAGGCTGGGGCGGCCCAGAGCTGCCAGGTGAAGAGGAGTGGGGCCTACCTGGCTGTCGGACATCTGGTAGAGGTCCTTGTACGCCATGTAAACTTGGAAGGAGTTGACACCTGTTACAAGACAAGAAGGAAGAGAGAAAACGCATGTCGAAGAGAAAGAAGCAAGCTCTCCCACTAAACCACGATCCCCCGCGCAGCGGGAGCTCTCAGAGAAAAGCCACCATGAGGACCGCTGTGGGGGCGGCCAACAGGGAGCCGAGCGTGCAGGTGAAGGAAGGGACGGGGAGGCAGGGGAGGGGGCAGAGAGAATGAGACCTCCAGACATTAGAAGTAGCAACGCAATAAAGCACAAATTATAAATTAGTAAGCTGTGGCCAAATTAACTTCTATACCCTGGCGCTCGTTCCCAGAGCAGGGATATAGGGCAGCGCTGTCTCAGGTTAGAAACTACCACTAAAAAGTCAGGTAGGCTCGACTCGCTACAAATGGGAACCTTCACGTTAGTTAATTCTTAAATACTTCAAAATAAAATAACAAAGAACCGACATGATAAATATACCAGCTACGAATTTAACAGCTTTTTAGAATCAAGAGACAGTGGTAACTTTGGGGGGAAGGAGACGTCACTGCAACGAGGAAGGAAAGAGCCTATGGGACGGCTGGTAGAGCCCCACTTGCCCGGGGTGGGTGACTCGGAGCGATTCGTGAAGTCACGTGTTTCATCTATTCTATTAAAAAAGACCAAAACAAAAGCAAAGGAGCCAAAAAACAAAACCAAAAGCAAACTGTTATTTTTGGACAGTTTAAGGAGAAAGCTCATGTCTGGAATAAAGAAAAGATTCAGTCCTCAACGAAACCTCCAGAATCCACCAATGCCAGCTCTGCTCCAGGCTCCGTGTGGGTCAGCTCTGAGGCAGCCGGAGCTCCTGCTGGGCGGTCAGCTCGCTCACCTGCCCTCCAGTTCTCCTTTCCTCCTCCCCTAGCCACACAGTAACCCTGGCAACAGCCACCTTCATGCGATGTGACCCTGAATCACATCCAGGGCTGAGCACCTGGCAGATGCTAGGCTGAGCCAGGAGGGACTGGACACAAAGGACACCTGGATGACCCGTAACACAGAGGACCTGCTGTCATTCACACAGAGGGCGGCTGACATCTCTGGGACACACGGGACTTGCCATAGGTACCCAGTCTTCCTGCAGCTTTTGACAAGATCATGTGCATCAAGACACTCAAGAGGAGAAGCAGGAGCACCTCCCCTGGGGGTCCCGGAGCCTTCCCACGGAGTGCTTATGTTCTCACTCAGCACATCGTTAGTGAGTACCTGTGTGTGCAGACTAGAGCTAGACTCTCCTGTGGACAGGCAGGCTGGGCCTGTCCGCCTTCTAGTGAGAATGATGAGCAATGGGCAACTACATCAATGATCCTGCCAGGCAGAGACGTCAAGTCTGTCGAGTCTTTGAAACTCACAAAGCTTTCACAGCAACTCCCATCGAGAATCAGATCTACCTACCACCCTAGAACCTGGGCAGTCGCACGACTTGCTCTGACCGACTTCATGAGTTCCTGGCACAGGCCACAAGGACTAGCCACTGGCCCAGCTGCCCCAGCAGAGGCCAAGGCACAAACAAGACAGGTGTGAACAGCAGAACTGTCCAACTAAGCCCCAACCAATGTGCCCACCCATGGAGTGGGAGCAAATGAACAATTGCTGCCTTTCATTTCCTGTGGTACCGCTGTGGTCTGGAGGTGAGGTGTCTCCCAAAAGCTCAGGTGTTAGGCAGTGCAGGAATGTGGCTGAAATGATCAGGTTATGAAAGGTGCCTCACCAGTGGATTAATCCATTTAGTAGGCTAATCATCTGAATGGACTTCTGGGTGGTAACTGTAGGCAGGTGAAGTGTGGCTGGAGAAAGTAGGTCACTGGGACATGTCCACGGGGATCATATTTTGCACCTGGATCCCTGTCCCTCTCTACTTCTTAGCTGCTCTGAGCTGAGCAGCCTTGCTCCGCCACGCCCTTCCGCCTCACCTCACCCAGAGTGATGGAGTCAGCCAGCCATGGACTGAGCCTCTGGCACTGTGAGCCCGAGGGACCTTCTCCTCCTCTAACTTGTTGGGTCGGGCACTTTGACTTCAGGGGAAAGAGCAGAGTGACACAGATACAGCATAAAAGCAAAAGTCACCATCTTAACCATCTGAACAGGGTTAAGTGCTGTTGAGGGGCATTAAGGATACACGGTCCTGTGCAGCCATCATCACCATCCACCTGGGGAACTCTCTCAGCGTTAAACACTAGCTCCCCGTCTCCCTCCCTCTAGCCCCTCTCATTCATTCCCATCTCTGTGAATTCAGCTACTTTAGGTGCTTCCCATAAATAGGATCCTGTGATATTGCCTGTGTGAATGGATCGTCTCACTGGGTGTAATATGCCCACTGCTCGTCCAGGCTGCAGCACGTATCAAAATCCCCTTTAAGGCTGCGCAATATTCCTCCACACACAGTGTGTACATTTTGCTCATCCATTCACCGGCTGCTCCTACCTCTTGACCATCGTGAACAATGCTGCTACCAACATGGACGTACAAGTATCTCGGAGCGTCTGCTTTCAGTTCTTTAGGGTACATATCCAGAGGCAGAACTGCTGGATCACATGGTGACTTTATTTTTAACATTCTGGGGACCCACGTACCGTTTTCCGCAGAGGCTATAAGTTCTACATCCCTCCGCCAGTGCCCAAGGGGTCTCATTTAGACACCTGTCATTCTTCGGTGGTTTGTTAATATTGCACCCGCCTGAGCGTGAGGTGGTATCTCACAATGGTTTTGCAGTTGCAGCGTTTATAATGCAGACTCGCTGTACAGAAGCTGGTGCCTAGGCTGCGTCTAATGGTGGCCAGAACCTAAAGCATGTGGCAGTGGTTTGGGGACAGCTGGTGGGAAGGACACAGAAGAGCGACAGGAACTACTGGCAAAGACTGGAGAAAAGCAAATGAACCATGAGCAGAGTGAACGGGGGTGGCCTGGACTAGGGAGCAGCAAACTGGAAACATCGTGGGGGGGGGGGGGGCGTGGATAAAATGTCCCCAGGGTAATAGAACGCACTGTGAGTCCAGCTAAGATGGTTTTCCTGAATCATGTTTAAAGCGTCAGGGGCTTCTGTAAGCTGTGCACGATGAGGTTCAAGACGACGGCGATGAAAGGGGACCAGGGTGAGGAAGAGAGAGGGGGCGTTCCATCTGCAGGATTCAGGGGCCATGCAGGAGGCCCTCAGAGGCTGAGCTGGACACAGGACTGCTTCCCGTCTCTGCCCCACCAACCCACAGGCAATTCCCAGAAACGCAAAATGTCTTCAGGGTCAAGTTCCTCACTTCAAGGGTGCAGCTACAGAGCAGCTGGCAAGCTTCCTCTGCTAGACAAAAGGGCTTCCAAGACTCCGACAGATCCTGTCAGCATGGTGGCCGTCACCTAAAACAGGCTAGACTCCAAAACCATCTCCCCAACGCAGTGGATTAGAATCTGATACCTTGGAAACCCACCGAGTTTTTAAGAAAGTTGTATCACCTTGGACTAAAAGACACTGAGATGGGTCAAAAGGAAAGGGGCCTCTGGGCTGCCAGCCTTCTGTGGGTACAAAAGGCTGGGACAGCGGCAGATAGGGCGCAACATGAGTCAGGCCGCAGTGGAGGCTGCCTCTGCAGGACAAAGGCCAGAGCCAGGCAGCGCCTAGGAACCGCCAGGCTGGCAACTAGTTTAGGGCTTGGGGTCACAGACCGTCTCTGCCACATATTTTTGTTATTGTTAGCTTGCTTTGCTTTTTTTAAAAAACCTTTAAGAATGTGAGGAAGGCCCTCTAGTTGACCACTGGCCCTCTAATTGACCACTTTCAGGGCAGTGCAATGGCAGTCCATGGCCAGATTTGACCTCCAGGCTGTACAAAATTCTGTTGGTCTCTAAACTTGGGCATTTCTTCCAAGGAGGACAGCTGGGCCCCCGTGGGAGGAACTTCTCAAAACAGTGGACTAGGTGGACTGAGCACTATGGGCCCAGCTGGATTCCAGAATGTCTACCCATCATGGCAAAAGGGGCCCCCATTTTTTCCCCTTTCTAAATAAAATCATTCAGCATGCCTATCCCATCCCTGTGCCTGTCTCTGTGCCTGTCCCTGTCCACCAGTGCATGGTGGCTGTGAGTAAGGTACAGGCTCTGAACCAAGAGCAGCCACAGCCCAGGAGCTCCATGGCAGCCTCTGGATCTTGTGCCATCACTGGGTGACAGGAGCTCCTGGTTGCTGGAGGGCAAGAGCATTCTGCACCTGGGAGGTACACAGAGTAGCATGGCTGCGGCCCTGCCCTGTGGTGGATGAGATGCCACCATTCTCAGGTGCTTTCTGTCAGGAGGTGAATCCCTCCTCCCACCCCGCTAACCTGGGCAGCTCTTGTGACTTGCTCTAACCACTGCGGTGCTGCATGAGCCCCAGCTGAAGCTGTAAGGGCCCTTCAGCCTCCCTGCCTGCTCTTTTGGAACACTGTCCGCTGGGAAGGAGTCCTAGAGGGCCACTGGAAGATGAGAGATGGTGCGTGGAGCCACCCAGCTGTCCCAGGTGAGATGCAAATGCTTGAGTGAGCCTGGGCAAGATATGAAAAGCTGCTCAATGGAGCCCAAAATGCCAATCAACAGAATATTAGTCACTGCTGTCTTAATCCTGAGATTTGGGGTAGGTTATTACACAGCAAGGCTAGCTGATACACAGAGCAGCATGATAAACAATGAGAATCCCCAAAGAAAGATCCAGGAGGTTCATGCCAAAGAGCATAATACCACTGCCCTTGCACTGCTGCTCCCAATAAGCAAGTATCTGGCCCCTGGGAGGCTCCCAGGCACCATGAGTTCCTTTCCTCTTTACTACAACTTGCTTCTTTACCTCTTAATGACTTCTAAATTAAAGTCTCTCTTTTGAGAATGAGCTGCTGCTGACATCCATCAAAACTAAAGATTAATATTAAACAGTGGTTGAGGTCTGCGGCCGAGAAATAACTTACAGGACTTCTTCCTCAGTGGTTTATTACAGTAAATTCCACCCCAAGGGACAGCCACTCTCCCTGCCAAGTCCTGTCACCACCAACTCCAGAGTGACTCCCCTGGCATCTTGAGATTGCTAAAATAAGCCAGGGATGGATCGATGAGTCTAAGGACCAATACAACCACGAAGTATTGGCTCTCACACCCCTGCCGAGCCTGTCCAGGAGGGAGGACGGTGGAGCTGTCCATCAGGGGTCAACATGCAGTGTAACGAGCACCAGGGACTCGGGGTCAGGGGCTGGTGGCAGCCTGGATGGCAGAGGAAGCACCCAGGAGAGCTGAAACCCAGCCTGAGCCCACGTGCCCAGCCTGTGCCCTGAAAGGTGCCTGCTTGCAATTCCCAGACAATGAGAGCTACAACAGCTCTGTCACAGACAGCTGGGTTCCAGTCCCGGTGCTATGTGACACTGAAGAAGTTGTCCATCTCTAAATAGAGGACACTGCCCTGAACATATTCTAAATTGGCTCCCCAGCCTGAATATGTCCTGTGCTTGATGTCACACACAGTCATGGTGACCACTGAGATTCCTGAGCAAGCCTCTGAGACGTAGCGATGTGCCGAGATTCTGCCTCAGAACAAGGGAAACACTGAGAGCTGCTCTCACCCCAGGCGAGTGCTAGGAACCTGGACCTGGGAGGTGATGAAAGGCACATCGGTGGCCAGCCTGCTGGTATCTGTGCCTTTTGCAGTGAGCACAGCTGGGCACACAACTGAGTTGGACGGCAGTCCCCACCTCAGGAGCTTACAGTCTGGAGTGGGGTGGGGATGTCAGTAAGTAAACGGGCAAAGAGCACTCAGCTTTAGGAGCCTCAGACGGGCATGCGCAGGGGCATCAGGAAGTCTCCCCCAAACGGGAAAGTCTCCACGCAAAGGCAGGAAGGGTCTTTGAGAAGGGAATGGCATCCACCCAGCCCTGACCCAAAGAGACAGCCTGGTCACGTGGGAGACCAGGGTCCTCGGGCAAACGCCCTGCACGTCATATGGCCACTGGGAATTAACTTGGGACTGTGCGGAGCCACTGAAGTCCACTGCTTTTTGTCTAAAACCCCACATCTGAAAGTCAACAGGGGCTGATGCCCGTAGGGAGAAAGGGACCTTGAACACTGCTGCGGGGCTTAGGTCAGCACAGGCACCAGGCAAACCAGCACCCACGGTCTAAAACATTAAAAATACACAGAACCACGGACGTCCAGCAAGTCCCACTCGCCCTGTCAGGTACCCGTCCCAAGGAACGAGGCCATCTGTTGAAGAGACAGCTGTGACCGGTGTGTCTCCCACGCTGCCCACACAGCCCAGGTCTGGGATCAACATGCGGTGTCCCCCAAAAGCTCACGTGAGAGACAGTGCAAGAGGTTTACAGGAGAAAGGATTGTTTTGGAGAGCCTTAACCCAGGCAGGGAACTGACCCCTGATGGGATTAACTGCTGGTGGCCGAAGGCAGGTGGGGTGTGGCTGGGGAGGCGGCATTGGGGCGGGGCCTTCGGGGCTGTGTTTTGTATCTGGGGAGTGGATCCTCTCTGCTGTCTGACCATCACGTGAGCCGCCTCCCTCTGCCACACTCTCCCACCAGGATGTTCAGCCTCCCCTCAAGCCCCAAGGAATGGAGCTCAGTCTATGGACTGAGATTCCTGAAACTGTGAGCCCCCAAGCAAACTCCTCCTCCTCTAACATTGTTCTGGCCAGGTCTTCAGTCACGGCTGTGAAAGGGCTGACTTAACAGAAATTGGTACCAAGAAGGTGGACCACTGCCGTGCCTAACCTGACCGTGGGATTCAGAAGGCTTTGGAGCTTCTTGAATTGGTGGGAGGATTTAGGTGTTTAGCAGTGCAAACTGGAAATGCTTTAGACTGTTATAGGGAGAGCTTAATGGCCGACTCTGGGGGTAGCTCAGAAGACCAGAAAGCCAACAGGCCCATGGACAGTGAAGACAGGGCTCAGGGCTTAGAGGAGGAGGAGGACTCGCGGTAACTGGACTGGAGGCCATCTGGGGCATGTTCTGGCTGAGAAGTCGTCTGCATTTTGCCTGTGTCCTGAGGCTTTCTTTGGGGTTAATTTTAAAGGTGATGGACTTCTTAGTCTGGCAGAAGACATTTCTAGGCAGCAGAGCATCCAGGCAGTGGCATGGGTATTGCTGGTGGCTTTTCTTCAGGAGCAGAAAGCAGAACAGAAAGATTCGAAAAATTAGGACTTGAAAGGTGGGAGTAAAACTGGGGCTAAGAAAACTGCACTTGTTAAAGACTTTACCCAAACAAAAGAAGTGCCAAAGACTTTGCCCAGAGACAATAAACTAGATGGCTTGAAGGCATCTCAGGAATGGGTAAGATCACATCCCTCTCAGACTCAAGGGAGTAAAAGTATAAATTCTCTTGAGAAGAGATGAGTGGGGAATCCTTGCACAAGGAGGCCTGGGAAGGGGTGTGTGTGTGTGTGTGTGTGTGAGTGTGTGGTGCTGGGGACTGCACCCTGGGCCTTGTGCACGCAAGGCGAGCCCTCTACCCACCGAGCCCCTAGGAAGGTCTTTCCACATGCTCAGCTACCAGGCACTCAGGCGGCGGCAGCCAGGGTCCCTGGAGGCTTGGCTACTGCAGATGGCAGAGACCTGGGCATCAACCACTGGGTGCTGGCTCTGCAGGAGAGCAGGGTGCTGGAGTTAGGGGGTCAGGGAGGCCTGGGATCTCAAAGGAAGGCCTGGGAGGCCCGGCAGAGTGCAGCAGGGTCAGAGTCCCTGCGGGCACCCCCTGAGAGGGCAATGTGTGGAGATGTGAGGAGCAAGCCAAAGCTGCAGGAGCTGAGCAGACAAGCCAACAGAAGGCCACCTGGGCTGCCAGCAGAAGCTCATGACCATCTCAGGATGGCACCATCCACAGGCATGGAGCCACACGGCCCCTGGGCAGAACCTCACCATGCCCTGTGCTCCAGGTGCTGGACACTGAACTGCAGGACCGGATGCCCAGCTGGATTCCAGTCTTGCTTGGGTCCCATCCCTTCTTTCTGTGCCCCTATGTTTCTGAATGGAAATGGTTAGTCGGTACCTTTATATATTGGATCCTTGTAAATCACTTTTGATTTTACAGGAGCTCATGATGTGAGGAGACTCTGGACTTGAACTTTTGGGCACTCTTGGAAATGGACCAAAGGTACTCTGCATTGTGAGGGTCATGAGCTTCTGGGGGCAGGAGAGGAATGTTATGGTTTGGATGTGACATGTCCCCCAAAACTTATGTGTGAGACAACACAAGAAGGTTTAGAGAAGAAACGATCGGTTTGTGAGAGCCTTCGCCAATCAGTGGGTTAATTTCCTGATGGTATTAACTGAATGGAAACTGCGGGTGGTGGGGTGTGGCTGGATGGGGAGGAACTGGGGTGCCCTTGGGGTATGTATTTTGTATCTGGAGAGTCTAGTTTCCTGATCCACACGCAGGCTGCTTCCCTCCACCACACAATTCCACCACGGTGTTCTGCCTCACCTCAGCCTGAGGAATGGAGCCCAGTCTGTGGACTGAATTGTGAGCCCCCAAATAAACTTTTCTTCCTCTACAACTGTTCTGGCCAGGTCTTTTAGCCACAGCAGTGAAAAAGCTGACTAAAACACCAGGTGTCCAGGATGGTGGACAAAGACGCACAGACACACAACAGAACGCTGTTCAGCCTTGACGAACAGGGAAACCCTGCCCTTTGGACAGCATGGATGGAACTAGAGGTCACATGTTAAATGAAGTAAACCAGGCACAGAGAGACAAGCCCTCAGACCACACCCTCAGGTGACCTTGCAGCAGTTACAGAGAACAGTAGTTGCCAGGAACTGGGGTAAAATGGTGAGATTTTGGTCAAAGGACACAGAACCTCAGTTAGACAGGAAGCATCAACTCTGGAGGTCTGTCACCCAGCGTGGGACCATAGTGATAATGTATTATGTACTGTAGAGTTGCCAAGGGGATAGATCGTGAATGCTGAGCAGGTGAGGTGGTGGACATGGGAACTGGGCTTCCTGCCAGAGCCGGAGAGGGCAAAAATCCTCCCAATCCTGATTTTCGGGGGGCCCATGGTTGGTGATGCTGTACGAAGGAACACAGCTCTGCCCACACCTTGGCATTAGACCTGGAAGACCTCCAAAACTGTAAGATCACACCTGTGTGTTGTTTAAAGTGTGTGGCTTTGTTGTAGTAGCAAAACAAAACTAATACATACTCCTGTGCAGCCTCAGTGTTTCCTGTCCCCAGAGCCCTGAAGACACAAGTTTTCTAAATTCACCAAGAGGCAACAGACCATTATGCTCCTCCTTAAAATGGAACACCCTGGAGGTCGAGAGAAACACACACTGCCCGAATGACAGTGAAAGTCACGACCCACGACACAAAGCCCTTACCTGGGCCAGCCCCATCTAGGCACCTGTCACATGTCCTCTCATTTCACCTTCAAAACAACCTTTTAATTGCCTCCATGTACTCACAGGGGAAGTGGGACGCTTGAATGAGTGGCCCAGCCCAGACAGGTCCTGAGTGGTGGGGGCTGGCTCTCCATATTTTATTGAGTAAGGAAAAAAAAAACATAGTGCAGAATATAATGCATATTAGAGTTCCGTTTATATAAAAACTATATATACAGTGTCTATACATATGCAAGTAGTATATGTATAATTCAAAACTCTTTGTATCTCTCTATATAAATACGGAAACTCTAGAAAGTCAAATTCCAAATTGTCACTTTTAATTTTAGACCCTTCCACGTTGTTTCGATGAGCAAGTAGGAATGCTGAGACCGAGATCTACAGAAAGCACTGCAACACTCGGAGACACTCACACACCTGGGGGGCACCTGGGGACCCATCAGGGCTCCTCCTTGAGGGCACCACCCAGGGGAAGAAATCGCCTCTCTGCAACTCCAGAGGGCAACACCACAAATACCAGGAGCCCAACAGATGTCCCTGCCTGAGTGGAGCATGGCACTGTCCCCCACAGTGACGTGCCCCAGGGATCCCGCCCAGCCCTCTCCACACTGCTCCTGTCCCTCCACAGCACCTCCATGGCCAGGCAGTAGAAACTGGCAGGTGAAGTCGTGGGAAACCGCTCAGGACCTCAGGTTAGATGAGGAAGGCAAGACAGGACCCGTGAACGTGCTCGGATTTCAATTCTGCGTGGTCACCATGGGGGTCACAGCAACCACAGGGAGACACAACGCCCTCTGGACAGAAGGTCACCTGGCATCACAGAAGGACACGAGGGGTCTCACATACAGAAAACTACACAGAAAGTACAAACAGTGACAAAAGAGTGTGCGGAAGACCACAGCAGCCACGCCCTGCAGCCACCAGCAGCAGGGACTCTGCAGACACGCAGGGGACTCCTCAGACACGCGGGGCCAGGGGAATGCGGGTGGGCACACTGTGCAGGTGGTCCACCTGGTCAGAAGGGTCATGATCTCAAAGGTGACAAAACCTTTGACCTTGTGATTTCCACTTCTAGGAATCCAAGAAAATAGTTAGAAATGCAAATACGTGCTAAGAAATGAAGATGTTCCCCGTAACACAATCCATGATAAACCCAAGGGAAACTAAAGGCCCAATCTAAAGAAAGTAGCTGATCAAGGTAGTCACTGCGTTCCACATGAGGGTCATTAGAAAGTCGCTGATGCAGAGCAGCTCGGCTCCTAAGACCCCACGTGAGAAGAAGAGAGAGACCCCAAGACCAAGGCTGGAGCAGGCAGGGAACGCTGGGGAGCTGCGGGCCGGGAAGGAGGAGCCCCACCTCGGACACCCGGAGGAGGCAGAGTTCACGCGCCGCTTTCCTCCTCCCGACTTCCCTATGGTCCACGGGCTGAGGGGACCGTGACTTCACATGAACACCCGGCACACCCCTCCACACTCCTCGAAGCCCCTCCACCCGGGCTGCCCCCTCCAGGCTGGCTCTCCTCCGCCTGCTCCTCGCTTCCTGTCTGGGCAACCTTCCTTCCCTCCATACCCTGGACCCTGCTGAGCAGGGTCAGAGTGCGACCCCACAGAGGGCGCCACGGGGGACACACGGACCTCGCAGAGCCCAGGGGCTCTCAGAAGAGCCAGAGAGAAAACCAACATCCCTCAATCCAACAGCAAAAAACGTGCCCCCAGGAGAGCCAGGGACCCGCTTTGGAGGAAGGCAGCAGTTCTGATGGAGATGTGTGGAGGTGAGTGCGGAGCTGGGGCAGGAAGGAGAGGAGCACGTTACAGGCAGAGAGAAGGACGCTCCTCACAGGGGAACAGCTCGAGCAGAGGCCCAGCGTGCCTGGCCACAGTGGCAGGGGTGGCAGCCAGGATGGGTCATGGCAGAGAAAGAAAAGGGAGGTGAGACCAGCAAGGGCCTTGCCTGCCAAGCCACAGAAGCTGGGCCTGGGGACAGCCTGCCCACTGTCCCGGCGGCAGCGTGCAGTTCATGACCGGAGTCACAGCAGATGTGGAGAAAGGGTTTTAGCTCCATGTTTCCCCTGGATCCACCAAGAAACCAGGGATTCCAGAGCCCCGTTCTGGGGCTTTAACTGACCTTTGTCCTGTACCAGCACCTCCAGCTCCTCCCGAATACCATCGTACCAGCTTGTGATGTCCACATGGAGGGAGTAGTCACAGCAGGACTTGGTGTCGGCCGCTTCATGCCACTTCTCAAAGGAAGTCAGCAGGCTGGACCCGGGTTCAGGAACAACATGGTCAACTGGGACAGAGAAAAGTGCTTAGGACCCACATTCTCCCATCTGCATCACCTCCATCACCCCCCCACACCCCATCAGCATCACCCCACCACTGTTAACATGACCACCATCACCTCCATCACCCCCATCACCCCATCAGCATCACCCCACCAGTGTTACCATGACCACCATCACCTCCATCACCCCATCACCCCACCCCCTCAGCATCACCTCACCACTGTTACCATAACTACCATCACCTCCATCACCCCATCACCCCACCCCCTCAGCATCACCTCACCACGGTTACCATAACTACCATCACCTCCATCACCCCCATCACCCCATCAGCATCACCTCACCATTGTTACCATGACCACCATCACCTCCATCACCCCCATCACCCCATCAGCATCACCTCACCATTGTTACCATGACCACCATCACCTCCATCACCCATTAGCATCACCTCACCACTGTTACCATAACTACCATCACCTCCATCACCCCATCACCCCATCAGCATCACCTCACCACTGTTACCATAACTACCATCACCTCCATCACCCCATCACCCCATCAGCATCACCTCACCACTGTTACCATAACTACCATCACCTCCATCACCCCCACCACCCCCTCAGCATCACCTCACCACTGTTACCATAACTACCATCACCTCCATCACCCCACCCCCTCATCAGCATCACCTCACCACTGTTACCATGACCACCATCACCTCCATCACCCCATCAGCATCATCCCACCATTGTTAACATAACCACCATCACCTCCATCACCCCCACCACCCCCTCAGCATCACCTCACCACTGTTACCATGACCACCATCACCTCCATCACCCCATCAGCATCACCCCACCATTGTTAACATAACCACCATCACCTCCATCACCCCCACCACCCCCTCAGCATCACCTCACCACTGTTACCATGACCATCATCACCTCCATCACCCCCTATCATCTCCATCAATGCCACCCCATCTCCATGCTTATGGTCCCATCCTCATTATAGTCACCATCATTGCACAACCATCACCAGTGGCATCTTCACCCCCACCTTCAGGCTGCACCACCATCATGACCACCACCGCCATCACCACTCATCCAATGCTCACTACGTGCACGACAGCAGCACAAAGGATTTATGAACACCTCGCTTAAGCCTCTCGGTCATCCTAAGGAGTGAAGGGTAACAACCCCATTTGGGCCAGGTGCAGTGGCTCATGCAACTCAGGAGGCTGAGGCAGGAGAATTGCAAGTTCAAGACCAGCCTCAGCCACTTAGCAAGATCCTAGGCAACTTAGTAAGACCCTGTCTCAAAATAAGAAAATATAAAATAAGATGTGGCTCAGTGGTAAAGCACCTTGGGTTCAATCCCCAGAAGGAAGGAAGGGAGGAAGGAAAAACTGAGGCTCAAAGGGGACTAAGGGCTTATGCAAGGTCCCATAACTGGCCAGAGGTAGGAGGAGCCTCCCTCGGAGACCTGACAGACTTCTGATCTCTCCACGACTTCACTCACTTCACTGGCAGCCTTGGCCCAGAACGTCAAGGTCAAAGGTCTCTAAGGGCAAAGGAAAGGCAACCTTGTCCCTTTTTCAAATAACACCTAAAACATAAAGTAGCTCAAAAAGTCTTCAACCTTGGCTGACCTCGCCTGCCCTCTGGCTACCGCCTGCTTCTCTCTGCACACGGCCGGCCCCTCGCCCGGCCGGACGTCATGAAGATGGCCACAGAAAGCAGCCTCTGCTCCCTCCTGCCTCCCTCCCGTCGAAGGCATCAGGCCAGAGGGAACCCCGAGCCTCTCTGTCCTCGGGTCACGGAGCGCCATCCCTTCTTCCTCAACTCTTCTCTGTCCCCATGGTGGCACAACCTTCAGGGTGACTCAAAACCAAAGTGCCCCAGACCTCCTGCAGTGCCGCCCATCTGACTCCGGCTGTGGACGACACAGGGACGTAGCATCTCATGGTCCTACAGCCACAGGGAGAGGGCTCGTCCCACCACCTCCCTCCCTCCCATCCCCATGTTCACCCCATGATGAAACTGCTGACGCTGCCCACGTGCCCCTGGACCAGCCCTCTGCCGTCCACCACCTCAGCCAAGCCACCCTTGTGAATCAGCAAACTGCTGCGGGCACCTCCCGGCCAATCTGATCACACCACTGCCCGTGGGATCCTTCCACAGCTGCAGATGAAACCGCAAGAAATTCTCCCAAGAGGCTCAGCACTGTCCCCGTCCCGTCCTCAGGGTCTTCCTTGCAGTTCTGTCCCTCCCTCTCTGCGGGGCGCAGAGGGCCTTCCCTCATGTCCACTGTGAGAGCTGTGCCCCCCAGGACTCTGTGCGCCCTTCTCCTCCCAGCGATCTGCTCCCCTCCCGCCCCCCCCATCAACTCCGCCATCTTCAGACCCCGGCCGGGATGTGGCCTCTTCAGGGCAGCCTTCTCGGAGTCCCAGCCCCGTTCAGGTTCTGTGTCCCTTCTTGTCACAGCCTAGTCACCATTAACAGTCCCATGTGGCTGAGCAGGGGTTCCTGAGAGGGCAAGCCCCTGGAGGACAAGCCTCGGTCCTGCGGCTGTCCATCCGCCCCACAGCCTGGCCTTCTGCGCCTCCCATAGCATCTGCTGAAGACACAGGGTGGGGCTGGGAGCCCGCCGTCCCCTATGGCCCTCTGTGTCCCCACGGCCCTTGGGCACACTCGAGGCCCTTGAAGCACACAGCAAACCGCCTTCACAGTGGGTGATGGGGGAAGAGCAAGGGGGACCCCAGGGATCCCGGCCCCTGGCCCAGGGCTCTGCACTGTACTACAGGATCTCACCCACGTCTCCCCAACACCCTCAGGGGTTCAATCATGAGGCCCATGCTGCAGACCAGGCTGAGGACAGGCCTCGCTCCTACAGCGGAGGAGCAACAAGTCCAAGCCTGTCCAGGGCCAAGGCCTGGCTCCTCCCACTGTCCCCCAGCAGGTGCAAGTGCCACCTGTTGGAAAGGATCAGGACTCTGCTTGTCTGTGCCCTGAGGCGGCCCTCCTCTGTGGCTAGTGCAGCCATGGAGGGTGCTGCCAAGGGTCACCTGGGAGAGGAGACAGCAGGGTCCAGCCAGTTCAGGACAGCCGGGCAATCGCACAGCGTGACAGTTCTGCTTAGTCATTTCCCAAGGAGAGACCCAGCAGAGGCAGCTTCTCAAGCAAAACAGAACCAAACCAGGCTGCCAGGGGCACAGAGGAGGAGCCCGGCTCCCCACACAGGCCACGGAGGCCGGGTGGTACCATCTGTCCGTGAGTCTCCACGCCCACCGTGGTTCACTGAGGGCAGAGGGTACTCCTAGTGACTGGGCTTGGCCACGGGGCTCACACCAGTCACAGAACATGGGTGGACACTGGGGTGTGAGCGAAGAGACGAGGTGGCAGGAGGCAGGCAAGTCTCTGCCAGACCCTCGGGCACACCGCCGACGGCCACGGGAAGGGCGCTGCTCAAGACTCGGGGGCTGCTGTGGTTTGGAGATGGCCTGCCTATGTCCCCCAGGGTCTGTGTGTTGGAAGCTCGGATCTCAGGTGGCTGTGTTGGAAGTGGCAGGACCTCTAAGGGGGGGGGACTGCTGGAAGGTGATTGGGCCACTGGAGGCACATGCTCAGAAGGAATCGATGCCAGTCATTGCTTGACTCAACCAGGGGACCCTCGCCAGAGACTGAATCAAGTGTCCCATCCAATCTCAGATTTTCAGCCTCCCATACTGTGGGCTACACAAGCCTCTTTTCTTTATAAAGTACCTATCCCGGGGTATCCTGCTATGGCAATGGAAAACATTTGATACGCAGACTGTTACGCAGCACTATCACAGCATTATTTACAGCAATACTGACCGGCACACCCACTTCCTAGCTATGTAAACTTGGGCAAATTTCCTCAACTCTCTGAGCCTCCATCCTCCATCATTATAACACCCATGTCACGGTTTCCAAAACTCTGGCCATCCTCACACTTCGGGATATCATTCTTTATGTGATACCTTTAAATCTGTTTATCTTCTAAGCATCTAAACACCAACTTCAATCTCAGTCTAGGCAATGATAATAACCAGGGTGTGCCAGTGATTTTATTTCAATACATTCCAAAATGGGTTCTGAAAGCTTTACTGTCTGTATTGCTTTGCAGACACTGAGCTGCATTGGGGGACCACAGTGAGAAGGAGATGAAACAGCCCTGAGCTCAGTGACTGGTCTGCGCTGGGGCCCAGGGTGCTGCTGCCCATGGTGATGCAGAACCCCCAGCCGCACTCGGGGGACAGGGCCTGCAACTCACTGATCATCGTGGTCCCGCCCACCAGCGCTGCCCTGGTCCCCTGGAAGAAGTCATCGGCGGCCGTCATCCCCTGGCAGGGCTTCTGCAGGTAGGTGTTGACATCGATCCCTCCGGGAATGACCATCCGCCCGTTGGCCTCGATGGTCTTCACTCCACCAGGAACAATCAGGTTCTCTCCAATTTGCCTGGAGACAAACAACAGAGGGGACCTTGGTGCTTAAAAGCAACTGGGCAGTCAGCTTAGCAGCTTCAGGCCCACTAAGTAAACACGCCTGAGCCAGGTCACACAGGGCCGCAGGTGGGTGGAGGGCACTCAGGCAGGGCCTGCCCTCCAGGGGCTCACACTCAATGTAAGCACCTTGTTGGAATGCGGCAGGGCAGAGGGCCGGGGGCACAGGGAGCTGTTTCACCTGGCTGGTTCTCCAGGAAGGCTTCTCAGGGGGACGGAGGACTGGGTCCAACCAGGCAGAGCCAGCCTCTCCATCACGGGACGCTGGCTGTCTGAACAGCCAGTCTCTCAGGGGAGTGGTCGGCTTTTGGCAATGGGGGTGCAGAGTGGAGCATCACCTAGCAAGGCTGTGAAAAGTCCCCTTGGCTTTATGAGCTTTCAGGGACACTGATGGGGGCCGAGTTGCATCCCCCGGATCCACAGGAAGCCCCAGCCCCAGCAACTCAGAGAGTGACTGACTGTACTTGGAGACAGGGCCCTTGCAGAGGTGATTAACTAAATTGAGGTCATTGGAGTGAGCCTTAATCCAATCCATCTGGTGTCCCTAGGAGATCTGGACACAGACACACACAGAGGACTGCATAAGGATGCAGGGAGACACGCCATCTGCAGGCCAAGGAGAGCCCTCAGGAGGAGCCAGCCCTGCCAACACCTGAACTCGCAGCCTCTCAATTATTTGTGAGAAATAGATTCCTGTTGTTGAAGCCGCCTGTCCAGGGCCTTTCACAGTACCCTGAGCGGCCAAGCACACGGCCCCTGGCTTCTCATTTCAGCAGAACTGGAGGAGCAAGGCCTCAGGAAAGCTACTCAAGCCCTCTGGGCATGTAAGACAAAACTGAGGTCACCATAAACACCACAGCAGGGACTCTGGCGGGCGAGGCCAGTGTTTCCAGACAGGCTGAGGTCACTTCTCTTCCCTGCTGTGCCCTGAAACTTCCTGCAGGAGGAAGGTCCCAGACAATCAGGGGCCTGGCCCCGCGAGCCCCGCGGAGACTTACATGACACCCAGTGATGCCTGTTCTATTTGTTGGAACCAGAGAAAGGAGATGCCAGGGCACCAGCAGATTCTGAGCCAGAACCAGGCCAGGGACCCCAGAGCTTCCAAGGCTACCACCTGGCTGCGATCTGAGATCTGAATTTTTGTTTGCAAAAATAAAATCCAGGTATTCTGAACTCTTGGGATAAGGCCACACATAAAAACACTAGTAATAAAGGCTTAAGAAAATACTGCTGCAGGGACCACAGGGTCAAGCCCAGAACAGAATTCACCTCCTGGGCAAAAGCAGCAGCCCTGGCCCTACAGGAGCCTGGGCAAGGCTGGTCCAGGCCAGCGGGGCAGAGAGAGGGCTCCAGCCACGGCTCCTCGCCGAGCTGGGCACATCCTGGTCTCCCTGAGCTGGAAAGAGCCCAGCAAAGCACAAAGCCAGGGTCAAGGGGAGCACCCAGGAAACTGTCCCACCAGCTCCACCGCAGGTGCCACCACCCCCATCACCAACCCTCCCCTGCACAGCTGGCTTGAGGTCATGGCAACTCTGGGTCCTTCTGCCACTCTCTCCAACCACGTGGGCTGGTGCCAGGAGCCGAAGGGAAGGGTCTCTGGAGGACGCTGACCCTAACAGAGAGCAGCTGCCCTTCCTGGAGGCCTGCTGGGGAGCGGAGACTCCTCTAAGCACTCACCCATGATGTCACCTGGGCTCCCAGCTAACTTCTAAAGAAGACAAGTAGTGTACCCAATGCTAACCCTGCAAAGACGCAGGGCCACTCAGTGAGTCAGCAGGGGCAGCAGACCTGAGGCTCAGTCCTACACGCCACTGCCCCAGAGACAGCCCAGTGTGAATGGCACCTGTGACTCGGTCACCACGTCAGGGTCCCGGTGAGGGGCCCTGTCGCACCTCCACCAACCTCTCCAGTCTCCCACCAACAGCCTCACAAGGGAGGAGGTCCACTGGGCCAAAGGGGCACAGATCTGAGACGGGCACCTAGACTCGTCCAAGGTCACACAGCAAGTCCAGGTGGGCCTGGGAGGCCCCAAGTCTAAGAACAGGACCTGCCCCCAGGCTGACTGCCTCCCGGACACAGGAGCAGCACATTCCCCTCAGACGGGGAGTCAGGAGGAAGGCGCAGTCAATGGCGCACACCAGCAACCAGCCCAGAAGAGGAGGACAGGGGAAGCTCAGCTCGCCTCAGACGTGCCACCGCTGCGGCAGGAGGAAACCCTGTGTGACCAGCATCTGAATCACCAAGCTCGGTGAACCAGGCAGAATCCTCCATGAATCACAGCTCATTGCACCCTAATAGCTGAATGGCTCTTAGAAAACTCTGCCAAGGATCCCAAACAGAAAGACTCTTGGGGTTCACTAAAGTAAACAAAAACTGAGCCTCTGCATGCCTGGGTCAGCACAGGCCACTCCAGCCCTACTCTTCTCAGCCAGTAGGCTGCATGCTAGAAAGGACCTCCTAAGTCCTGCAAGGCACTCAGTCGTGGTCACCTGCTCTGCTTCCCAGAGCAGGAAGAGGAATACCAAAGCTCAGAGAGGCCTTTAGCACTGGGGTGCAAGCAAAATAGGGCTCTGAGTCAGAGAACTGGACAGATACTGAATTTACAGAACTGCCTGTTTCCCGAACAGCCTGGCCAGCCAAAGTCCTAAGGCTCCAGGTGCTCCTGCATACAGCAAGCACTCAAGAAACGCAGCTCAGCCCATGACCACTGGGCTCCACAGGTCCCCGAAAGGATGGAAGCACAAGTGACCAGCTCCAACCCCAAGCAGCAGGTGGCCGTGGGAATGGTCACCCCATCAGCAGCTGCCTGGTGACTTTGCCCTCAGGCCTCGGAGCCCGGGAGGCCAAGGGGCCCCAGCCTGGCGGCTTCCTCTGATCTAAGCAGCAGTGCCGAAGAGACCTCCTGCTCTGGACTTACCCGCCCACACTGCATGGCTGCTCTGGGGCTCCAGTCAACCCCCTCCTTGACCTGGGGGTCCAGATTCGCTTCGCTTTTCCTCGTCCGCACTCTGGGGCACCTGCTGTGGAGCAGGCCATGCTCCAGAGTGGGGAGGCCTCGCTGCGCTGGCCGAGGGACAGATACCACGTGAGGGAGGCTGTGACAGGTGGCAGCTCACGGCCACAGGGAAGGGGAATGCAGCCAGGCCATCCCGGGCAGGGAAGGTGCCCTGAGGAGACACCACGTGGAGCTGGCAATGTGGGGACAGGCGTTCCACGGAGGGGCTGGTGGGTGCCCACCACAAGAGTGGCTAAGAGGGCCGGGGAAGATGGCAGGGAGAGGCTGCTGTCCAGGACGAGAGCAGGGCACAGGGAGGCAGGGGCTCTGAACCTTCAGGGGGCACGATGCACCCACTAACCCCGGCTTCCTTTACCCTCCCCCCATCATCACAGCATGTGCTCCGCCCCCTGCCCAGGCTGGCTTGTTACAAGGCCACATCCTGTCTGACCTCCCCGTGCCCCCAGCCCCCTGCACTCTCCTTCCTGCACCAACAGCCCAAGCCGCTCACAGACAGTCTCCTCCTCGGCTCTTCTAGATGCCCAGGGAAGAGGCCGTGAGTCCAGGCCAAAGGGACAGCCACGTCCCCATCACCAGCCAGTAAAATGCCGGCGGCCACGGAGAAACCACTGCCTGGTGTTATGGGCAGAACTGACCCAAACCACGCCAAAGCCCCAACCCCCATGTGACTGTTTGGAGATAAGGCTTCAAGGAGATAATTAAGCCTAAGTGGGTCATCCCTAACCCAACAGAACCAGTATCCTTATAAGGAGGGAGAGGCCTGGGCAGCACAAAGAAAGGCCATCTGAGGACAGTGAGAAGGAAGCCCCGGGCCAGCGGGGAGTGAGGCCCAGGAGGGACCATCCCTGCAGGCAATGACCAGGGCTTCCAGGCTCCACACTGTGAGTTCCTGTTGTTTAAGTCACTGGCCTGCATCACTGAGTTACAGTGTCCCAGGGGGTTCCTACCCTGGGGTCAGCGATGGCAGGCTGAAAGGGAGCCCACAGGGAGACAGTAGGGAAACGGCAGAGCCAGGACTCTTCTGAGAGCCAGCAAGGTCCCATGGAGGCCCACTTCTCCTCTGATCCCCTCAACCAACCCAGGAACGGCAGGCAGGTGGAAGGCAGGGCTGTGCTCAGCCAGGGGCTCTTGGGGGGGGACACAGGCCCTGTCCCCAGCCCACCCTGCAACTGGGCTCAGTGCTTAGCCCCACTGGCCCCTCATGCCCCTAATATAAAACACTACACCTGGGCTGGGGTTGGGGCTCAGCGGTAGAGCGCTCGCCTAGTATGTGTGAGGCCCTGGGTTCGATCCTCAGCACCACATATAAATAAATAAATAAAATAAAGGTACTGTGTCCAACTACAACAACAACAAAAAAATCTTTAAAAATATCCCCCAAACACTACATCTGCATTTCACAGCCTGAGTGTGAGCATTAAAGGCAATAGGCACCCTAAGGAGCATCAGCAAGCCTGGGACAACGGAGGGTCCCCCAGCACACCCCGGCCCCTGCTCTAGCTCACCCCGGTCCCTGCTCTAGCTCACCCCGGCCCCTGCTCTAGCTCACCCCGGCCCCTGCTCCACCCAGACTGACGTCCCCAGTCTGGAGCTCTGAAATACTGGAGCACAGCACGGCCACTCTGGCAGAACACCAGCAAGGCCAGGCCACCTGGAGGAGCAGATTCTTAGGTGTGTCCTGCTCAACCCACTTTATGAGCCCGTCTTCCAAGTAGACATCGGCATAAAAGGACTGGTCCTCATTGACGATCCGTCCACCTTTGATGAGGAGTCGGTCACTCTGAAAAGCAAAGCAGAGTTTTAAGTGTCACTGGGGGAAAGTCAGGGGAATAGTTTTCTTTCAACTTTTAACAATAAAACTCTCAAATATCTTCAAAGATAAAGAAAGGGCCCTGAAACCCCCCCAAACCCCCCACTTCAACCCTCCTCCACCAATGCTCTGCCTTCTCACCCCACCTCCTTCCCCGCCTCAAATGCTCTGCATTTTCCCCAGAAGTATTTCAAAACAAAACCCAAACATGGGATCACTCCTCCTTTCGATACTTCAGGACCTGTCTCCAACCAGGAAGGGCCTCCTAAGGAGCCCTCACCACAGCCCACTACTCCAGCTAACCCCATCCCCTCCTCCTTCATCTCCGCCCGGGACACACCACATTTGGTTTTACTGGATTGTCTCAGAAATGTCTGTGTCACTGGGAGGCACCCCAAGTCCCCACGGTGCACCTGCCCTGTGGGTCCCTGCTGTCTCCTCCCTTCTAAATGTCATTCACTAGTTGAAGACACAGCATCATGTGTAGGACAGGAGCTTCTTAAGGCATTTCTGAATATGACGGTGATCAACTCGGAGTCACTGTGCAGATAATGAAAAGACTGTGCAACGAACCCTGCCCCTCCTGCACATGCACCAGGTCACTCGGACGCTTGTCTTGTTTGTCCTCCTGTCTGTTCCAAAGCCGTGACTCTAGGACACACATACACACACTCATCCAGGCAGTGATCACTCCTGGCCCAGGCCCTGGGAGCCATGGGAAACCAGGCAGAGTTGGGATCTGCTCCCTGGGCCTGGCCGATGAGAGTCATGGGATGGAAGGTGGCCCAGGAGGGGAAGGGCAGGAACAGAATGAGGGGCCGTCACCCTTACCTGGGGGTGCAGGTAGGGCAAGCTAAAACCTCTAAATAAGACGGGCTGGACCAAACAAAGGGCTGAAAAGAGAGGCAGCCAGGAATGTCAAGTGACCTGCAAGGCCAGAGGCAGCGAGTCCAAGAACAGAAAAGAACAGAGCTCCATCCTTTTGGGTTTTACCATAAGCACATCCAAAGTTAGGGCATGGTCTTCATTACCACAATTTTTAAAAGTCTGCCAAACACCACATCGCATGGCTACGTGATAAGTTAATTATTGCCCCACTGTTTGGCCCTTCAGTTATTTTCTGTTTTCCACAGCGAGGCAGTCAGCTGCACCAAACCTCCTTGTACACAACTTTTCCGTGGTTAGGATGCTGTGTCAGGCCAAATTCTCAGAAGCTTAACAACTGAGTCCAACAGCACAAACCTTATTTACGGCCCCTGATAAATGTGACCAAACTGCTTCCCCAAAACTGCCAATTTGCCAGGTATGGGAACACCAAGTGCCTTTGCTTATCATTAATATTTGTTAATTTCCATTTTTTTGGAGCTTAAATTTTTCCAGTGTGGTTATTTTCTATTTTCATTATCTTCAAGTTGCTCTCAAGCCCCCATCCCTTGTGTGGGGAGAGAGCCAGTAAATGTTAAGAATTCAGTGCAACCACTTCTGCCAGGAAAGAGAGGTTCCCCCCACCACCTGAAGCAGAGCTTGCCACAAAAACATGATAAAGGGACAACCAGGCTCAATTCCACCAGGACCCCTCAGGAAGCTGAGAAAATGCACTACAGAGGGTCCCAGAGGCCATGGTCCAGTGGTCCCAATGGTCCCCTGGCATCTACCGTGAGAGGCAGGCAGAGAGGCTCTGCAAGCCCAGAAGAGGTCAAGCCAGACTAAGCAACGGGGAAACTTTCTGAGAAGAAACAGTCTGCAGGCAGAACTCCCGGGTGGGTTCTTGTCTCGGTGTTACATTTTCCTCAGTGTGAAAGCCAAGGTCAGCAAGACCCCAGTTAGTCTGCCCTCCCGCTATCTATTCCAGCATGGCTCTGCTCAGGGTCACTCATCTGAGAGCCCTCCCCTTGCCTGCCCGGTCTGAAACCCCATACACGCTGCCCACCAGCTGCCCTGCCCCTCACCCCCCGTGTCTGCACAGCACTCATCATTAGTAATCCTGACATACTTCATATATACCTGTCTGGCTACCATGTGGCTCTTTCCACTGGATTCCAAGCTGTCATGTGTCACCGGGGGATGTACAAGGCACAACCACACAAGGGACCAAGCGTGGGTGAATGGAAGTGGTTGGCACCACCCAGAGTTCTCTTCTCCCTATAGATGCCCTCACTAGACTTATCTCCACGAGGGAAGGGACTCTTGCTTCTTCACCGCTACACCTTCAAGACCTTGGACCCACTTGGCCAGATGGGTGGGTGGATGGGTGAATGGATGGACACATGATGGACAGATGGACAGATGGTGGACAAATGGACAGATGGATGGACAGATAGATGGATAGAAATATTGAAGGATGGATAGATGGATAGATTATAGGCAGGATGGATGAATGGGTAGATGGCAGGCAGGATGGCAGGATGGATGGATGGATACCTAAACTGGTTCTTGGAAAATGAATGGGTGGAGATGAAGAGAAAAGGCCTCAGAGCCACAAGTCAAGGAAGAGAGTGTGAAATGGCGTGTCCTGCTTCCTGGAGAAAGGGGATTCCACTCCATGCCCTACAACCTGTTCTGAATCCCTAACATGGAGCCAGCCATGATTTGTGCATATGCAAGGAAGAGACCCACCAAGCACCCTGGAGGCTACTCCAGGACCGAGGGAAAGCAAAGGCCTGGCTCTGCATGCCCGGAAAGCACAGGCAAGCTGGCGGGCAAGCTTCCTGGCACAGAAAGCAGGAAAACACAAGTCCTTAGCTGTCGGAGCAAGGTTTCAAACCCGGCTTCTGCAAGCAGCACCTCCCTTGTCACATTTAATAACAGGCTTCCCAGGCTCAGCCTGAAAGGGGTGTTTGACGCACTGCACGCCCAGCCTGCTCTGCACTCCTGAGTCAGGCAGTGGAGTTGGGTCCAAACCCACCCCTGCTGCACTACCCCCAGATACTGCACGCTGGGACCACGGGGTCCAAACTCCAGCATCTCTCCAGTGCCAGTACATTTCTGGAAAATCCATAATAAGGCAAGAACTGACCTGACATCCTCACTTTCTTTCTTAAAATTAGTCATTCCTTTGCCTTTTAATAGCATTTTCATAGACATGTCCTGTAGAACTCAAGGCGTTTTGGTAGGTACTCCCATGAACGGGGTCCCCAACGCAGCGAGTTTAGAATATTCTATTCTGGACACAAGCAGGAACCACCCTCCCACAGCTTCTCCCAGGGCCAGTGCTCTGCCCATGTGCAGTGAAAACTGGGAGAAGAACTGAGCACACAGCTTTTCCAAGCCCAGATCCTTCCATGTTGTGGGAAATCTGATGGAATAACTCCCAGAGAAAGCACCCAAGGAACATGAATGGGTGGAGATGAAGAGAAAAGGCCTCAGAGCCACAAGTCAAGGAAGAGGGTGTGAAATGGCGTGTCCTGCTTCCTGGAGAAAGGGGATTCCAGAGCAGTCACTCCACGCCCAACAACCTGCCCTGAATCCCTAACAGGGAGCCAGCCATGATTTGTGCATCTGCAAGGAAGAGACCCACCAAGCACACCTTCTCTGTGGCCGCCTGCCCTGAACAGACTGGGTAGGGCCCTGATCTGACCTCGATAGAAATGGGGTTCCAGGCAGGTGTGGCCTCCAATGTCACGCTCCTGATGCAGTTTTCCTAACTCCCTGCCCGTGTGTAGGCCACCGAGCCACACTGCATCACATTTCTAGACATTTTCATGCTCTGGAATTTATGACACCCCACAAGCTGATGGAATCTAACTACACTCTAAGGTCAGACCCAGGGGCCTGCCGTTCTAAGGAATGTGTAAAATCTCAGGCTGCACACCAGAGGGAATGTCACTACACACATATACCAAGACATCATAGGTACATGATTTATATGTAAATATTTTTATTTTGAACATAAAATTCACACATTTGAAAATAAAAAAGGGCTCATGCCCTCTGACCCGGAATCTAGAGCTGTCCATTTGTCCCGAGGAAAATAGCTCTAAACAAGTCCAGGATTTATACACAAAGGTCAGACCCAGAATCAGTTACAATGGTGTAACCACATCACTACCCCTCGGCTGGTCAATATCTTATAGGAGTTTCAAGGACAAAGACAATAAGATGTTACGTGAAAAAGCAAACTGCAAAACTCTCCACTGGCAGAACTCAAGGGAAGTGGGTCTTTCTGGCAGGAACTGACACCTTCCCAGCAGGCCCTGGGGCCCCCACTGCAGTGTCCCCGGCAGGACAACGCACACACGTCCCAACACTCCCCGCGCTGCATGAGCTGGGCACCGCATGAGGGGCCTGGAGACCCCTTGACTTCACCTTATGTCTCCATCAACGGACCCTCCTCGGAATGTCACAGATCTTTGCTGAGCAGCTGGAGGAGGTGGCAGACAGGGGCCAGGGAAGAGAGAGGAGGAGATGGGACACTTGAAAAGAGAGGGAGTGAGAAGGAGGGTGAAATAGGGTGATGAAGAGGGAAGAAAGGAAGGAGAGGATGGGGGGAAGGCAGGCAGACAGACCATACATCTCTCCTGAAATCCTGACCCGCTGCCTGGGCACGGACACATGCCAGGTGCAAAGCCTGCATGGCACAGGTGGTGCTGGAAGGCCACCTTGCGAGGGTCACCTGAGCCCTGGCGCTGGGCAGCAGTGGAGTCTCCTGCCAGTGTCTGTGAGTTGGAGGACGGCCCAGCAAGGCAGAGGCTCATCTCCAGACCTGCCCTATCTCCCAGCAGCCCAATGGGGGAAGAGCAGCTGTTGGCAGGTGTCGCTGGTCACTTCACTACATGAACTGTTCTATCCAGCTCCGCTTAGGGACATCAGCCTTCAGGCCTCAGGCCTTCCTAACCGACCAATCAACGGCAAAACACACCACATTTGCCCCTGCTGGGGGCAGGGAGGGTCTGGATCACAGGGAAGCGTCTGTATCGCTGTCCAGGCCAGCAAAGCTCTCAAGTGCCCTGGGCTCTGCTCTCCCTCCCACATGGTGGGAATGGAACCCGTCCCCTGCACACAGGCCCAAAAGGCGGCCCTCAGGAGACACACAAAATCCATTAAGGTCTGGGGGTCCTCAGAAGAAAATAAGACCTGCTGTTCTCCAAACCAACACTTATCCACAAATCACTGGTTTAGCAACTTTAGCTACCTGGAAATAGCAGAGAACCAAGGCTGTCATTACAGATTCGGACGAAGACAGTGACCGTGTCATCAAGGAGGGGACATTGACCTGAGTTCTGAAATACGGGCAGAAATTCATTAAGCTGGAAAAACAGAGAAAGGGAGAATACTCCCGCAAAATAATAAATTACACACATACACACACACACACACACACACACACAGTGGGCCCACAGTCCAGGTGAGGTGCCCTGGGTGAGGAAGAGGTGGGCCGTGTGCTGTCCGTGGTGCTGAAACGCACTGGCCACAGCACAGGGAGGGAGCTGATGTGTCTCCTGCTCATCCAATCTTGGAGCTCCTCACTGCTCCCCTGTCAGCTGGTAAGCCTGAACTCTTTAGGTCTCCACCAAACCCGGGTAATAACACTTAGACATTTCACAGTGGAGGTGCCAGGCCCCAATGTCACCTTTCCAATCCCTAATGCTCCTCTCCCACCCCAGGAAGGAAGGTGAGGGCACGCCCCATGTCCTCTCCCTACAATGCCCCCTAATGCTGACATGAAGCCTAGGACCAATGCACAGGTGTCCACACCAGGTCTCAGAGGTCCCCCAATGGGGGACGCTGGCCCAGTCATCCTTGGGAAGGGGGGCAAGCGTGAGTATCTGCTAGTCAGATTCTGCCACCTCCTGGGTTGCTCTCCTGGAGAGTGGGGCAAACACCACAGGCTGGCAGGAATCAGTTGGTTAGTCCCCTTGGATTGCCACCTTTGCTGCAAGCTCAGACCCATTTCCATGACAACAGCAGTCATGACACCAGGACCTCCGGTCCTGTCCTGCCTGCAGAGGTTTGGGAAATACTCCCTGCGGATGGAGTGTCTGACTTTAAAATAACACACTTGTCTCTGGACCCCAGGAGTGGGCCGGAGAGGGATGCTAACTACACTGATAGCTGATATCTAGGCCTCCACCCATGTCTGTGTTTCTGTGCCTCTGCTTCTTACCTCTTACCAAAAATCCAGACAGAAAAGCTCCACTTTTAAAAAGTCATCTCCTCAAGCCTGGGCAGGCGCCAGTCCTGCAGCACAGGGTCCGCATGCTCCACTCTCAAGTCACACAGGAGTTACAGATGAGGAAACTAAGAGAAGGCGAGTGAATTTCTCAAGGTAAGACCCAAGAGAGGGTGAGCCAGAATTCGAACATAGCCCCACTGGGCACCTACAGAGTGACCACCCATTGGCCCCTGTGTAATGAATGCTCTCGTGACTAGGCCTAGATGACCTAGATGACCTGTCTGAGCCTTAGCTCTGCCCCTCTGAGATGGAATAAGAAACACCACTGCCCACCACCATAGACCTGGCACAACACCTGCCCTCCTGGTAGGACAGTAGTGAATGTGGTCGGAGCAGGTGAGGGAGATAAAAGGCTCTGAAGGCCCCAAACGACTCTCGGGGGTAAGATACTCAACACAGACCCTGTCACCCTGTTGACACTGGCCGTGCCCCCGGCAAGCCAGGCCCCTTCACCCTTGTTACCTCACTGAACACTCAGTTAACTGAGATGCAACTGGCTATGGCTCAGGACGCGGGTGGGAGGCCAGACAGTGGGGTTCTGAGTGGCCTCAGGCCTCCCAATCCTATAAGGTGGGCAAGTTCACCGCTCTGCCCCACTTTCCCACTGTAATGCAGAGGCTTATCTTGGAAATTAAATGAATTAACACATGAATAGCACTTAGAAGGCGGCCTGATTTTTTAACATCCTTGCAACATGGGGAGACGGATCTCACCTTCACTTCCCTGTCACCTCTCACGCCATGTCTGAACCACTCTTTGCCGTAACAGAATAGCTGAGACTGGGTGACAAATAAACAACTGAAGTGGTTTTGGCTCGTGGCTGTGGAGGCTGGGAAGTCCAGAGCACGGAGCTGGGTCCTCATAAGGACCTTTGCGCTGTGTCATCCCCTGGCAGAAGGCAGAGGGCAAGAGAGCAAGAGGGACCAAGTCACTTTTATAGAAATCCCACTCTGGTGACCAGCCCAGCCCATGAGGGCCACATCAGTGCCACTGTGAGGGTCACCCATGACCTTCTGGCCCAAGGACCGTGGGGACACATCTGTCCCACAGCACATCTGCAGCCCAAAGCTTTCCTGGTCTTGCTGTGTCCACCCTGGAAACATTCCCACAACCGCCTGCTCAAGTCCAGCTCCTGCTGCTCCTGCCCGGTGTCCCCTCACCACAGGTCTCCCTGCTGAAGGCCAGAGAGCCTTTGTGAAACACATCCACCAGCCTCAGCCCTGCCAGCTCCGCCCCAGCCTCCTCCTGGCCTTGCTACCTGTCCTCAGCCTTGGCCCACCCTTCTCGTCCATTCACGATACCCCCAGCCTCCCTAAATCACCTGCCCAGCCCTGAGCTTGTACCCACGCCTTCCTGCAGCCTGGTCACCTGCCCCACCCATTGACTTCCACCTCCCCATCATGTAGAGTGTCCTGACTCCAGGACCAGGGGTCACTCTGTGGAGTCTCCTCCGGTTAGCACTGGTCATGAGGCTCCAAGTTCCAGCTCACGTTGACACATATCTCCCAGGAGGCTGTGGGGTCCTTGTCCTGATGCCAGGACGAGAGCTGGTCTCACAGAGCTCTGAGCTGCCTGACCTCTGGTGCCTGACATCAGTGGGCTCCAGTTTCCTCATCTGTTAATGCAACTAGTCAAAGTGACCCACAGAACACAGGATCACTTAGGATAATAGGTAAAAGTGCTCCCTACACCGAACATAGGGCTGTGAAATTCAACATTCTGTGCCACTTGCTCTAAGTTCAGGCATTTGAGGAAGCAGAAAAAAAAATGTCCCCTAATTAAAGTTTCATTTTGAAAGGTATTGATGATTCTAAATACCTTCCGGGAATTGAGGAACAGCAGTGTGGAGGAGAGAAGCTGAGAGCAGGTGGAGGGCACTCCACGCACAGGGTGACCAAGAACAGAGCTGCCCAAGGGCAAGGCAGGCTGTCTGGTGAAGTGGTGATCTCCCTGTCCCGGGAGGAATGCAAGGAGAGGGTACGTGGAATCCCTGCAAGAGCAGGGGGTGGGGAGAAGCAATGGACAGTCCTTCCTGCCTCCTCAAATGCACAAGAAGAATATTTGACACAATTTAAAAGGTTCCCTTCCAATTTGAGGTTACAGAAAGGAGATGTGTGCTGAGATGTGATGAGAGATTAAGCCCTAAGGGTCCATGAATATGATGTCATAAAGAGCATGTGGCAGCATAGCCTGGGGACAGGCACAGATCACCGAGTCTTCTCATGGAATTGAACGCAGCTTGTGGCACCAAGTCATCGATGATGGCCAGGGCCCTGGGAGGAGGAGGGGGAGACACGGCAATGCAGGTCCGGGGGAAAGCTGTGGCTATGAAGCTTCCTTTTCATGTGAGAGAATCAGCCGGCTTCGCCCCTCCCCACTGCCAAAGCACCGCTGCAGGAGCCCCTCTCTCTTATTTCTTCAAGATCCAAAAGCCCTTCCTGCAACCTCTTACCCTGGATGGTGACTACGAAATGCTAAATCCACAGACAGGGCGCTGTTAAGGAAGGCCAGCGCTGGCACGCCTGAAACCCAGGCGGCCAAAGGCACTGGCTTCATCCGCCCATTCACACTGCCCTGTGTCCTCGCGATGAGTCGCCCTGAGCAGGAGTGCCCCAGAGAAAGCTGAGGACAGACCCCCGCCAGTCCAAGTATCCACGGTCAAGCAGAGCTGGCAGACACAGAGACAAGCCAAGGACACGGAAGCAGGAAGCCACAGTCCCCAGCCCCAGGAGGAGCAGGCTCCACGGAGGATGGGCACAGCTGACACCACGGCAGAGGCCCAGGGAGACAGCATGGTCAGGGAGAAAGATGCCCGGAGCACAGCCAAGGAAGGAGAGAGGAGCTGCGACCCACATGTCCACAGCCACCCCACCCCCCCCGCCACCAATCAGGGGCTGTTTCCTAAACCACCTTCTCTATGAAGCACCCCTGCTCCCACCCCGTGCCACACCACCAATACCCACCAACTCAGAGTTGTCTTTTCCCAGAACAAAACCAACACTGGGCCATCACATCTCTCCAGCACAACGGTCAGTGTTTGGGGACACTGCCAAGTGGTATAAAATTTTGCAACATCATCGAAGGATTAAAGACCACTCAGCACCAACCCTGCCAGGCCACTCACGCCCCAGCAGCCACGCCCCGGCATTCCTGAGTCTCTGGGACCTCTGCAGCTCCTGGTGGCATGCGCTGGCTCTTCAGCACCGTGGTGCTGTCCGCGCCTGCTGCCCTCCTCTTACAGGCTGGAAGGTGCAGTCTGGGAAGGTTCCCTTTTCTGGTGGGAGCTTCCTGTTACTCCCAGAAAATTAGACTGGATGTAGCTCCTTTCTGCTTGTGAGAGACGCTGCCAAAACAACGTGTGGCTATAACACAAACTTCCACAATGACCACAACTAGCAGCACATCTGCAGAGGACTTTCTCACTGTGCTCACAGCCCCGGGCTGAGAAGCATGGGCTGGTGGGCCACCCTGCATCCTCCTGTCCCTACAGTGCCTCATCTACGCGGGTCTCTAATCTCCACCTCTGGCCTTGCCCTTCACCCCATTCCAATCTGTATTCCTAGCTTCCCGCCCAGTTCATTTTGGTGCTTCCCAATCTCTACTCAAGCTGAGGACCAATGCTGGGCCTTTTCTCCTTTGCACCCCCAACCCCCAAAGCACAACTTCACCCGGTGTCTGGATGTTCCAGAACGTTCACATCTCATCTTCGTATCTCTCCCTATTGACTCAGGGCTTGATCACATGACTTGCTCTGACCAGTGGACTATAGCAGACAGCAGTAGGCCACACCTGAGCAGAAGTTCCTAAAGGCATTCCAGGTGCTGCCAGTCTCTCGGGCTCTGCCACTCCTTCAGCCCAAGTCTCAGACTCACTGCAGTCAGGGGCAAAGTCACAGCCAACCCACAGCCCACATGTAGCATGAGCAAGAAATACACATATGTCGTTGATATCTTGAACCTGTGTGCTATGAAACAAAGCTGACACCGCAGTAATAACCATGACAGCTAACCCACATGGCAATTCCTATGTTCAGGCACTTCCAACCATCTTATATACACTGTCATTTAATTTTCAGGGGGAAAAAAATCTATAGTTAATTATTATTCCTATTTTACAAACAAAATTTGTTTAGAAAAAAAATTGATACAGAGAATAGGTGACTTTCCTGAATTACACAGCTAGCAAGTGGAGCAACCAGGATGCAGACTCAGTCCCTCTTCAGAATCCACACTCTTACCTACTGCCCTTGTCATGCCATCCTCCCAGTCAAGAACTTGCAATGGCTCCCTGTCACCCACAGAAGACCATCAAAATGCCCTGTAACTTAGAAGTAAATTATCCAATCTAACTCTTTCACTGTAAAGAAAAGGAATCCAAAGCCCTGGAAGACTCGCCCCAGACCAAATAACTCACTGGAGTCTGAGTCACACTTAGAACCCAGGTATTATGTCCACTAAGTGAATTCTGCCAGACTCCCAAAGCCCTGCAGAATCGCTTTCAAGCTCAACTTCTGATTCAGCTGTATGAAGCTCCTCACTCTCTTCTCATAACGTTTACCCCCAGCCCAGGCCTTCTCCACGTAGCTCTCCCTGCCCATCCTGCTACCCCCCACTCCCCAGCAACCAGCACCTGGCCCACTCCAACCTCTAGGCCAGAGAAGCCCCCCATTTCTTTGCCAGTGCTGGGTCCTCTCTGCTCTGAATTCCTCTTGACACCTGGGCTCTGGTTGGGTTTGCCCTTTGGCCATTCTTAGCTTGTTTCCTGTGGGTGAACATTATCACCTAGATGGCAGGTTTCTTAATGTACCTTGCACAATTCAAAGAACACAGCAGATATGTGGTTAACACCTGCTCTAGCCAGAACTCCAAATTTTCATTTCTCAGAGAGGGAGCCTGAGCGTGGAGAAAGGAACTCTGACCTGTAGATATTTACTACGTGCCAAGCTCACTCACGTGCCATATTCCAAGTATCCCCTGGATTAAGGCTTGACCAGTTCATTACAAGAAGCACATGTTTATGATTAAGGTGGCACAGTTGTGAAATGGGAGACATCAAAACTCTGAGTCACTTTTATGTCCCCTCTGAGATGTTTTTAAACAATCTAATGTAAACAAAATGATTTTTCCCTTAATATGGCCATTTTTCTCTTCTCCATCATCAACTCAACACAACTGAGAGCATTTGCTTAATTACTGGCAGGTTTATTCTCTGCTCTTTCCAGACCCTCAGTCCTGCATTCGACTTGTGTCTGATTTCACAACAGGCACAGCAAATCAAGCAATTGCAGGCATCTCAATCGCTTTGTGTAAAAAGCCAGGGATGACTGCACACCTACAGGACACGGTGGTACCCTCAGGGCACAGCATGCCCCACAGGGATGTTTGCAGATTTGCACTTTAGAATAACTAACTCAGCCCAGAGTCAGCTCTACTGAATGGTCTTTCTTCCTGTCCATCTTCACTGTTTGACTGGATGTCAAATTACATACACATTTATGTACCAAAGATATAAACTCTAGTTTACAAATACACACACACCAGTTTCTCCGGGAGTGAAAGGAAGAGGCAAAGCATGGGTGTGATTTTCTCAGGGAGCCAAGCAGCTCACCTGCTCTTGCTACGTGAATGTGAACTTAAATGTCACAATCCAGTGCAAGAACTTGATATGCTGCAAAGGTCTGTGAACCTCAGTTTACTCCTGGGGAAGCAAGGATGATGCGCCTGGCTGCCTTCCTCACAGCACTGTTCTCAGAACAAGGTGATGGTGAAATTCATGCTGAAAGCTGGACTACAGCAAGAGCTCACAGGGTGGGCACCCACGAGGCCTGACTGTTAACAGAAACCATAATCCCCGTGGTGTAAACCTGGACTCCCCCCACCCCACCCACGATGGAGCAGGCCTCCCACTTTGGTGCTCAGAGCTTCTGCAGGCCAGGAAGCTATGTGCCTTTGTTTGCTGAGAGCCACACCCAGGATGTTCTTCTTGCTTAATGCTCAGTGGGCACAGAAACAGCTTCAGCTAAGTTAATCCCCCTGCCCCCCGCCCGGCTGTGCCATTTATTTAAAAAAATAAAAGCCACAAATGAAACAGAGCTTCATCCATATTTCAAGCAGTCCACTGGTCCTTGGGGGCAGGAGCCAAGCGCCTGTGCCTTCCCCTCCTCCTCCTCCTTTCCCCTCCTCCTCTTCTACCAGGGGACTCCCAGCTGCATCTGGGAGAACAAGTGCAAAGCCATCTCCCTCCCACTTGCCCTGGAGCCCAGCAAGTGCCAAGCACAGACCAGATGCTTGCCATTATTATTCACTCATCAAATGACTGTGTGGACCAGGCTGGGGTGCAGCACTTGGAAAGCCATAACAGCCTCTAAGGAAAGGTCCTGGTCCCTGTCACCACATGTACATTATCAACCAAGACCCTCAGGCAGTTGAAGGATCCTGAAGAAACCCCATCCAAGTCTACCCTCTCAGGTTTGTTATTTTCTCCTTACAACCACAAATCTCTCTGGCTAGGGAGGGCTATCCAGATGAACATAAAACTAAAATTCTCAGCATCTCTCCTCCCCATGTTTAGCGCACCTAAACACTCTGCTGCCTCCCCCCACCCGCAGCCCTTGATGCTCTTGGGTCTTGTTGGAGGAGGTACCCACTGTGGATACCAGAACATTGATGTGCAGAGAGGGGCCAGAGCAAAAGGCACACCCAGAGCCATCTGTTGCAAAAGGCTGGGCAGTTCATCTCATCTGAGCCCACAGCAGGGGGCCCAGCACAGCTGAGCCCAACTGTACAGATCCCCAGCCCAGGGCAGCATTCCCACACACCTGCCTCGAAGACCATCTGGTAAACTTCCACCTGGGGCAGAGGGACCCAAGGTTCCTGCTCATGGGCCCCTCCACACCTGCCTGACTTCCTAGGATCAGGGGCAGACTTCCCACAGCAGGAATCGCCTCAGAGGGGCATTCTTGTGCTTTCTTTGTGCTGCCTGGCCTGGGCCACACACTCCTTCCCCGGACTCAGCCAACTAGTGCTTACAGATTGGCCCTTAGGCCTCTGGGTCCCTAAGGCAGAGCATAGAGATGGATAGGTGTCCCAATCCCCTTTGACCAGGCAAGAACCTGAGCTGAGCCCACCAGGGATTTCCCAACTCAAAGCTCAGCCCAGTCAAGCAGATGCGGGCCAGTGCGGCCAAGGGTCCAGCCCCTCCCACCCAGTCCCCCTCCAAGGATTGCTGCTGGGATTCAATAAAACAGGGCTAGTCTACACTGGCAGCTGTGTAGGGAGTAACAGCCTCCTCCTGACCCAGAATTCTGCATAAATGAGCAGGCTTGGTCTCAGATCCTCAGCCCTCAGGAGTCACCTGGGGGATTCCACTAGGCCTAGAACCCCGCCTCTCAGCACCTGGCTGCTCCCTCGGCCTGCCACCCAAGGTCCACAGTGCTGGTGGTGCCCATCACTCTGCAATGGCCTCCTCAACTCTGAGGCCAGGCAAGGAGGGGGGTGGAGGCTCCAGTTCCTGACCGCTGAGCCCTTGGCTCCCCATGGAGACAAAGCAAAAGGACCAGGGCTTCTTTGTTTCCGGCCACACCCAGGGACACAGTCGGCCGGCCCGGCCCACACTACCGTTCCCACCCTCCAGCAGCCCAGCCTCGGTGCGTTAACCCTTCCCCGGCCGCGGCCACCCGTGTCCGCCGAGAGGTTATTTTTAGCGGCGGTGGGGGTGGGCGCGGGCTTCCATCATGGCGCTGTCTCGCGGCCTGGACTTCCACCCCATCATTACGGGAGGGGAGTGGGAAGCGGCGATGGCGATTTATCTTCCTCCTGGAGGCTGTGCAGTGCCAGGGCCGAAAGGTGCAGGGGCTGCGCGCGACAGGCTCAGCGCCCCTCCCACCCTGCGGAGCCGAGGGAGGGGGCTCGGACCCTGCGCCCCTCCCTCTTTTGTTCAGCTCCGCATCCCCCCGTCACGCCATCCTCTGGCACATCCCGTAGGGGGAGGGGGCTGCACGCCCGCGGGGAGAGGGACCCGAGGCTCCAGCCCCGCCCCGCCATGTGGGGCTCCCCCCTTATTGTCCCCAGAGGCTGGGGGGAGGGGGCTGCCTTGCCAAGGCCGGCCCCGCCCCACCCGTGGCGACGCAGGAAGCCTCGGGGGCGCCTCAGCCATACCCCCGTGGATCTGGACCTGGCGGGACCATCCCCAAGCCACAAAGAACCTCAGCAGGGCGGGGCGGGGCGGGGGCGCTTACCGTGATGTGCGGAATGCTCTTCTTGCCCTGGTAAGACATGGCCCCTCCGGCGCCCTCGGCCTGGCCGCTGGACCTCCCGGCTATCTGACGCTCTGTCGGGCTCCTTCTCGGCCCCGCTACCCGCGGGCGCAGTGACAAAGGCCCGGGAGGGATGGAGAGAGGAACGGAGGCTCGGCGCCCGCGGATACCCAAGCGCGGCTGCCCCGGCTGCTCGGCCCTCCGCCGCCGCCGCCGCTCCCGCTGCCAACACCGCCCGGCTCGGCGAGGAGGGCGGGAGGAGGAGGAGAGGCAGGGCGGGAGGAGGGGGCTGCAGACAGACAGCTCCTCCCGGCGGCGGGAGCCGAGCCCGATTCGCCCCTCTCGGCTCGAACCAGGAAGCGCTTCCCTTCCGATCCCCCTACTCCGCCCCCGCCCCCACCCGCCCAGCCCCGCCGACCCCCGCCCAGCACGCACGCCCTCGGCTGCGCCCCTGCCTCGCTCTCGCGAATGGGAGGGTCTGGTTTTCAAGGTTCTTTTTAAGGCAAGAAAGCGTCCTCAATGCACAGGCAGAGCCCGCGGGCAGCGCCACAGGTGTGTGGCACTGCATCTAGGGGTCTTGCCTGATCCTGTGTATAGGGAGGAAGCTGTAGGATAGGTGCCAGGACCCTCCCAAGCTCCAAGGAGCGTTTCTGGCCGCCAGGATCGCGCCCAATGACCGCCCTCCTCCGGCCACTCCTTCCGCAGCCTCTGTGAGTCCACCCTGAGCCACAGGCTAAATGGACGTAGCCCTTTTCCATCTCCAACTACAAGGCTCTACTAAAGCTATACCCTGTATATCCCCACCCCAGACAAAAGGCTACTCGTTTTCCCACCCCTTTCCAATGCATTCTGCCTAAAAGAACCTACCCTCCCCATTCCCATCCCTAAATCAGCTTTCCCTGAAGGCCCCTAAGGCCACCCAGATGTAGCCACAGAAGAGAGACAAGGCCACAATTCATGGCTGACCTGCTGAAGGACAACAGCAACAGCTCTCTCAACACATAGAGGCCTGGTTTGGGGGCCACGGGGTCACCCCCAGACAGTGAGTGCTTGAAAGGTTTGGCCATTGCACCAAGTTTTCCATAGCTTCTGGGGACAGGCTGGGGACAGGAGGAGAAATAGGATGCTCCTGCCTCTAGTTGAGTGTTCAGCAGCCCAGAGGCCCAGGATCCAGATGTTGCTCAGGGGGAGGTGGGCAGGAAGCTAGGACATAACTTGATGAACTTCATAATAAAGGAGAAAAGATGGAGGAGGAAACAAAAGGGAGACTCAGCAAGCCCTTCCTGCATTGGAAGGTTTGTGCCCCACACCACCAGGCAGGACAAAGCACCAACCTCATTTTCTCATTGCTCATTTTCTGCCTGCAAAACCCAAACAGGCCCTGGAAGACACATCTTCTCTACTTTCCAGTTGCCACCCAGAGATAGGTAGGCTAGGTTTGGTGAAGACTCCCAATTTGGGGGCTTTGGCTGGGTCCTGGAGTCTTGATCTCCACACCATTGAGGTCAATTCCCTAGTCCAGTTCCTGGGTCCACAGCAGGAGATCAGAGATTGGGCCTTAAAATGGGGGTGGGGCCCTAGGTTCACAGAGGAAAACAAAAGTATTCCAAGAACACAGCCCAAGATTTTCCCATTTCATAAATGGGAATTGAGGCTTAAGGATAAAGCTAGCAAAGGTCTCTAAGGTCAAGGGCATTAAAACATGGCGTAATCAAAATTGAACCCAGGCTGTTAACTGGAGTTTATCATTGTTGAGTTTGAGGAACTGTAGTTTTACTTTCTTATGCTACATTCAGAGTATTAGAGGCACTGAGTACCTATCATATCTGGATAAGTATTTCTTGTAGGAAGAAGCAAGTGAAAAAACTGGGTTTTAGTAACATTACAGAATACAAAATTATAAATAGGGTGAAATTCAACTCTACTAGGAAGGAAATCCACAGGAGGATATGAATCTCTAAATCTTAAATAATCTCATGTGCGATGGTAAAATTGAGGCTCCAGGGATACTCAGATGTGCCCCAGGTCCAGGTGCAACGCATTCGCTGCAGAGCTGGGTCTGAAAGCCAGGCTCCTGCACACCAGGTCTAGGTGTCCCTGCGCTGCTACTGCAGCCTGGGTCTGAGCTGGGTTCTAAATTCTCGCTAATGACTGCGGGTGGGGGCCGCCCCCCTTCCTCAGATTCCAGTGTTTCCTTTCTCAGTGCTAAGTCCTAGGTTCTGGCACCGGACATTCGGTAGGGTCAGTCTGGAGATCAGAGTAGGAAAGCTGCGGAGATGGGGACAGGACCACGTGCGAATCAGGGGGCGGAGCCCCTGCTCCAGGCTGGCCAAACAGACGCTGCTCCCAAGCAGACTTCGCGGGTACCAAGCGCCACAGCCACTCAGCCTCTAGCAGAGGCAAATGTTGCGCCTGCGCCACGGAAACCCCACCTCCCTCCCAGGAAAGCGCCGGTGGGCGGGGGAGGGGTCCCAGCACCGGCTGCAGAGCGCAGAAGCAACGAGGCCCGCCCCGGAACCCCGGCCTTCAGTAACCCAAGCCCGGCGGTCGCCGTTTCCGCAGAAATTAAAATGCGCCCCCTAGGGAGACAGGACTCCCTCCACTACTCAGACCCGACCCTCTAGTGCTTTTAGAGCCTTCTGTCCTGTTCCCAAAAACTAGGAGAAAGGGCAAAGGGGACTGGAGCGGAGAGAGGGGAGAAACTGGGAGAGGTGACGAGACCTGAGTCCCCAGTCGCCAGGGCGCGGCGGCCCCGCGGCCCGGGCAGAACCCAGGGTTTGCTGGCGTGGCGCCTGCGGACAGCTCCCGGCCGAGCACAAAGCGCCCTCGCCTCCCCGGCACTCCACCACTCCCTCCCTGCAGGGAGCTGAGAGAGTCGGCCACCCGCCTCTCCCAGAAGGAGGCGCCCAGGTTAAAGAGGGCCAAGTTCTCCGGCTAGTTCCCTCGCGCTGGCCCCGGCTTCCCCGTCTCCGGGTGGAGCTGGAGAGCCTGCATCCCAAGCAAGGCCGGCCCGCAGGAAAAGGGGCCGGCAGGGCAAGGATAAAGACGGGTGGGGAGGAGACGGGACTCCCTACGTCTCCCTCCCTCACCCACCCCCACACTCTCTCGCTCAGACCTTCGCCGCGGAGGCCCCGCATTCAGGACCGCGGAGAGCTCTCAAGCTAATGAATGGGCGGTCCCACAGGGATGCGGACCAGACGCCAGCCACAGGCCGGCCCCGCTCTAATTACTCCAGGAAGCCCCCCCAGATTGCCGTCCGGATCACTCTCTGCCTCCGAGTTCCCTTTATGCCTCCCATAGCGCTGGAAGGGGCAGGGTCAATTAAAATAATAATAAAACTCAACAAACACTTCACATATACACACTCACTATCTGTGGCATTGATTGATCTAATTCTCACGATAAACCTGTCACTCAAGCCAGCCTGGGAACTTCTGGAGGGTGGGGCCGGTTGCTGAGCTGGGAACCCAGCAGATTCAGGCACTGAGTTCTTCCTGGACCAAGCCGACAGCTGGGGGATCTTTCTTCTGATTTCCAGGCACTGGGTCTAAGCCTCATCCGTCCACCCATCCCAAGGGCTGTGCGGTCCACACACCCATCTTCCCCCAGTTCCCTGGCGGCTTCCCGCTTAGGGGAGAAGACCACAGTGCCCAAGCCCTGGCCTTCCTCCTCCCCGGTGCCCCCACCCCATTTTCAGAGGGACAATAACCTCCAAGCCAGGGAGGACACTGACTCCAGTTCAAAAGCCAGCTCTGTCCCCCTAACCTGCCCTGTGAGGGGGACACAGCGGCCTTGTGCTGCGGGACTCCCCGGTATCCCTTGAAGGCAGTGGCCGCTGCGGGAAGGATTTTCCAGTTCTAACTACCCGACGATCTTAGACCTTAACTAACCCTCACCCCAGAAACCAGGAGGGAAGCACTCGCGAAGGCCCTTTCCCGTTGAGGCCATGTGGCCAGGGCGATTCGTGTAACCTCCACGGGTGCAGGGGCACAGTAAGTGTTCCGCAATTACTGAGTGAGCAAATATATGGATGGAAGAACACGGAAGGGCAATTTCCTCCTCTGCACAGAACACGGACGAGGAGCTCTGGGTTAACTCATCCCAGAGGTTCCTTTGCGACTCAAGTGTCCACGCGGCTGCTTTACCTAACTTACTTCTCCTCTCAGAACCTCGCTTTTCCTTTCTGCAGAAGAGGAGCCTGGACGGCCCTCGGAGGTCCCTTAGGAGTCTCACGGACTATGCTGGCCAACCCGGGACGAGTCGCACAACCTCACTGAACCTCTGGTAGGATGAGGTGGGGGAGGGGCCGTTCCGTAGCTTTTCCAAGCCTGGTGGCAGCGGCCCCAGCCCAGGGTCCCCGAGGGCCCCGCCCCCCACGTCCGGTCCACGCGCTCCCCGAGGGTACCTGGCTATTGTCCCGGCCGAGTGGCAGGTCGCGGGGCGCAGGGCAACGAATGCTCAGGGCCGGCGGTCGCTCGTCGCGCTCGCCTGGTGAGCTGACGGCAGAGCCCGAGGGCTCGCTCACGTCGCTGGCCGTGTCCTCGCTGCCGCCCGGCCCCGGCAGGCCGACCGCGTCGGGCCGGCCAGCACTGCGCGGCGTGCGAGCCGAGCCGCGGCGGCCCACGCTGTACGCGTCGAAGTCGATGGTCTTGTTCTCGTAGGCGCCCTCCACGGCCGCGAACATGCCGCCGTACTTCTGGCGCGGGGTCTGCGCCGCGCTGCCCGGCCGCGCCAGGTACACGGGCAGGTCGTCCTCCGTGTTCCACGCGCGCCGCCGGTCCGCCATACCCGTCCAAGGCCGGCCGCCCGCCGCCCGCGGCCCTAGCCTCCTCGGTGCGCCTCGCTCCGCGCCTTGGTGCGGGCCCGCGGCTGCCCAGGCGCGACTGCAGCCCGGGGAGGGCGGGGCGCGCGGGGCGGGGCGCGCGGCGGGGCGGGGCCGGGGCGGGCCGGGGCGGGGCCTCCAGGCGGCTGCAGGCAACTCAACCACCAGCTACAAAGGACCAGGGGGCGGGGACGGCGGCTGGGGCGTGCAGGGATGGTGACGTGCAGGAGCCGCAGCACAGAGGGCGGGCGGCCGAACCGCAGTGCCCTCGACGCACCCCCACTCCCCGCCCCCAGGCGGAGCGCAGGGCGCGAGCGGAAGGAGGGGTGTAGAGCATGCACACACACACACACACACACACACACACACACACACTCTAGAGGCACACATAGGTTCTTACCCGCACACCAGACAATTACACCACATTACCCCAAACACGTGAGAGATGTACAACATGCTGGTACACACAAGTCAATTTTACGCACGCTCCGTCCCAGACACCCAGGCTCGTTCACGCACACCGTAGACAATTTTGCACACATATACACATATATGATTGGACACAATCCAAGCATTCTCTCTCTCTCTCTCTCTCTCTCTCTCTCTCTCTCCACACACACCACACACACACACACACACACACACACACAGAAATAATTCTTATTGTCAAATAACCCTATGTATCCGCTGCATAGTACTGAAATTAATTGCCCAGCCCGGGAGACACACGTTGGACACACCATTCATCCACTCAGCACTACTGTACTGATTGCCTGATAACACCTGGCACTGCCATGGGCTCTGGGGACAGGGCCAACAGAAGCCCCTGCCCACTGGGAGCTGGCCTTCTAAGGAGGATGTACCCTGCAGTGGTAAGGGCAGAGGAAGGTACTACAGGGCAAGCAGTACAGGCCAGTAGCTCACTCCTGCAGACAGAGGACAAAGACCTTCTCACACCTAAGCCAATGACTCAACGCTGGGACTGGATGCACACTCCAGTGACATAGTATGACAAAGAGATTTTCCACCAGTACCAAAGGCCAAGGCGACTCCACACGTGGCTCAGACTCCCGGCAGAACGCCCACACACATCCACACCAGAAATAAGTCGGAAGCTTAAATAGAAACACTCTAGAGAGGAACACACAAAGAAATAGATCACCACACACATGCACCTGCTGTCGCCCAGACAGTCAAACACCCCCATCCAGGAGCACCTCCCGCCGTTTATGGTACAGTCACCCTTGCTGTGCCTGGAACTTGCAGCCTGAGGTCCCTGGGTTCCTCTAACTTGGGCCATGGAGGGAATGGGGGTGTGGGGGGTACTCTGCTGGGTGTCCCCTGGCTTTTCTCGGGGGCCAGGCCATGTGTGCTTCCTCTAGGCAGGTTCCCTCATTTCTGCATGATTTTCAAGCCAGGGACCATGAGTAGTCCCAGCAGAGACCCAGCCGTCCCAGCTGCACTTCCTGAATGGAGAATCGACAGCTGCCCACCCTTTCACTGCAAGTCCAGACATGCAGAATTGAAGACAGAGTGGGGACGGCTGTGATGACAGCATCCCCTCCAGACGTCCTTGTTTCCTTCTGTGCTGGGAGCTGTCCTGTCAGCACCAAGCCAGAGGGGTTCAAGGGTTGTTTCTGTGACTGTTGAGACCTATGGCGACTTTGGATCCAGAGCCTCAGTTGACAACCCCCGCATTTACAGTTTCAACCCTAGAACAAGCCCATCTGGGCTGCAAGGGATACCTTTCACTGCCCATGTGTTAGGAGAGATGCAGGGAGAAGTGGATGCTGAGCCAGGCCTGGACACCAGACTCATCCACTATGTGAGTATTTAGCAAATGTTCTTTTTTTTTCCTTTTTAAACTTTTTTATTATTTATTTATGTATTTATTGGAGGTATTTAGGATCAAACTCAGGACCTTGGTGCATGCTAGGCAAGCGCTCTGCTGCTGAACTATATCCCCATCCCTACAAGTCTGTTTCTGTATTTGAGAGAGACTAATACTGGGAACACAGGTGAGTATCTAGAAAGCCCCTGCCTTCAAGAAGTGCATAATCCGTGGTTGAGAGAGTGCCAAGCACAAACAAGAACAGTGGTCCGCTGATCCATCATCTTATCCCCTACTCACCCACGTCCTGGATCCTCCCCGCTCTTGTCCTGATGCCCTGTTCAGATCTGTGCCGCAGATACTCTCCTCAAGGTCAAAGGACTCCACGCTGTATTGCAAGTGTTACCAAAAGTTGGTTGATAACCTCTCTGCCCTGTGAAATGTTATTCCCAGCACATCTCAGGCAAGGAAAATGCATGTTAAAGACCACATAGAAACTTATAGAGCTCCACAAATTCTCAGGGATGAAGTCCACAGAAATATCAAAGAATCCAGGAATCTGAGTTAGATGGGCCTTGTGAGTTCAGTCCTACTCACACCTGAGTCTACCCTCAACAGCTCTGGTGTCTTGGACTTTACCCATGGCAACAGGATTCCACTGTTTTTAAGAGAACTCCTTCTGTTGTGAGAAAGGGCTCAGTTTCAAGACCAGAGAGATATAAGCAGGGGGGTGGGCAAGAAAGCACAATAACAGTTCCCACTTTAGAGGGGTCTTCACATGCCAGGGGCAGGGGCAGGCGCTGCACCCAGGGCAATTCTCCTGTACCTCACAGCACCCTCTGAGTCTTACAGCCTCACTTTATAGATGAGTAAACTGAGGCTCAGAGAGATCCACAACTTGCCTCTGGTCAAGCGAGACTTCTGGGATTTGGACCCTGCAGTCACGCCCGAGTCTGTGTCCACTTTTTCCTCTCCCCAAGAAGCCTGCCAGGGAGGGGAGCATGGAGGTGCTGAGGTCAGAAGGGTCTGGATTTGGGGGTTAGACTCTTGGCCTCTGTGCCACCTTGGGCAACTAATCATCCAACACCTACATTTAGGGCCCCACTGCGTGTTGCAGGCTCTGTCACTCTCCATCAGGGCGACCCGCCCCTGCAGGGGGGCCTGGCTTCCTGGACTGCCCGCCCTATACAAGGGTTTTGCACACATCAGGTGTTTCACACTTCATGTTCTGCTTCACACACCATTGGCTCCTTCAGCTGCCTCCTGTGGCACACCATGCCACCTCCACCTTCAGGCTGGGACACGACAGGTGACAAACCTTAAACCCATCGCTCAGGAAGGGACCCAGTTGGGACTCCAACTCTGGTGTGTCGGACTCCTTTGCACAGCCTCTCCTGATCCCAAAGCCAGGAACCCAAGCATGGCGGGGAGAGGGGGCAGAGCCAGGGCGGCAGCTAGGAAATGCACTCCCCAGCCTGCTGTGAGACCAAGGGAAGCCGTGTCTGACAGAGATCCCTAGAGGAAGCACCACCCACCCAGTGACAGCTGTGGCCGCCCCATCCTGTCCAGCTGGGGCTCCAGGGGTGAATGACACCATGCTATTTGAGGAGAGGCCAATCTGAGCTCATCCCCTCAGACCGCAGAGCCTTCCAGGGACCATGAGTAGTCCCAGCAGAGACAGGGACGTGTCAGGCAACAGCAGGAAGAGGACGAGAGGCCAGTTCAGCTCCATGGTGCACTTGGTGTAGGCATACAAAACACAAAAGAGGTCTTTAAAAAAAAAGCCTAAGTTGTAAAAAGAATATTTGCAGAAAACTAAGAAAAGAGAATGTATTTGTGACCAGCTATATACTGCTGTTAGTGAGTCTGCCAAGCAAGTCATGAATTACCATGTGCATTTTAGATGTAAGGAAAGAAGTTCAGAGAAGTTAAGCAAGCTGCCTAAGGTTGCATGGCGATGAGTGAGAGAAATCCAGGCAGCTTGATTCTAGAAGGTCTGCTTTTTATGTTGCTTTCAAATCAGTACGTCAGGGATTGTGGTCAGCTAAATAACAGCCCTCCAAGATGGCCACCTCATCCCGGTAACCCTGTGTATTAATTCACATGGCAAGTGGGAACGTTTTGTGTGCTTTAATAAGAACTCAGGGCGGGGAGATTATCCTGGATTATATGGATGGAGCTGAGGGAGAGACGGGCTCTGTTAACACGGGAGAGGGAGCAAGCAGAGCCGCATGAGAAGATGCTCCCGCAGAGGTTGGAGTTAGAGAGTCGAAGCTACGCTGCTGGCTCTGAGGATGGAGGAAGGGGCTGCCAGGCGGAGCTGGGAGGGCGAGGACGTGGGTGCCCCCTGGAGCCTCCCCAAGAAACAGGGCCCCACCAACCCCTGACTTAGCCTGATGAGACCCATTTCAGATTTGTGACCTCAACTGTAAGATGATGGGTGAGTGTTGCTTTTAGGCATTAGGTGGATAGATGGCATCTGTCAGGGCAGCAAGGAAATTAATGCAGGGACGTGACGGATCCTGCAGGGAATCCCCTCACGGTCTGTGCAAAGTGGATTCCCCTAGAGAGAAGATACTCCTTTCCCTGCCAAGACCAAGAGAGTCCTGGATCCGTTGCCTCTTTGTGTTGCGTCAGGGCTCCCAACACTGTGGGAACCATTCATCCATCAAACATTCAAAAGGAAAAAAAAAAAAAAAACTCTGTGAAAAGCATACATTTTAATGTACAAAATTACACAAAGTATACATTTAACTAACATAGAAAAATACATCTGGGTAACAAGGGAAAATCCTGGCCTGCTTCACACAAGAGGGAGCAATTGTTACAAATCTTGAAAACCTGGAAGGGAGAGATGAGCCCAAGTCCCAGGGTTCAGGAATTTGAGAAGCAGCTCCTGGTGGCTGGCTCAGTCACATCCCTGCTGGCAGGCATGACGGGGCACCCACTGGCCCAGCACCCAAGGAGGGTCCTGCTGAAGAGCATCCAAAAGGAAGGGGGTCTGCTCCTGGTGCTGGACCACCCGGGTGAGCAGCACATCCCACCGTGGGGGGCTTATCCCGTCATCGTCTAGGAGTCCTTGCACGTCCACGCAGCCACAAGGGGTGGACCTTCTGTGCATTTTGGATCCACTTTCCAAACCGATGTTGTGCTTCACAGATTTCCTGGGATGTCTGCCCAGGATTCAACTAGGAAAGAGTAAGGAGGCCTCTGCCAAAATGAACCCACAAATCTTACTCGCGATCTCTGCCAGTGATCCACTGGCTCTTCCCTGCCTGACCATCAAAAAGCAGGCAGTGAAAACCTGTGCTGTGGAAGAGATGGACGCGGTCCCCAGCTCAGGGTGGTGGTAGATGCTCCAGCATCCCTGAGAGGCATCTGCAGAGCTGCTGTCACGGGGAAGAGGCAGGGCTCCTGGTGTCCTCTAACATGCTCTGAGTGCATAAAAACCATGTGCTCCCCCCAGGATCCCACACCCCCCGGCCCTGTTCCTGAGAGAAGCTGGGGACACAGACACCACGCCCAAGCCCGCACGGCTGCTTGGCACATCCAGAGTTCAAACCCAGAGTACCTCCCCAGCCCCAGAGCTCACCCCTCCTCTGTTAGGGGCAGACTTTGTCCTTGTCCCCATGAGAAGTCTAGGTTAATAGCTGTCACATCACTGGACAGGCAGCATTCTCCCCATCACTTCAGTGTCCTGCTTACAAACACTGCGTCGTAGCACGTTCAAACACATTGACACAGAGTTGAAATGAAGTCTTTAGCTACTCTAACAATCTCAGTCATTTGTCTTTCCTTCCCTTTTTCTGCCATCAGATAGAGGTGCTATCTGTGCCTTATCACAGCCGTGGCCACGGTGTCAGTTCATGACTCTTCACGGCACGGACACCAGGCATGGAGCAGTCATGGGAAAGATCAAATGGGATAAAAGGAAATGCAATTCTCCACCCCAGCTCTGTGGGCTTATTGAAAGCAGTTTTAGGTCCTGCATGTGGATTCTCTTCCTCTAGAAATTCTCCTGACACAGGGAAGGGGACTAAATATATCAGCAAACCCCAGGGGTTTCCTTTCTCATTTTTCCTTAAGGCACCAGAGAATTTCAAAGAGTTTATTTCAAAACTAAGAAGGAATAAAGTTGGCCGCTGGTGCGCAGGCTGAATGGAGACCTCGTCCTGTTTGCTTATAACCATTGATGTAACCGCTCACCAAATCCAGGTCTGAAGAGGTTAGGGTGCGGCAGCTACCCCCAGGAGGCTCTCTTGGTGTCTCTATCACAACGTCAGCTGCAGTGTCTGGGCTTTATCTGGATTCCCAGATATTGTGCGGTGACCAGCCATCCAGAGCCCAGCACCAGAGCTGCCCTGTGGAGCCGAGTACCACCACGTGTCCTGAAATCCATTTCCATAGGGATTATCCCCAGCTTAAAAGGCCCTCCAAGGGCACAGTCACAAAGCCGACTCACGGCCAGGAATACTCCAAAGATGAGAAACTTCTCCCGCCAACTCTGAGAACACATTTTTTTCCCCAGCGAGGAGTAAAAATGAACAAGAGTCTAACACCAGAGAAACCCGCAGTGGCATCTCGGAATTTAATTAGCCAAGGGGATGGGAGGATTGCAAAGGACTGTGGGGCCATCGTCTGATGGTTCTGTCCCTGGTGTTAGTTAGACTCACCAGGGAGCTCTTGGAAGGTACCCTGCCCGGGGCCCAGGCGAGACATCTGAGGCAAGCAGCCTGGGTGAGGGCCTGGATCTTTAGAAAAGCTTACAGGCCAGGCCAGTGTGCAGGAGTCACGGAGAGTCTCCACTGCAGGTCTTCACATCCGACCAATGGCCTGGGGGACGAGTGGCAGAGCTCTCGAGACACCCCCCACCTCCTTGCCCCAGAACAGCACAATCTCAACTCAGAATAGAAAGTTGATGGTCTAAAAGATGTCAGAATTGTCTAGCACCCCATTCTCAGAAGTCGACTGAGTTCTCAAAAAGTTTCACTTTCCAGACCTGGAATCTCAGCCTGGAATCCACTGGGAGCTGTGAATTTCTTAAAAGAAACTCAGCGGCCGGAGGGAGAAAAGACCCCCTCAAGTTTCTAAAGTTCATTTGATAAATTGCTGAGTGAAACAAAAAAAAAAAAAAATGAACTATCCGTTGAGAGGATTTGGGCTCCCCACCCTCTTCAATGAAGGCTAACCAGACTCCGAAATGGTCTCGTCACAAAGTGATTCATGGAGTTCCATCCGCTTTCTGGAGATTTTCACAGGGAGGAACTAGACAGGGCAGGTCATGGAGGGTGAAGCCGAACCCCAGTCACAAAGTCTAGCCAAGAAGCAGGTGCGTTTCCAAGGTACGGTGGAGTTCAGGGCTTCCCCGGGGAGAAACATGCTCATGGATTCGACACCCAGGGAAAGAGTTCCTGGCACTAATACGTGTTGCCAGGCCACGCAGACTGTGACCTGCTACGAAATGAGTTGCATGGTGGCATTATGAACCTGAGGGGCCTGCATGGTGGCCCGGCTGGGAATCCTCTGTAAAGACTCTAAGTCAACCTGGAGGTGCCCCTGAACCCCACTGGCTTTGGTTTCCTCCCTGTAGAATGAGGAAAGGTGGACATGGATCCCGAAGTCTAAGGCCTTGCCAGCGCCCACAGAGGGTGCTTCTGGACCTGTTAGCTCAATGCCTGCTCTGCTGGCCTGCTGGGCAAGGGCAAGGGAGTGACCCCCCAAGCACATGGCCCAGTCAGTCCACAGAGCCATCTGCCCACGCTGCCTCGCTCCCGGCTGCCACCGCACCTTCAGCGTACCTATTTTAAGCACACAGCCTAGTGGTTCATGGGGAAGCGTTACCATGCCAACTGGCTGCCTGTTGCTAATCATGATCTATGAATGTGCAGTACAACCATCTGACAAGCAAGTCTTGTCTCCCTTTGCCTGGGGACTTTTTCCAAATTGTCCTAAGACAGATCATCACCATGCTCATAACGGCACACAGTAGGTGCCTAATAAGTTTGCACTGAATTAAGGACCTGAATAAAGTACCTGCACAGCACTTGGGTCTGACAGGCGCTTCTCTGCCCAGCGTGTCCACTGTTTCCACAGCACGTGCAGAAGCAGCTATTTCCCTACCCCCATTTGCCAGACGAGGAAACAGGGGAGGGGAAGTTAGTAAGTTGCAGAACTCAGATGGCAGCCTGGTCCCTCTGGTTTAAACCCTAATGGTCTTCTCCTCGGCCAGGTGGTATCTGTCCTCCGTGGAGCGGGTGGACAGTCACAAGCACCTATCCTGTATGTTTATGAGAGACAAAATTCTTTTCCATCTACCTTTCCATTTCATTCATTCAAAGAGGTGGGCTCTGCCAGGGTCCCCCATGTGCAGTGGCATGGACTACTCACCCCATGGGAGACTCCTGGAAAGGACAAAAGTAACAGTAACAGCGTGAGTGGGCAGAAAGACCAGTGGTGGGCGATGGCGGGCCTTAGGGGGAGCTTCCATCTGGGGCTGGTGAAGCAGCAGGCGGGGCCCAGAACAGAGGGTGCCCCTATCCCCAGCAACAAGCCCAAGGGTAAAGCCAGGCCCTGCACAAAGCCAGCTCAGGGGGCACTTACCAAGTGCTCAGCAACTGCTGACCTGTTGACCAATGGGAACTCCCACTGTAGTAGGGCGGGGACTTGGAGCGCTTTGCCCTCTCCTATGACTCCAGGGCCTACTGCCGCGCCTGACACCAGGGCTTGTTGGTTAAGTGATGGGATGAAACCTGTTAAGCGGCCAACCCTAACCCCAAGAACCTGTGGAGTGCGCTGGGGGCAGGGGGCACTAGAAGACAGATTTCTCTCATTTCTTTTTTTAACATTTGGAAAAACATGACATTCTTTTAACCTAGGTGGCAGATTTCTGCTTGGGAAAGGAAGAAAGGGACCCAGACTTTATTGAGCGAATACTAAGTGTGGGTACCTGACATTTCTCATTTCTTCTGGTGCTGGTGAGGAGAGTGACACGGCCCCACACTTACCAAGAGAGGACTTTGCAGATCAGAATGGGGGCTGGCCTGCTCAGGGTGGGTTTTGAAATCATGCTCACAATTCCTAAAGCCAGGTTGTTCCCACAATGCCATGTCTCTTGCCAGGAAGGGGATCTGGAGCCCTTAGACAGGCCCCACTTGTTAGAAAGGAGCAGCTGTGAAGCACCTGCTGGTGCCCACTCCCACACACTAGGTCACCTGACGTGACCTGTGCTCTTATTCATGCTCCCCGATGCCCAGCTTGGTCTCTCTCCCTCTCCCCGCCCCCTCCTTCTCTCCTCTGTGCCGGGGATCACACCCAGAGCCTCCTGGGTGTAGGTGCCCCCCAGCCAGCCCCGCCCCAGGCTCACAGTCAACCTGTGCCCGTCTTCCACCTTCAACCTGAGGCTGTAGAGGGGCTGCGTTCCTCTCCCACAGCAGGGACCAAGGCTCAGAACCATTAAGGGCTCTGCCCAGGTCGCTGGACAGGTGGCAGCAGAGCTGAGGGTCCAGCCCAGGCACTGCAATTCCGGTCCAGGACCACCCCTGGGGGATGCAGTTTCTGCACTGCCCACCTGCGGGACGGGACAGGGAGCTATTGACGGTGCTTCAGTTTGGGAAGTTTCTGATGTGGTGGGGGTGACAGGGGCACAATGAATGTGCTCAAGGCTCTTGAACCGGACTCAAGATGGCTCGTGAAGATGGTCTGTTAAGACGGTGAGTTTCCCGCTGTGCTCACTTCACCCTAACCAGCCCACCCAACCAACGGAAAGGCGAGGACCAAACAAAACAGGCTGTGTGCCTGCTGCTCTGAGAAGCGCAGGGTCTGTCACTCGCCCTCACTGACCACCGCCCCCAGTTCTGCTGCCACCCAAGACACCAGTGCTGACCCCAACCCCAGGCTGCCTCCTGCCATGCACTCCTGTCTCACAGCAGCAGCGGCCAGGAAATAAGTGGCTTGGGCCTCAACAGGCAGTGGCTTTTCTTTGCATCTTCCAGGTGGTACTTAGAGGTCACCTGTCCCCAGTCGCCACCCCCACTTCCCAGCTGTCCACGTAAGCTGGCCTCACAGTCATGAAGCTCACAGGGAAAGTCACCTGAGGGAGAGGGCAGCCTTGGTCAGAGCTCAACTCCCGGGCAGTGACGCCCTTGCTGGAACCGGGGTGCCATGCTTGGGGTCCTTTGGCATGTGGTGGGTATTTGGGGACAATAGGTGGATATAAGTTGCTTGAAGTGACATGTGTGTGGAAAGGGAAAGCTCGCTCTTCTTCCCAGAGCAGGGAGGCTGGTTTGGGGCCCTTCTTCCCAGAGCAGGGAGGCTGGTTTGGGGCCTCCCCACCAGCCAGTGCCTGCCGCGCAGTGGGAACCCAGCAACGTGCGCGTGACACCGGGAGGGCTGCAGCAGGCGTCAGAGCTACAAAGGGCCCAGGAGGCCATGGTCACACCCATTGTACAGATGAGGAAGTGAGGCCCATGGAGGCCAAGGGGCGGCCTGAAGTCACCAGCAAGTTAGAGACAGAGTTGGTGTCTGGCTCCCCACCAGCGCCCTTTCTCCTGGACCAGGGGTGCCTGGCCACTGGGGTCCAGTCTCCTTTGAGAATCTGTGGAGACCCAGAGCCTCTCCCTTGAAGTCTCTGCACAGGTCCTCAGCTCAGCTGAGCCTCTGCAGGAAACATCAGTGTCTATGTGAGGTCACTTTGAAACCATTCCAGTACAGGTCCCTTCACCTACCCTGGGAGGGACCACGTAGAGCCAAAGATGCACCAAGTCCCTAAAGCCACCGGGAGGAGATGGAGTCACCTTCCCAGACGTGAGCACATTTGGTCCTCAGGGCACAGCTGTCCAGTAGGCAGGGGGACCCTCACACAGATGATGAAGAGCTCTTTACAGGAAGGTAAGTGACCAGCTCCAGGTGACGCGGCTTAGAGTGGCAGAGCCACAGATCCTCGGGACTCCAGAACCCAGGCTCACGCCGACCCCTGGTGCTAACACAGCCTTCCTGTGTCACGCCTTTGGCTCCTGCTGGCACCATCAGGGTAGAGGTGTCCCCATCAGCGAGCTGAGCAGGCTTGGCTTGGAATGCCACTCTCTGGGAGGGATCGTGAATCCCTCGGTCACTTGGGAGAGACGTAAATATTCCTGGGATGATGTGATTGCCTCTGTGTCGTCTTCCTTCCTGCAACAAGGAAAGCAGGGAGATGAGTCCTCAGAGGGACCAAACCTACCGTGTGACTTCCACATGTGGCCATCCACCTGCACCAGCCTTGGGGTTGCTGGGGGCCGCCTCTGGCTCTGTGTGGTGGGCAGCCCTTACCTGATCTGCCTGCTGCTCTCTAGGAAAGGCTGTGTTTGGGATTCACAGGGGCGTCCTCTCTATCTGGGGTTCATGAACCCTGATGTAGTATGGACGTTCCAGGTGAGCAGACATTTGTGTACTGGGGGTAGACAGGGGCTCTAGCTTTTCTGAGCCTTTCAAAGAGGTCAGTGGCTATTAGAAGGTCAAGAGCAACTGAGCCAAAGGAAGAGAAACACTGGGGTTCTCATGGATGTGCTCCCTCCTCCCTCCCTGGAGTCCTGTCATATGCCAGGCTGGGTGCCTCTGCAGCTCCATGCGTCCCCTCCCGGGGTGTCAGTGCACCCAAGCATGGGAATCACAGGGTGTAGGCAGGTCTCTGCTGTGACCATGGAGAACAGAGTGAGATGGCCAGAGGTGCCAGGAAGGGACAGTGGAAGTGGGTGAGCAGGAAGAGGTCTCCAGGCCCCTGCACAGAGGCCCTGTGGGGAGGGAGGTCAGAAGAGGACAGGAGTGAGGGGCAGCAGGGCCGCGGGGAGATATGGGAGGATGTTGGGCGCGTCCCAGGGCAGTGCCAGGACCCAGTCGTGGCATCGGAAGGAGGAGAGGGAGGTAGGAAAGGAAGGTATTGGGGGTGGGGAGTGCCTAGAGACAGTGACCTCTGGGCAGCGTTGGGGACAAATAGGGGTTTCCTGAACAGAGAACACAGCTTGGGCAGAAGCCAAGAGGTGTGCAACGGTGCAGGCCAGGAGGGGCTCGGCAAGCGTGGTGGGCAGACAGGGATCTGGGAGTTGAGTTTGCCAAGAGGAGCCTGCATGGACAGTGCCCGATTCATAAGTGCATCTGGGCCAGGTGACGACTTACAGAGGTGGACCAGAGCGCAGCATCCCCTGTGGTTCCACAGGTGTCCCCCCGGCTGATTTCACCGAGGCAGGATTTATTGGGGTCTGCAGGGCTGGACAATGATGGCCATGTAGCTTGTGGCTGTGGTCACCATGAGGACATTGGTAAGGATGCCCACCAGACGTCACCCCGTGGGAACAAAGTTGCTCTCACTGCACGTTTATGTGTGCAGGTGTTTTGAGCCTGCTTTTCTAAATGTATTTATATCTGTCTGTCTGTGCACCACATCACATGCATTTTTGGCAGGGAATAAGCAAGACAAAAATAAACACAATTCAAATCCTCAAACCTTATAGGGCCACTGGCACCACACGTCAGCAGGCACACATGTCACTCAGGAGCTCTGTCAATGCTCAGATCCCTAGGCTCGATCCCAGCCTTCGGGGCTCTGTGTCCACGAGCAAACCTCAGAAGCCTGTGTTTCCAGGAGTGCCGTGCTCCTGCCTGTGCCTGGGGCTTTGCCTTCACGAAGCTCATGCACTAAGTACCTGCACCCGGGCATCGCTGCATTGAGTGATGCTGCAGTCTGAGGACAAAGCAGAAGAGTAAAGTCGCTGTCACAAGAGGCAGATAAGTGACACCAAACACAAACAATCATCATTCCCTGCCTATGTCCCACACACGGTTCATACCTAAGTTACCCAAATTCTTGCACTGACCAAGAAATCAATGCAACAACAGTTCCAGAATTAATGAATAGGGTCATCTCCATAATCCCAGTGGGACACTCAGAGGATAATTCCTGACAAAGTTATGCTCAGAAAATTATAACATAAAACATACTCTGAGAAATGGTCAGCAGAGGGAGAAAAAAAGGAGAAACATCACTTGAAGGGGTTACATGGAAAAGGGATTCTACAAAGGGCTTTAAAATAATGTTTACAACAGATGTATATGTTCTATAAGTAAAAAACAGAGTCATTGGTATAAGACCTCTGTAGGCAGGTTAAGCATCAAACTAGACACAGGTGAAGAGAGACTCAGTGAACCGAAGGCAGCGCTGAGAAAATCATCCAAAATTCAGCACAGAGAGATAAAGAGGTCCAGGAAAGGGTTGCTGGAGATTGAGTGGAGACATTAGAGTTAAGACCCAATGACCAGGGAGATCCAGCCATGAAAATAAACGAGGCTGAGGCTCCTAGGCATGGGGGCAGACAAGTGCAGCAGGAGAGGTTGGTGTGCCTGCTGTGTGGGGAGGTGCTGAGGCGAAGAGGAGCCAGGACACCAGCCCAGAAGTGGGGTTCCCGGGAGCCATGCTCCAGCGGGTGCAGAGGCCTTCCTGAGAGTGAGAGCTGACCATCTGCACACTCAGTCACAGGTTCCCTGCCAAGCGCCCACTGTGTGCCAGGCCCTGTGCTCAAGGCCATGGGGAATGTTGAGACGAATAAAACCCAGACACCTGTCCTCAAGGGCCACTCCTTGAGTGTGCCAACAGACCAGCAAGGAATCAGCTGGAATGCCCGAGGAATCAGCATGCTGGCTTAGACGAGGAGGAGTGGGGAATAGGGTCGGGGAAGGAGCCCCTAGGAGACCTGACGGAGGGAGGCAGGGGATGGGCTTCTCAAGAGGGCTGGAGAGTCTCTGCTCTGCAGTATGGGTGGCAGAGGGGACACCCACGTCTGAAGGAGCACCCAACCTGTGCCCTCCAGGGTCCTCGCCAACCCCACGGCATGAGGCAGTTCTGGAACCTTGGCAGGCATTTCTGCACCTGGGCAGGTGAGACCAGCCGCAGCCTCACCTGGCAGTTGGACGGAGGAAGTGAGCAGTGAGCAGGCAGCGGGGAGATCCCCAGCACAGAGGCAACCACGTGATGGGGAGGGGGGAAGCCCTGGGGTATCAGAAAACCAGGCCAAAAACGGGGACAGTAGTCCATGTCCTACTTAGTTTCAGACCCTTGAAGACAAGCTCCTCCAGGAGAGCGCACAGCCAACAGGAGAGCAGCACGACGTGGCTGTCCCGACACCTCTGCTCACCCACCCCCGGGCCAGGCAGCTCGGGGGAAGCACGGGACATGGGAAGGTCACACCTGGGGACCTTCATCACCACCTTTTCTCTCCCTCTGATCTATAAGTCAAAGTGGAGCTGAGGAAGAGCCGCGACAAGATGACAAACCCCTGAAGTTCAGAGCTGGGGGCTCCGGTCCTCCCTCCTGCACTGCTGCCCCCACAGCGGCCCTCCGCCATCTCTGCCTGGACCACCGGGACAGCTTCCCACCAGGCTCCCTGCTTCCAGGCTGTCCCCATCCCGTGCACAGCTGCCAGAGTTACTAGAAAGAGGGTGATGTCATTCCCCTGCCTCTCTCTCTGCTCCTAGGACCACCCAGACTCCAGCAAGACCCACGGAACACCCTGCGACTGCAGCCAGCCCGCCTCTGCCCGCTGGTCTCTGGAATTCAGGCCTCTCCACATCCTGCAGCAGCCGCGGGGCCTCCCGCAGACCCAGCACTGCAGCCATCCCTCCAGCCGTGGTGCCAGGTGCCTGGGGTGGAAGGGCTCACGCCAGCCACCAAGGGCAGGCACCGCTGGCATGGGGGCAGGCTCCTGGGCTGTCTCCAGCGCGTTTCTCTTCTTGGGAGCCTCCATTTCCACCACACTTCTTCAGGCACAGTTGCTGGGCCAGGAATGCCATACTCTTCAAGCGTCCCTCACCCAGTGTGAAATCCAGGCCCACCAAGTGCTCCCATCAAGGTGCAGGCACGGCATGTGCTCCCTGGAGCTCCCACCCCTCAGGACAGGACAGCCCAGCTCCACAGGAGACCAGAGCTCTGGAGAGGACATCCTGGAGGCTGCGGCCGAGGAGGGTTATGAGGGAGCCCCAAGAGGCACTGTCCCAGGGGACCTGACACGAAGGAGTGAGCCCGGGGCTCCAGAAAGGGGGACCAGCAGGACAAGGCAGGAGAGCCACACGTTACAGGACACAGCCCCGGAGGACGCCTCCCTGTTCTGGCCGCTGCACCAGCCCTGGACAGGACAGTCACATGGAGTCCTCGTGACTCTAGGGTGCATGTTTATCATGTTCCCATTTACAGAGGAGGAGGCTGAGATGCAGAGAGAAATGTCCCCAAGGTCCCACAGTAGGTGGTGGCGGCACTGGGATTTTAAAGCAGACATGCCAGAGTCCAGGACCCATGCCCCCAGCAAGGCCCAGAGGGACAGCGTGGAAACAGCCCCATGCACACAGGAAACTGCCTACAAGAGCCTGAGAGAGGCGGGTCCTGAGCAGGGACCAACTCATGTGATTCCCATCGACAGCACCTGGTTCCAAGGCACTTCCTGGGGGCAGTCAGCACTTTCTGGCAGGGACAGGGAATCAAGTGCAAAACTCACGATTTTTTTTTTTTTCAAATAAAAACCTTCAAAATTTAAGAATCTACTTGGTTTTCTCCATCTGGTCACTAATTTTTATATTTCCAATGCTGTCTGTGCTTAGGATCCATGCTGGGCTACGAACACGTTTGGTGTGAATCTCAGAGTTTTAATTAGCGTGCTATGTTCCTGTGGAGTCATACAGAACACACGCCACACAATTAGATTAGGAAACGGACCTCTCCCCCGAAAACAAGCGACCTCACGTAATCGTCCCCCTCAATCACGGCTGAGCACGAACATTCCTGGTTCTCCCCCAGAGCCCTCTCCGCCTCACCTTCAGAGGGTGGTGTCCCTATTTCTCCAGGGGTTCAGCAAAGCCAATGGGTTCTGCCCCCTAGTCTGCCTAATGTGTGGAGTTTTCTGGCCCTTCTCACAGCGAGGACCCTCCCCGCTGGAGGCTCCAGGCAGGATGGCTGCTGAACTGCCCTCGGAGGCGTCTCTTGGCACTCAGCACCTCGCCAGGGAGGCCTGCTCCATTGGCAGCTCTAACGGTTGGGAAATTCATCCATGAATGGAGTTAAAATGAGACTTGCTGGGACGTGGGTGGCCCCCAGAAGGAGTGCTTCACGTGCCAACTGGGGGCCACTGATTGAGCGGGCGTCTCAACAGACATGCCAAGCCTGGTCCAGGCAACCCCCTGGCTGCCCTGCGGTTCCTCAGGATTGAGAGAGAATACACAGAAGGGCCAGCTTGGCTGCGTCCCCTGCCCAAGGCAGCCCGACCTGCTCATCTGTCACAAGGTAAAAAGATACAGAGGTGACTTGCTGCTCTCAGACCCTGGCAGGGCACAGAGGAGGAGACTGCAGAGTCGGCTGGGAAATGCGCAGCCGGCGCTCGGACAAAAACAGACCTGAGTTTTCACGTTGGCCGATTTCCGTGGTGTAAAACCTCTGTGGATGAGTGCCAGCCACTGAGGTGACGTCACTGAGAAGCTGGGGTCTCTGGAGCCAGGAGCAGCCAGCTCCAGTGCCCCTGGAGGTGGGGGCTTTGGTAAGAGTGTACATGTGAGAGAGTGTGCGAGTTCATGAATGAGAGCGGATGCTAATTTTGCAAAAGCAATATGAGAAAACCGAATGAGCAAAGAAATATTTTTATAACTGCAATAGATACAATGTTATGAAGAAAACCATCTGGGATTGATAGAAGAGGCATTTTTAGCAGTGACTCCAAATTACCTTCAAGGGAATGCACGCGTCCTTACGTTAGAGGCACAATGGGTGGAGCAAAGAGGTCACATGCCCAGAGGCGTGTGCACTCGGGCGTGTACAGGCCAGTGTTCTAAACAACCCCTGGATTTTGTTTTAATCAGATATGGAAACGGCACAGACAGCAGAGGCAACTGCCCTGGAAAGAGAGCTTACTTCTCACAGCTGCCCCGGGCGGGCAGCAGGCAGGGGTCCAGTGGAGGCTGGGTGGGCTGAGCTCCCCAAGCGCCTGCTATGGCTTCTGCTGGAAGGAGTGGGCGGGGCGGGCAAGGTGAGCAAGCCTTGGTTGGACGTCCCAGTGATGCCGGGCTCCAGGCTAGAGCGCTGTCTTGACTGTCTGTGCCTGGTTGTGGGGTGACTTGGAAGCGCTGGCTTGGTGTATCAGGCTCAGTTAAGGGGTGACCAGGTGCAGGCCCATGACAGGTGTGCCCACAGGAAGTGCTTCCCACCTCTAGGAGTCAGGCAGCCTGATGAGGCTGGCCAAAGGCACCAAGGTGGCCAAGGGTTGTAAATGCAGAAAATAAAAGCACGATTTGTGCCACCAGCTTTGGGCAAGTTGCATAACTCTCTTCCTCAGTTCCTCCACCAGTGAGGTGAGGACGATTTCCCTGAAGGGCCAGTGTCTAGAAGTGGATGCTCAGGCCCGAGCAGGGGCAGAGATGACATCTGAGGCTCCAGAGCTTCCTGGGGACAAGGTGGTGCTGCAGTGGCTTGCACTATTCCACGCAATGACCATCGTTGGACTGTGAGTGTGGGCGGTGGGGGTGACGTGACAGGCAGAGTGTGGAAAGAGCGCACACACAGGACAGGCAACCGAGATTGGCTTCCACAGCTTCCTGGTCGCGTGGGAAACAAACAACACAGACAGGTAAACACGGGGTTCTCCACCCGCCCTAATCTGTGCTTCAATATCAAGATTGATGGAGGCCGTCTTCACGTTCCTCCTCCCACATCCTGGCTTAATTGATGGGCTTGCTCTAGAGTCCGGGGCCTCTGAATTTCATTACACTGGGGCTCCTGGGAGTATCGATCCGATTCAGAAATGAGGCAATAAATTGTGCTCAGACGTCATGAGCAAACCCACAGGCCCCAGGGAGTGGGCGGCCGCAGGGCTTTCTCGGTGCATCCTCTGTTTCCAATTTGATTTTCACCACAAGCATAAAGGTCTGAATCAGCAAGAGGTATCAATGGCTTTGAAAATGTTTACTCCCTTTAAGAAAGCGATTCCTCTCCTGAGACTTCGTCTCCCAGAAACTGTCTCCCACGGAGGGAGGCAAAGATTTAGTCCAATGATAATCAGCAAGTTATTTATTCTAGGAAAAAAGGGGGCAGAATGGCCCAAATGCTTAACAGCAGGTGTCAAGGAAGTTTCCTTTCCTGTAACCATGAAAAACGAATTGATGAAGACTTTGGGGAAAGGCCTACGAGATGAGATAAAAATGCAGGAAACAAATCATCTATTGATCATGATCCTAAATATCATAAGGAAACTTACCCATAGGAATAAAAAGATGGCATTGGCCAAAAGGGTCACAATGGTTTTGTTTTTATGGATTTTAATGTTTTTCTTTTAATTGTTTTTCTCTCTTATTATTTTTCTCTGCTAAGCACACATTGCGTAAGTTCAATTCTCATAACATACATTTTCCAGGAGCTCCGTAAGTAAACCACGGCCTCCCTCTTGGAAATCCAGAAGACAGGTGTGAGGACGCGTCTCCCTTTTCACTTGTTAGCCATACCCAGAGTCTGGCGTCCTCCTGTGCAGGGTGGAGGGATTTATCTGGATCTCCCCTGGCCACTGGTCAGTCACCTCGTGCAGCCTGGAATCTGTCTGTGCACACAGAAGCACAGATGAAAGCCACTTCCGTCCAGTCACACATCAGCTATGGGTGCTGTCCGGAGTCCCCATCCCCTTGGGGTGGATCTATCATCCTGCTGTTTCTCTGTTTTGGTTTGGTTTCCACTGTCCACCTGACCAACACCTTGGTCCAGTAAGAAGCTCAGAGGAAGTGGCTCTAAGTTCTGCACCTGACTACATCACCCCCTGTTCACAGAATGGCACCTACTTCCCCTCCACCACCCCCCTGCCCCCTCCAGGTCACAGCCAGGGTGGTTTTTTCTAGAAGGGTCCGTCCTGAAACACCCCTTTCCACCACTGGGGATCCCCACCACCCCCTCAGGCTCACCTCCATCCTGCCCACACCCTAGGGGCCAATCGTGTGCAGCTCTAACCCTCCCAAGACAGGGCTCTTCATGCCATCCGGCACACTCCTGCTACTGGGGAAAGACAATTGTTTGGCCGATCCCATAGATATTCCCAGTCTCCTCTTTTCCTCGTTTCCTCCTGCTCCGGAAGTTGGAAAGGTGGTATTGGCTCTCAGTTGGGAATGGCATGGGACATATTTATGGGCAGATCTGGCCAATGAGATACAAGGCAATGTCTGTAGAGTCATCTAGAAAAAAACAGTGCTTCTCCCTTTCTCTTGGAACATAAATGTGAAACCTGAGGCTGCAGAAGCCACCTTGTGACCATGAGGCAATGACCCCTAATAAGAAAGGCCAGCAAGATGAAGAGAGTGGTTCTGAAGGGTGGAGGGCAGCTGGGGGGTTGATGGAACCACTGAGCTGCTTGGCCACCCCCGAGGCCAAGTCCCTCAGCTCCTTGATGAGTGGGGTCATCGGCATGTATTTGTTTGGGTCGAAGGTATTCTACTTCTTGCAGCTGTCCCCTGCTCGACTCCTCTTCCTCACACAGGGAAATGTGTGTGACGCACCAAGCTCAGTGCCCAGAACAATCGCCAAGCTCAGTGCATGGCAGTCTCTGTCCCTCCCCAGGGTCATCTGCTGGGAATACTCCGCACCTAGAACTTGCATTTCACTTTGCACACGACCAGCTCCTGTGAAAGAACCCAGACTGAGGTCTCCTGGGTCAAGTGGGGCTTCCCGGCAGGGCCATCTCCAGTACCTGAGAGGAAGGGTGGGCCGCTACCCAGGGCGAGCCAGGCCCTCACGGCGGTCCAGCGACCGGCACTGCCTAGAGCGCCATCTTCCTGCCTGTGGCCAGCCGTGACTTTCCCCGCTCTCCCTCTACACCGGCCTCCTCCCTGCCACAGGCGGAGGGACACCCGGACAGGCTGTTATTCTGGGAGTCCTGAGCAGGGGGACTCGAGGTTTAGACTCACAGGATCTGGGAAGAGTTCCTATGGGCCTGGCATGGGTCAGGTGTCCATCTGCCAATCAATCACTTGTGAGGGGCGGAGCTGTACCCCAGGGCTCCTCTGGGCTCCACCCACTGCAAAGAAGGCGGAGCTAGGATTGCGACAAGACCTTGGTTGCTGTGTGGCTTCCCCTCAAGCCACCACCCTCTGCCTCCCAGCACAGAGAACAGGTTTCCTTTAGGGCAGGGACAGGCCCCTGGCAAGACTACAAGCTTATAAAGCTGAAGGTGGTCCCCAAATGCAGAACCTGAGATCAGGAGGTACTTGCAAGTGGGTGGAGGAGCCAAGATGGAGCTGGGCAGTGAGCCCAGGAGGAGCAGAAGCCAGTTCCGGTTGGATCCTGAGGTCCCTCCTGCAACAGTGGGCCATGACCCCAAGAGCACCTCTGAGAAGTACACCGTGGCCTGGGGGTTTCTGCTTATAGGACAGGAGCAGGAGCCTGGGGTGGTCCAGGAGGGCCTGAGCTTGCCCGCAGTCAGCTGAGAGTGGAGATGCCCCATCTCCTGGCAGGTTCAGGCCTGAGTCCTCTTGCAGGTCAGGAAGGGTTTCCATGAAAAATTAGCCCAACCCGAAGTAAAGATTTCACCTAACAGAAGTGGATCCCACATTTCCAGACCACCCACATCCTGCCTATACCACCAAATCCCCACATTTTCTCAATGTAATTCTCTAATCCTGTGATGACCCCATGTTACAGATAAAGAAACTGAGGCTCAGAGACACCAAACACCTTACCCCAAGTCATCCAGCTGGGAAGCAACAGAATCACACTCGAATCCAGATCTGCCTTGCTCCTCAGCCTGGCTGACCCCAAGGGCACGAGGAGGTCCCCACAGACTGCTGGCAGGAGGGCAGGCCGAATGAAGTCCCGATCCTAGGAGCTGCCGGGAGGTGGCAGGGAGGTGGCGTCCTTTGCAGAGCTGTGCTCAGCCCAGCGTGCAGGGAGGGCAACTGAGAGACGGAAGTGATCCCTGCAGTAGCGACCTGGAGTGACTGTGCGCAGAGCTTTGAAAGCACACCCAGCCCCAGAGGCTTTAATTATCCAGCACCCAGCGCCTCAGCTGCGCCCACCCCGGGTCTCTGCTTGCTCAGGTCGTGGGGGTCATCCAGCCTCGGCTTCCATAAGTCATCACGCAGCCCAGCGGCCCAGGTGCGAGGCGGCGGCACCACCCACCCAGCGCTATGAGAGGCCAGGCCATTCATCAGAGCAAAAGATGGCCAAGAAAAACGATTCTGGGTTCCCGAGGGTGAGGCGAGGAGGGAAAGGGCCACGTTTGAAAAACCCCACACTGTCACCTCTTGGGCCAGGAAGCAGCCCAGAAACAAGAGACCCCAAAACTCGACCATGAGAGAGGAAGGATGGGAGGTCTCCTGGCAGGAGCACTCCACCGCCTGCTGCAGGGAGCCGGGCTCTGGCTGGGTGGGCTCTGGACTCGCCTGGTGCTCTTCCGAGGGCGCTTTAAGGGGAAGGAGAGAGCAAAACACGCCTCAGCTGGCGTGTAACATTTCACGATGGCAGGTCCCAAGGGCACACTAGGAAGCGCCGCCTCTCCCCGCACAGCTGCCTCCAATCTGTCCCCTTTCCAAGCAGCTCCTGGGGGGCTCTGGCCCCAGAATTTGCCTGGCTGGTGCTTCTAAGCCTGGAGACACTTCAAAGCCCCAGCTTGGGGAGCTTCCTAAAGCGCCAGTCCTTGGCCTCTGCGGGCAGACATGGCGCTCCCTGCTCCGGAGGCCCGCTGTCCTTCAACTCTCCCGGGAGCTGGTGGGCAGCCAGGGTGAGCGCCCCGGTCTGACCCCTCTCCCTCCGCTCGGAGGGAAACAGACTCAGGCGCTGCTGCAGGCTGGTGCTCCTCAGAGAACTCCCGGTTCTCCTGGTTGGAGGACAGGCCTCCCTCTTTCCAGGGGAAGGCTGATGAGTGGCAGGTGGGGAGGCGAGTCTCAGCACTCCCGTCCTTCCCTCTGCTGTGCCATTTCCTGAGCCGAATGGGCTGCCCCGGCCCAGGGGCCTGTTCGCCGTTCAGAGGAAGCCTGGGGGTGGAGGGTCGGTGGGTCCCATGCCCAGTTTCCATGGATACCACAGTGCAGGACGGTTCTGGAAGTCTGGATGGACTAACTTGGGTAAGTATCACTCCTCCAGTGACACATTGATATTCACACGCTGCTCGGGAGCCGTGGACTGAGCAGGTGTGGGCGGCCCCTTCTTAAAGGAAACACATAAGCCTCCAGCTCCAGCAGCTGCAAGCCTATGGCCAGGTAGAGGCCAGTCCCAGGCACAGAGGCCAGGACAGCAAGGACAGCTGCTGTCTCCAGGGCCTCCTTCTGAACCAACCACCCTGACCCGAGGGGTCATGCCAACCCTGGTTGGCATCCAGAGGACTCTGGAAGGACGACGCAGATGAAATGCTGCTGGAGGGAGGTGGGTAGAGACGCAACACTGCCTCTCGGAGCCACGGCACAGCATGGCGACAGGTCTGGAGTGGGGGGGCAAGGTGTGTCATTCTTACCATAGAGCAGTTAGGAGCCCGCCTGCCAGGTGCGGATCCCCTCGTCCTAATCACTGGCTATGTGACTGTGGGTAAGTTAATAAACCTCTCTGTTTTCACCTGTGTGGAGAGGTGGGCTGCGATGATCGAGCTGACGTGGGTGCAGTGCTCTTGGCATCGTGGGGTATCATGAACACAGGCTACGTGTCAGCTGTGAATATGATCTTAGCCGAGGGAAAGAGAGCAGGTACTGCGTTTGCTCTTTACTCCAAGATGGCAGAACAGTGACGACTTGTCCTTCTCAGCAGTCACCCGCTGTGAAGACTGCTGTGAGCCCCACAGGGACGAAATGCTGCCTCCACTGGGAAGGGCAGAGGGGCTGACAGTCACCTGGGCCTGAGGGCTCAGGCCAGTCAGGACCTCCGAGGGTGTGCCCAACCTGCCTGGGTGACCGAGACCTCGAGACCTGGACAGGCAGCTGGGGAAGAGCCTGGCCGCACCACAGGAGCAGTCTCAGTCCCTGTCTGTTGCTGGGCCTTCCTTCCAGAGGGAGGACACAGGAAAGGAGCGATGTCCCCGCAGGGACGTGGCCTGGCCTGCTGTGTCACAGGTGACGTCTTCTCCCCCCAGTCCCAGGCAGGCTCTAGGGGATCCCACGTGGCTCGCTGCCGTGTGGGTTCCTGCTGGGCACTCAGTGAGGAGCCAGGGCTGCTGCCCGTGAGCTGGGGAGGAGCCTGAGCCCCCGGGAGGCGGCACAGGAGAGTCCCTGGTGCCTGGGTGTCTGTACGCAGATGATGGAGTTGGCCATCGTCTGTCCGGCTGCCGCAGCCGGGGCAGGGGGTTTAGGTGCTGCAGGCTGGGAGCGGGGCGTGGGGTGGGGTCAGAGTGTTCAGGCCCAGCTCTGGGGGCGGAGGGGTGTGGGGAGCTGGGGGAGCAGGAGGGGGCCTGGCTCTGCGGTGCCGACAGCAGTGGGAAAGCTGGGGGGCGTTGCTGCTCCCCCGTGGTGTGAGGCGCTGCCCTTCTGAGGAAAGACCGCTGTCCGCAGAGCTGGGAGGCGGGTGGACGGGGCAGGAGCACAGTTCTGAGGGTGCAGCAGGGGCTCAGCTCCCCGTCAGACACAAATGGCAGCCACAGGTGTCTCTGATCCCACTTGACCCCCCCCCCACAGAAGGTCCCCGCAGGAACCACGCAGCTGAGCAGTAGCAGCGGCTCTGCCCCCATCCGGCTCCTGGCAACAGCAGAGAAATGAGAGGAGCCCAGAGGAAACGCAAACCCGAGGACACCAGGCGGCCACCGCAGCTCAGACCCAGCGCCCTGGAAGGAAGACGGGACAGCAGGGGGCTCTGGGCCTCCAGGGCCGCTGGTGTCCAGGGCCAACCGCAGTGCTGACCGCCGCAACGGTCCACGCCACCTCCTAGCCCCAGGCGTGCCTTTCAAGAAGATATCAGGAAAGATGCGAACCTCGTTGCCTGTTTTCTCCAAAGCCCCAGATGAATGCCCCTGTGGGACAGGCCTGGCCCCACGTTCCCAAGTCACTGCTAGTGTCACTCAACACTTAGCCGCCCAACTCCTGCCAGGGTCTAGGCCCTGTGTCAGGTGTTGGGGGTACACAGGGACACAAGACCTCATCCTTGGTCCCAAGGGCTGATGGTCTCAGGGCCTAGGGCTGGTGCTGCACGGGGGCCGTCCACAGAGGGTGTCGCACCCATGGACTGCAGGTGCTTTGAGGGCAGGATCAGGATTGTCCCTCTGCCCGCCCTGGCCTGGCATCCGCAGCGGTGCCTGGCACAAAGTGGCCACTTGTGTTGTGCTCAGGGAGCAGGCAGAGGACAGGGACCTGGGACTTTGCAGGGCACAGCCTCCTCAGCCCACGCAACACTCCCTGGTCCTTGTGGATCCTGAGCCTCACTCTGCCTCTAAAGAGCCCTGGAAAGAGGAGCAGAGCTCTTCACCCCCCACCACGCGTCTCTCCCAGCTGCCCTAAATTTTAATTAGCAATAATTGTCATAAACATTTTTATGGCACTTCAGCAATTACAAACCACTTTCCTCACATTATCTCCCTGGGATCCCAGAGCTGTGAGGAGGGCGCGCGACCCACTTTCCTGAACGTGGACGGGATTTTCCTGCTGCGGAGAGAAGGGCCTAGCGTTCCCAGAGTGTCCCTGTGGGCTGGTCCTTGACACAGGCTACTGCTGTCTCCTTAGGGAAAGTCCCGGCGGCACAGAGACAGGACTGAAGATCAAGCAGGGAGGTGGTGCCCATTGAGAGAGGGCACCCGGGGACAGCTGCCACAGGAGAAGGCAGGGCCATGCGCGGGGCCGGCTGCCGGCTGCTGGGAGGCGGGCTCCCAGGGACTGTCCCCCTACTCAGGTACATGTCTTTCCATAGGTTGAGTTTTTATAAGGAGCACACATTAATTTGGTAGCTTAAGTATTCATAATTGCCAAAAAAGGGAAGCAGCAGGGGCCGACGTGACTCTGTTGACGTGGAATGTCCGGAGCGGGCAAACCCGGCCAGCGGGGGCGCGGGCTGGTGGCTGGCAGGCCCGTGCCAGGAGAGGAATGAGGAGGGGCTTGAGGGGAGCAGAGTTCCTTTTCGGGGTGATGAAATGTTCAGAAATGAGCAGCAATGGGTTCTCAGCATCGTGACTGTCCCACAGACCACCACCTTGCATACTTGGCAGTGGCTGCAGTGGTGATCTCGGTTTTTTTAAGGAGTAGACGACCCAGGGGAGCACCTGCACCCTCGGCTGGTTCGCCTGCGTCCCTGAGCCACGGCAAAGCCAAGAAGCTGTGGGAACGGGGTATAAATGCAAAGGCAGCCCCCCCGCCCCCGCTCCCCGCACCACTGGCCACCCGGCTTCTGGCTGTGGAAGAACCACGTGCTTGTCGCTCGCGCACACCAGCAACGCTCTCACACTTGTCCCTGCCCATTCTGAGGCACTGCAGGACCCAGAGGGTTGTGGGGGATGCTCACCCACCCCCTGCACTGGGGGAAGGGGGAGGCAGCCAACAAAGATGCCTGCTGGCCGATGGCAGTGGACACCCCCGGCAGAGGTCATCAGGAAGAGTCGCGTCACTGGCACTTGAAAACAGGTCCTGTGGCAAAAGAGCCGTGGCCACCTGTGCCTGGGCCACCAATGGGATCTCCACACCTCCAGGGCAGGGACCGCCAGACCATGCCCTTCTCCAGCCAATGCTGCCCACTGACCACTCCTTGTCCACCCGCTCAGCTCCTCCCAGTCTGTTCCTGCTCCAGTCTTTTCCATTCAGCTTAGCCATGGCTTCCTCCAGGACACGGTCCTCAGCTGACATCCCTCCCCCACCAGCCTCCTCCAGCCTCCACCAGCCAGGTGCCTCCCTGGGCTCCCTGCGTGTGGACACTGCCACCCGTCCCTGAGTGGACAGGAGGCCTAGCCCATTCTTCTTTGAGACTCAATTGCAACACTCTGAAGGCATCTGCCACTATGGAGCTGAAATTACTGCATGGAACTTGCAGCATTAAGGAATTTAATGTTTATAGTCTCCTATAAACATAAGTGTTCATGATACACATGATGATTTAATTTTATTTAGGTAGGACTCATTAAGTAAAAAATAAAAATAAAAACCTTTCACAGAATCCCCCCCAAACGACGTTCATCTTGTATTTACTGAGTGCCCACCACGTGCAGGGCCAGGGGTACACGTGAGGTGCTTCATCCCGCGGACTGGAACCAGAGCAGTGGGCAAAGGCTGGGGGGTGGCCAGCTCGCCCGCCCTCCCCATGCCGAGTCCTGGTCACCCGGGCAGTGCAGGGCAGTGGTGAAGCGCCTTTGTTTGCTCTGGCACCCTCTGGAAGGCAGCACAGGTGGACATGGGGACGTGGGTGGGAACCAAATGTCCAGGGCCCCCCAAGGGTCTGAGGAGGAAGTGTGGGCTCCAGCCCTCGCTGATGGCACCCACTTCCTGCCTGCTGCCTGGGTGCCTAGGGACAAGTCATTTTCCAGGGCCAGCAGCCATCCTTCCCATGGAGGACACCTGTGTCACTCAGTGTCACAAAGCCTCACCTCTAATTGTACAGCAAATGCTTTTTTTTTTTTGATTCCAGGGATTGAACCAGGGGCACTTAACCTCTGAGCCACATCCCAGCCCTTTCTTATGTTTTATTTAGAGACAGGGCCTCACTGAGTTGCTTAGGGCTTCGCTAAGTTGCTGAGGCTGGCTTTGAACTCATGATCCTCCTGCCGCAGCCCCCTGAGCTGCTGAGATTCCAGGCGTGAGCCACCCTACTCCTTGTTTTCCCCCACTATGCAAGTTTTATGAACCCCTTAAAGATATTCATGGAAACAGATAAAAACAAATAAGTCCATCTCCCCAGTGTGTGTTTTCAACAGAACCGAGTCTGCGAGGTCCCGTCAGCACTGTCTTCCCAGCAGCCTGTGACCATGGTGGCAGCAAGTCCCTCATCATTCAGTAGCCACCTCCTAATGTGGTTCTGTCACGCAGTAGGTGCTCAGTAAGTGTGTGCTGAATGCAGTCTCAATGGCCGGCCTTTCCCTGTGTGGGCATATCCTTTACTTAATGCAATTGGACGTCTCCCTGTTCCTAATCACTTGCTATTATAAATCACACCAGGATAAATTGTGCAATTTGTCATATCCGTGTCAATGACCAACTGGAACCCCACAAGGAGTTATTTCCTGCTCAAATGGTGTGGATGTATTCTGGCTTCTGACTCGTCTGCCAGCAGATATTTTTTTCAAAGCAGTGTCTACACCACTGCTTGGGCTGGAAGCTCTGTAAATACGCCTTTATCCCAAACCCAACGGCAAGGCGGGCAGAATTTGCATTTTGTTTTGCTAAAGCAAGCGTAATCTCCTCCAGGGACAACATTACATTTTCTTTTCTTTTTTTTTTTTTTAATATTTATTTACTTTTTAGTTGTGGTTGGACACAATATCTTTATTTTATTTATTTATTTTTATATGGTGCTGAGGACCGAACCCAGGGCCTCACACGTGCTAGGCAAGTGCTCTACCGCTGGGCCACAACCCCAGCCCCCAACATTACATTTTCTTGACTTTTATGCCCAGTGTGAAATGTCTGCTTTTGAGAAACCCAGGAGAACCCGCTCTGTGGTGAGCCACATTTGGGGAAAGGAGACTTGTATTGGAAGCAGAAGGACAGAAGGAGCTGTGCACACGCCTGGAATCCAGCTGCTCAGGAGGCTGAGGCAGGAGGATCACAAGTCCAGCCCAGGAAACTTAGTGAGCCCTGTCTCAAAATAAAATTTAAAGGAGGGGATGTAGTTCAGTGTCACAGTGCTTGCCTAGGGACACAAGGCCCTGGGTTCAATTCCTGCTATCATCAAAATATAGAAAGATACGTAGAAAAGGAAATATATATTTTACTTCTTGTAAGCAGAACAGTGAAAGTAAGGAGTTCGGGGACTTGGTGCATGTATAAATGAAGCATACCTGAACAAGTTTAGTGGCAACAGAACCCCTCATGAGCCCAGCCCAAAGATGCTTCCAGAATTTCTGTAAATGCCACCACACAGATGGGAGAAAGCTGCCAGTGCGGGCACTCAACCCAATCTGCTATCATCTGAGAAGAGTAATTAAGTGTTGAGATGCTGCATCATGAAGAGCTGCTGTGACAACAGCTGGCTTTAACTATAAGCCACCCCCCGGGGGGCAAACTTCCCAGGCTCTCTCAGAGAGGGGACTGCAATGGCTTTGACATGATAGGTTGATATCCTCATGAAGGTCTATGGCCTTTAAATTCTGCTCCTGTGTCTATGGAACTCTGGTGACACTTCTAGCCACAATGACAACCAGATAGTGATTTGGAACATGCTGGATCTTAGACAGAGCTGCCCTGGATGGTGGGGGTTCAGAACTGAGAATCAGGGGACCAGGGCCAGGTGACATGTCAAGCTGTACCCCTGATGGGCTCTGGGACCTTGCCTACAGCCTTGGCCCAAGGTCCCTCCCCTTCTTAGCAAGGATGGCACCTCCCATTTCTTTGGAAAGTAGCAACTGACCATAAGGGACATCAGCACAGTGTTTTAGGTGCCAGGTGCTCATCTGAAAGCCCTCCGGGAATCGGCCCTCACCTCCCGGTTCTTTCTCCTGTTTCACTTCAGAAGGACTCTGGCTTCCAGCGCCCACTTGATAATTCCACATTTTTACAACTTTAATCACCGTGGTGCATCCGAGCAGCCTCTCCCCAGAGCTCCCGGGTGGGAGCCCCGACCTGGGTAGGCCTGACAGCCACCCGCAGGCTCCCTCCAGGACCCCCCAACAGAGCACACCCACCATGCAGTTTGTGGGTGGCAATGCTCTGCAGTGTTGGTCTCCCCTGGGAGCCAGTGGTCCCCAGGTCAGATTCGTCCCTGCTGTCCCTAGTGCCTGGGCAGGAAGGCAGGAGAGAGGTGGGGAGGGCAGGGAACATGGGAGGGAAGGAGGGAGACAGGCCCAGCCAGAGCACGTCCAAGCCTTGTGCACATGCGAGCAAGTGAGGAGCTCCCCAGGACTCGGACTAAGCCGGAGCCAGCAGTGTGGCAGTCCTTGCAATCCAGGCCCAGGCCACTTGGCTAGGAGGTCCCCACGTCCCTGCTACAAGGGCAATTGTGTCCCATGTAGATCCCCAGCCCCGTGTGTCCCCAGCTCCGGGTTTGCGAGGGCTTTTCTCAGTCATTCTCATGTTGGGGAAGATGGAAGCACTGACGGCCTCACTGGCTATTCTTTGAATTCAGATGGTGTGAACACGATGCACATCCAGTGGAAACTGAACTTCAGAACTCAGCTGTGGACCGTCACCTGGGCTGGCCACCACAGCCATGTCCTTTATCACAGATTCAGGTAGCAGCCACGAGGCAGCCATCAGTCAGCCCCGTGACCTCGAGGGAAACGCCCGGCCACCGTGGGCCCTCTGCTAAGCCAGGATGGGCGGCAGGTCTGGCGGATCCAAGGCATTTTCCACTTGCAACAGGTTGAACTCATGATGAGCTCATGGGCTGAGACCCTACTGTCAGGGGAGGAGCATCTGAATTCTCAGTTCACAGAAGAGAAACACAAAGACCAGGGTGAGTCCCCCGAAGCCATGAGAAGGATGAGGAAGAGAGGCCGCTGTGTCTAGGCTCGCTGTTGGAAGTCTCAACACATCTTCCTCAGAACTTTACAGACTAAGTGTATAAAACGGCCATGAAATCTGAAGAACACAATCAACAAGTTCCATATGACAGACATGAATAGAAGTCTCAAACCAGTCCTAACCAAATGTTAGGCATGCCATTACCAAACACCCAAAGGTCATTTGCCAGAAGTCTCCATGGTCTTGACCACAGAGCAAGTCCCCACAGTGGAAACCTTGAAGTCGCAGGGACCACGTTCTCTGCCTACAATGCAACTAAACACAACAAAAATCCATGCATTGGGGATTTTAAAAATATGCTTCTAAATAACTCCTGCACTGAGGAGGAGTCACAGAGCGACTGAGGGGGTTGTCGGTCTCTGCCTCCGGGGCTCTGTTCAGTGACCCGCTCCAACAGGAGAACAAATTACAAAGTGCCAGGTGTCTGCGGGTGGCCACGGAAGGGGCAGCCCAGGGACGGGAAGGGTGAGACTTCCCAGCATGGGATAAGAAAGGCAACAGGGCGGCTCCCAAGTTACTGGGTCCCTAAAACAAGCTTTTTTTTTTTTTTTTTTTTTTAGTCCTCCCTGAGCCTCAGTTTCTTCCAATCCGACAGCTGGGCTGATCCACCCCCGGGTTTTAGATGACCGTTTTGTTTTCTCAACTTGATTTTAATCCACCCCCGTTTTCGATTCTGCTGTTTTGCACTGATCCAGCAAACGCTCTCATTGCAACAAACTGTCAGCCCCTTCATAATCTCCCGTCAGCGCGCTCGGCCTCCCCGCCTCTGCTTCTCCCGTCCTCCCAGGCTGCGGCTGAGACAGATGGCTCCCTCGTGGAGTGGCGCCTTCCTCTGTCTGCTCGCCTTTATCTGCTTCTTTGATTTATGAAAAAACGGAACAAATCCATCAGTCATCGTCCCATCAACCCCTCTTTACCGACTTCTCTGCTCTCCACTCCTTTCCCCACCTGGTCCAAAAACGGTCTTCCTGGACCCAGAGCAGTCATCCCCCTGCCTGAAGCTCCCCCTACAAGTTCAAGATCTGCAGCAGCCAGGTGAGACCCTGCTCGTCCACTGTGTCCCCTCCCTGGCAGAGTCCAAGGGCTATCCTTTACATCTGAGCATCTGCTCATCTTCCTCCCTCCCTGCACAGCTGGAGGACTTGGCAAACATCTGGAGGTGGAACCAGCCAGGTGTGTGAAGTCCCTCCAGTCTCGAGCAGTGGCCATCTCCGCACCAGGTGAGTTCGTCAGCTTTCCATTGCTGTGACAAAATACCTGAGATAATCAACTGGAGAAGAGGACAAGTTTATTTAACTCACAGTGTTACGGGTTGCCTCCCTTCACTCGGCCCCATTGCTCTTGGCCTGTGGCAGCACAATATGTCATGGTGGGAGCCCATGTCGTGGGAGGCCTGTTCAACTTGTGGTGGCCTGGAAGCAACTGAACAGGAAAGGGCCAGAGTCACAATGTCCCCTTCAAGGACACACCCCCAATGGCCTAACTTCTCACTGGCCCAGTCTCCTGAAGGTCCCACCATCTCCTAATAGTGCCACTGGCTGGTGACCAAGTCTTCAGCATGTGGCCAGTGGAGAACATTCCAGATCCAAGCCTACAGCACTGACCTGAAGTGCTGGCCTTGCAGCTTGCCCATGCACAGCAGAAGGACCCCCCCCCACCCCCAGGACAGACCCGTGTGGCTCTCCCCTCATGAGTGGGGTTCCTGCAGTTCTTGCCACTCCAACCCTGCTTTGGACTTAATTGATAATTTCTGCATTTCCCACGAAGCAGCCTCTCCTGTTCTTAGCAGGAGAAGTTCCACCCGACCCAGCCCTGCATCCTGCTTGTTAACCAAAAGCTCACAAGCTGCAAAGGTTCAGAGGCAGGAGCAAGCAGTGGGTGAACCTGTGATCAGGCCATTTAACAGTGAGCACCCCAGACGGTCTAGAGGACAGACTGTGGCTCTTCTAGTCCCCCAACCCCACAGGCTTCTCAGTCTCCCTCAGCTGTCGTCCTGCATCCTGGGAGAAGCCCACCTGAGGTGCACAGACTTCTCATGGGTGAACAGCAGCAGATCACGGTCCTGCACAGGTAGGGCTCTGCAGCTCACCTGGAATGTGGTTTACTGCTGCAGGTTTTCCTAGGACCCTGCCTTCACACTGACAGAAAGCTCCCATGTGCCCTTCTAGCCCCTCAAGGGCAGCCAGGATCCCACCATCCCGGTCCCCTCCACGGATCTGCAGACTCCACCTGAACATTCCTAGTGACAGCAGAGTCCTAGCCTCCCCAGGGGGCTAATTTTGCTGTGGCTAATGTTTATGGGGGTTAAAGTGCCTGGAAAGGAACTGGGGCCTCAGAGTGTCAGTCCCTCCTGCACAGGACTCTCTGCAAAGGTGACGCAAGGACCCCTCCCACCCACGTGTGCAAAAGGTAGAGCCTGGCTCTCCATGCCCTGGGCTGGCCTTGTCACATGCCCACACCAGCAGAAAAGGGCAGAAGTGACACTGGGAGCTCTGTGCCTGGGCCTCAGGAGACCCAGTGCTCCCGCTCTCTCTTGGATGCTGCCTTGGGATTCACGTGCACAGACCTGAGTGAGTCTCCTGGAGGCTGAGAGGCCGTGTGGAGGAGAGAGCATCGGAGCTGAGCAGACCTGCTGACTGAGGACTAGCATCAGCCAGCAGCCATGGGGCCTCCCAGCCTGCCCAGCACCCCCTGGACCTGATGAGTGACCCAGTGAGACCAGCAGAAAACCCTCTGCAGAGCTGATCCACAAGCCTAGCCCATGTACATGTACACATCCAATGGTGGGGTTCAAGCCATTAAGATCTGGGGTGCTTTATCAGCTAGTGATATCTAATAACCCACTCTCCTTGCAGTCAATACGACGTTGTTTTGGTGGTGGTGGAGGAGGAGAGCCACAGTAAATGGGGGCTTCCTCTGTAGACTCTGTGATGAGCCTGTTTAACGCCTGAACCATGGAAACCTTCGGTCATTCTTACAGCAATCTCATAAGTGCTGTTATCGTCCCCATTTGCTACTGAGGAAAGGGAGACCCCAAGAGACAGGTAATCTGCCACAGGTTGCAGAGCTCGCAGGTGGCCGAGTCTCAGCGGGAACTTGGGTGTATGGATTCAGTTTGGCACGACTGCAGCCATCCTGAGCGACACCCAGAGCTTCCCTGGTCAGGTTTCCTGCATAACCTCCCAGAGAACTAGAGATGGACAAAACAGCATGGTGGTGTGTGAAGCTTTGTGACCAGGCCCTGGCACTAGTCCTGTGCCGGACTCTTGGATATTAGTGTAAGGTAAACCAGGCGTGTTCTGGCTTGCATGAGGCCACCTTTGTGATACGCCCCTCCTACTGGTCCAAACTGCAGGGATTCAGTGGTCTTGCTGCCGCCCAGGATCACAATTCTGTCAGCAAGTCCCCAACAACCTGCACTCCCTGCAGACCTGGGTTTGAGGGCCTCTTTGTCTTGGGACACCTCAGGGTGGGACTGGGTTGTTCTGGAGAATTGGGTGCACTGGCCCCTGGTCCTGTCCCCAGGCCACTCCTCCCACCTCACGCCCCTCCCCCGCCTGCCCCCACGGGCATCCTCCCAGGCACTGCTCCTCTACGCACACCTATCATGTGCACCGTGCCCTTCTGGAAATTCAGGGTGTCGGCTTCCAGGACACAGAGACCCGGCCTCTGCCCTGAGGTCTCTAGGGTCACACTGAACGGTGTGAGTGAGTCGTGTCCTGCAGCCTGGCTGGCTCCCCAGCATCACCCCCGTGCCACAGAATAGTAGTGTGGCCCAAGGTTTTCCAAACCAAGACCTGGCTCCCTTCCTTGTCCTTCTTAGGTCTTGGCTCCTGGGTCCCAGTCCCAGAACCTCCTGGATGCTCAGTGTCAGCCGAGTGGCACTCAGCCTGGCTGCATGCACATTTATGGGAGGCAGGCCGTTTGCTATGCCCTGGGGACAGGCCTGGCTCTGGGGAGCTTTGGGGAGAGGTGGCAGCAGGTTTGAGGTGATGGGGGGCAAGGATGGGTTGAGGGGACAGCAAGAGCCTTTCTGCACACAGAGCCCCAGGAGGCAGCAGCAATCGATGCCAGAGAAATCAATAGGTGCCAGCCTGGTTTCCAGAGAGCTGAGAGCAGGCGCAGGCGCAGAGTGGGCCTGGTTCAGGCTGGGAGCATGAGGTCAGACAGGACCAGAGGGGCCAAAATGCTGGCTCTGCAAGGGCCTCACGTGCTCCAGCTCTCAGTCAGCTGTAGCATTTGTGAAATGAGGGGCAATACTGATTTTGTGGTGTCATTTAGAAGTTAAACATGGCTCCGTGTGTGAAAGACCTTGGAAAATGCCCAGTGCAGTTTGGTAGACAGTCGGGCTTACATAATAATGGTTGATTAATAGCCAAATAGCAACATCAAATCAACAGGGAGAGCTCGCCGCATGCCAGGCCTGTTCCAAGCCTTTACACAGTTAATTCAGCCATTCCTACAGGTGCACAGGAAGGCGCTGCCTCCCCTCTCCTTACGGGGACATGCAGGCACAGAGAACTAAGCAACTTGAGCAGCTTGAGCACCCTCTTCCTGTCGGCCGTGCCAGGCTTGGTCAGGCCTTGGGTGTGGATGGTCCTCGTTTTCTAGGCAGATCTGGAAAGCCTCCAGCCTGACCCACCCAGGGGCACAACAAAGGCTCTGCTTCTTTCCTCCCAACACCAGCAGCTATTCCTCCGCTGTGGAGTGTCCCCAGAAGCACCCCCAGTGGGATTCCTAAACTGGTCACATCTGTTCCCAAGCTACTCTGAACACAACAGAACCAAGCAATGTCTTGATGATGGTTTCTTGGTGAAGGCGACCCCCACTCACTGTCTTGACAGGGTCACAGTGAGGATGAAGGCTGGCAAAGCCACGCTGGTTGGTGGGAGACCAAAACCATGAGACCCTTTTTTTTTTATGTAATTGGGACTTTGCATTTTCATGCTTATGTTTCTGACAGGAGGCCTGAGGATGTTAAATGCCAAACAAATTAAATTTCAGATGGCTAGAATATAACAGGTAGTTCATGCCTTGGAGGCTGTTCTACTACCCCTCAGCATATCAAGGACAAAGTAGAAGGCTGTTCTTCTGTCTCAGCTCATTGTGGACAAACATGATAATGGACAGCAATCATCCACTGAAAGGTCATGAGAATTTTAGGCACCACATTGATTATATCAACTAGAACCCAAGCCCATATTTCTGGCCTCTTAGAAAACCTGATCATTATGCTTATTTTACAAAGTTCACCACATGCAGTCTCATTTTTGATTAAGGAAAGTTATATTATACACTTGGGATAAAACATATAAAGATTCTTCTCTTTTATAAACCCTTTCTTACTTTACATAGGGATATATGATGAGCATAGTTAATATTGGTGGAAAGTGGACTGATGTTTAGAACTTACTTTCTATTGAGAAAGATTATAAAGATATGAGAACTAGTGCACCTTGACTGAGAAACAAAGAAACTCTTTGAGAAAGCAGCTCAACCAGTTTTATGAGAATAAATTTAGGAATTAATTAAAATAGCTTTATAAGACACAGTTTTAGAATAATGTTAGAAATATTATTTTATTTAGGTTCTTAAGTTTAGAAATTCTTAAGTTTTTAGTTGTATAGGTTTCTGATATGTTTTAAGAATGATTTATAAACTTTAGGATGTTTTAAATATAAGATTTAAAGGGACTTTTTTAGATGGGAATTTTAGATTAGAAATAAAGTACAAGTGTACTTTAGGTTAATGACTGGTTAGGAGACTTACGTAGTTTGGCATTAGTTAATAAGAAAATAGCATATCTTGGGGCAAATAGTAAATCTTGGGAAAATCTGAAAAATGTAAATTAGCGACGTATTTTATTAATGATTCTGTACTTTTAATAATTACATAACTGAAGGTCCTTTCCTGGAAAAATGTAAATTAATGTGACATTTTTTGTACCCCCAATCATGGTTAAGGAAATGTCATGTCTTGGCAAAGTTTTAAATTATATAATCAGTGACGTATTCTGAATCTATAATGATGAGAAAAATTGTAATAAAAGATGACCCAGAGAAAGTTGCATTAGCTCTCTCTCTGGAGATTGCTCCCACGGAACGACTCCTCTCTCATCTTTTTGCCGATGCCACTCATCCTTCAGGACTCCCTGGACCCCGCTAGGGCAGGACCCCGGCAGTTTCTCTACATTCCCCTTGAAGATGGACCTCTGCAGTTTCCCAGGGTCCCACCTTCAGTTTTGGGATTCCACTTGAGAGGGCTCTCTGCGTGGGTGTCCCAGCACCAGTGGATGACACCTGGTACAGCCTGAGAGTCCCCTCCAGGACATCCAGTGGGGAGTAGGAGGGTCGGAGTAACTGGCCTCTGCCATTCCCCCCACCTGAGTGATGGGGGGGGGGAGACTCGTGCACTTCAGAGCCTCAGTTCCCAGATCTGAGACTGGGAACCCTTTCCCTGACCCTCCTCCTCACATGGCTGAAGCAAGAGCACACGTCAGGAGACGCCATCCAGACTGCAAAGCCACCCAGAAACAGCAGGGAGGGCCTTTGAGCATCTTAGCCCAGCAGCCTGGAAGACACCCAGAGGCGGGGCCGGCGAAGGCCAGGAGACGGAGCCTGACCACGCCTCCCACCTGGGAAGGCACACCGTTGGGAGCCCCTTCCCCGTGTAAGACTGCACCAATGGGGTGCTGTCTCATCCCCTTACATGGCGAGTTCCCTCTGAGAGTGAAGACAGACACCACAGCTGTCTAAATAGGAAGACAGAGTCCACAGGCGCCAGGTCAGACCGTGGGGGTCAAGGCCTGCTTACCACCAGGGAGGGCAACGCACAGCTGGCCTCCGGCGGCCTCCACAAGCCAAGTGTCTCTGACACGTGTGGTAGCCGATGGGACAGACCCCTGGACAGGAAGTCACTAGGCCCAAGCTTGGATCATCTGGAGCACAGCACTGACCTTGGCACCCTCACCTGCCCTGGACAGTTGCAGTGGACACACCAAGTCCCCTTCTGCTCCCAGCCTCCCTAGGCCTTCCTTGGAGCGGTCCTCCCATCCCCCACTGGGCTCAGGGGCCCCTCTTGACCCACAGCTCTCTCCTCCTGCCCCCAGGGGATCTGCCCTGGCCTCTGCTCCCTGCACCTCACACACACTGGGCAGATATTAATGGAACAAATGAGTGATGGGGGCTGGAGACACAGCTCTGTTGGTAGAGCGCTTGCCTCGCATGTACAAGGCCCTGGTTCAACCCCCAGCACCACACACATACACACACACACACTTGTGCGTGCGCGCTCACACACACTCACTCACACACACACACGCTCACACTCACACTCACTCTCACACACACACACGCACACAGACAAGGCTCAATGGCGCTATGGGAAATGGAAGCCAGTAGGTCCAGCGGCATGGGGCAGGGGGTCTAGGGAGACTTCCCAGGAGGTGGGGGCACAGGGAGGACTGAAGCTGCCCGGGCACCTGCTCTGGCTTCCTCTTACAGAGCCTGCTCTATGGGCAAGGACTGGTGGCGCGGCACGGAGACCCTGCCCGAGGCCTCGTAGCTGGTAAGTGCAGTGGCTGGGTTCGCTGAGGCGCGGCCAGCTCTTGCTTCCTACAGTGAACCGTGGTGGGGACCAGCGGCTGCAGCACGTGGCTCTGTGCACTCAGGTGCTCTGGGCGATGAAGCAGACTCCAGTGTCCTCAGGGCCCCAGCCCCACTACAGACAGCGAGCAGAAGCAGAGGCCGGTTCCCTCAGCAGACAGCTTTCCAGTTAGACCGCCGCAGTGGCAGCCAGCGCCATCCATCTTCTTCAGGGGCTATTCACGACTCCGCTTGGCACCGACTCCCCAGGGACTGAGTGATGCTAGTGCTCGGGGTCCAGCTGAGCCCAAACCCGGGGGACTTGCTTCATTTTCTTCCAGGACTTCTGCGTTTGATGAGCAGGTCCAGGCATCTGCTCCAGGAGGCAGGGATGGGGAGGAGGAGGGCCATGCTGTGAGTAGGGAGCATCTGCGGCTTCAGTGACCAGGCAGGAATCGGGAGCACTCTGAAGCAAGGAGGAGCCTGGGAGACGTAATCTGGTCTAATGCCTTTGCCTTGGAGAGGAGGAGACAAGCCCAGAGAGGGCTGCTGCCTGCCCAGGGACACACAGCTGGGGCACGTCCAGGCCGCCTCTCTCCTCATGCCCATGGCCTCTTTGTTCTCATCTCAGGGGCCTCTCTTAATCCTTCAGGAGAGAGTTGATTTTTTTCAAGCTGGCTCTGTGCTGGGCCCGGGGGACCTTGGCCAGCATGTCTCCACCTGTACTTCAGATACTCTGACCCCAGCTCCATCCACTCTCTGGGCTCTGGAGGCTGACCTGTAGGGATGACCCAGAAGTCTGGCCTGAAGGAGGGTGTCGCCAGGACTCCCTTGGACTCTGACTTCCCCTGGGTCCAGCCAGAGGGAGGACACACAATGAAGAGCCCAAGGGAGGAACTGGAAGCTTCCAGAATCTAGTCAACACCCAGCAGGAGAAGGTCTGGCGTGGCCAGGACCCCCACAGGAAACGAGACACCAGATGGGAAATGACACCCTGCTGGGCTCCGGCTGGTAAGAGCGGCCACGGCACCTCTGAGAACGCGATTTCCATCTCCTGTGTCCTCTTCCAGGTGTGGGCGGACCTGCCTGCCCTGCTCGCCCTAGGGTCAGTATGTGGTCAGACGGGGCCCAGGTGAACAGATTGGCTATCTGATAAAGTTAAAGAGTCATCATTTGAAGAGTGACGATGGAACAATCTGGAATATTTATGAATTAAAGACACAGTGTCTCGTTTCACTCCACCGCCACTGGGCGCAGGGGTGGGCGTGGGCAAGGAGACGCCGCAGAGTCGCCTGGTGAAGATGCTTGAGCGGCAGCTCCTCTGTGGTCTGTGACTGTCACAGGATGAGATGAGCTTGGAGAGGAGGCTCAGCCTTGCTTCCGCCCTTGGCTGGGGAGTGTCCCCGTCTCCCCTGGCTCACACGCCCTGGTGCTTTCTAGAGTTCTGGGCATCAGAAACCGAGAGGCCCGTGGAATGCCCAGTCCTAAGGTCCACCTTCAAGGTGTCTGCAGGACAGCTGGCCTCCCCCTGGGAAATAGACACCAGAGAGGCTGATGGCCAGAGAGGCTCAGAACGGAGAGATGAGCGGGACCGTCCGGCGAGAGGGGGCTCACTCTGAGGGTGTGGGGAAGCCCTGGGGGCCTCCAGGGGCAGGTGCGCGGCTCTTCACCCAGAGACTGTCTCCTGGAACCTCCAGGGGAGAACGTGGTGGGGTTCCAGGGACCTGGGGAGGATGGTGAGGAGCGTGATGACTGGTAAGGAGAGAGGCCAGGCACCGTGTGGAGAAAATGTGACTGAGCGCCAGGTGGATGGACAGGCCATCTTGTCCCTGTGTCCTTCAGGAACTCCTGGTTCCTCTGCCTTAGTTTCCATCCATACCTGGCGCCCTGCTCTGCTCTGCACCGTGTGCTGCCCTCCCGCCACACACCCCGGCCTTCCGCCACAGGGGCAGGGGCTGCGGTCGCCACATCAAGATTCATTTCTCCCTCTTTCTTAGTAACAGGACAATACAGTAAAGCCACCTGCAGTGGGGCGGCGGGGGCTGGTGGTCACAAAGTCAGGGAACCAGAAAGGTGACCAGGACTCAGATTAGATCCTGGAGGGGCCACCGTGACCCTGGAGCTCACTGGAGGCAGAGCCAGGATGGGCTTCCAGTGTGTCTCACTCTGAGCGTCAGCAGGGGAGTCACCTCCGTGGTCTGAGAAGTGTGGATGTGACGTGGAGGAGAGGTGTCCCTGCCTGAGATGAAACACAAGGTCCTCATGACAGTGGCTCAGATGAAGTGCCTGCAACCAAGGGACCAAGGCAGGTGGCGTGCAGCCAACACCTCCGCCACCATCAGGGGACTTCTAAGACCCAGGTGAGTCCCTCCCCCACCCTCACGCCCTCGCCACCTGCCTCTCAGACCTCCCCCACCCAGAAACACCTCTTTCAGCAGGGACGGCTGGTGGCCAGGAGCAATGTGGTGGGGCACAGGGTAGGAATCCTGTTCTTCTTTCTGTACCATTTCCTTCCTACCCTCCGCTCCCAAAGCAAAAACAAAAAGGATAATGCTATGTTCTCACTTATAGGAACTTGTGCTAGCAACAAGGAGGTACAGTAAAAGATGTGCTGGAAGCATCACTAAATTAAAATTAGCAACTATTTCTCACATTCATTGACCCCCAGTGGGCACAGGCATTGGGGAAGCAGCTGCAAATAAACCAGCATTGGGGACAGAAAGACATGGCCAGGCCCTGGCTGGGCTCTGAAGCAGAGGGTGACAGGACCTGCTGATGGGGGGAATCTAAAGGTCACGGGGAGACAGGCAAGGTGGGAGGGACAGCAGCAGGGAAGTCAGCCAGATGGCACTGGGATTCCTGGGAAGGCTGGACGTGGGCTCTGCAGGCACAGTGGGCAGGGCCTTGGGGCTGGGGGACAGGCTAGAGCCACCTGAGATGCAATGGCTGGCTATGACAGAGTCCCTTTAAAACTAAAAACCCTAAATTGATCTTTTAAACTCCTGATAAAAGTCAACTTTAAGATTTTAGTTTCCTTGCACTGAAGTGGAAACTGAGGAACTGGCTCCAGAGCCTGGGCGGGCTCCAGCGAGGGCGGGGAACTAGTTTAGACTCTACTGTCCGTCAGCACTGGCTGCAGACCTACATGGGCTCCAACGTGCGGCTTTCTTCCTATAACAGCTGCTCATCCTTCCAGGGCCCCCTGTTCCTTAGAAACCAGGGGGCATGTTCCTGATGCCTGTGTGGATTCTGGTGCAGGAGCATCCAGATATCCCCCCCCAAGGTGGACAAGTGGCTTCTGAGCCCTGTCCAGACACATGGTGTCCCTGAGGCAGGGGTGGGTGATGCCAGCGTGCCAGATGGCAGAACAGAGAAGGTTGCTTGCCTGGCGGCTCCATGGCATGAAACCAAGAAAGCAGACAGACAGCGTCTCTGCAAGTGAAGTACTAGAGACCTTCAGGGACACTGCAAGTCCCAGGGTAGGAACTCTACTGCCTCAGATCCGTACTGCTAGATGGGAAGGCAGAACATGAAAAGGCAAGAGAACAAATCGCACACAAGCCAAGACACTCTGGGGTTTAGAGCGTGCCTAGTCAGACTGATCTGTGAAGTAAAGAGAGTACAAGTGAAAACAGAAGGAAAACACAGGAAGTGAAAGATCCCTTCAATAAAGAGACAGAGATTCTGAAAAAAAAAAAAGCAGAAATCCTCAAAATGAAGACATCAACAAACCAAATTAAAAATTCAGTTGAGGGGCCAGGGTTGTGGCTCAGTGGTAGTGCACTTGCCTAGCATGCGTGACGCACTGGGTTCAATTTTCAGCACCACATATGAATAAATAGAATAAAGTTCCATCAACAACTAAAAAAATAGTTTTAAAAAATTCAGTTGAAAGCATCACCAACAGACTAGACCACTTGGAAGTCAGAGTTTCAGGCAATGAAGACAAAATATATAATCTTGAAAATAAAGTTGATCATGGAGAAAAGACATTAAAAGACCATGAAGAGAACTTTCAAGAAATATAGGACAACCTGAAAAGACCAAATTTAAGATTTATTGGGATAGATGAAGGCACAGAGACACAAGCCAAAGGAATGCACAATCTTTTCAATGAAATGATGTCAAACTATTTCCCAAAACCTAAAGAATGAGATGGAAAATCAAATACAGGAGGCTTACAGCACCTCAGATATACAAAATTCCAACAGACCCACACCAAGGCACATTATAATGAAAATGCCTAACATACAGAATGATCGAATTTTAAAGGCTGCCAGGGAAAAACAAGAGGTGACGTTTCGAGGGAAACTAACCTGGATCTCAGCTGATCTCTCACCCCAGACCCTCAAAGCGAGGTGGTCTGGAACAGTAGACACCAGCTGGAAGGACAGCGAGGCCGCCGAGGGTGCTGGGCTCAGCCAAATAGATGAAATCCTCGGAACTGATGAGGCAGTAAGAACCTTCCACGATGACAGTTCACAGCTAGGAAGCCTTCACTACAAAACACACTCAATAGGTGTTTCACAAAGAGATGAAAAGCAAAGGTGAGAACGAGCAGAGGGAGGAGCTGGCCTGGAGAGCAGTGAATCAGTGGGCAAAGAATCCAAGTCAAAACCAGAAATAAACATAAATGAAAGGGAATGAAAATCTTATCTCGATAATAATATTGAAAGCAAATGGCCTAAATTCATCCATCCAAAGACGTAGATTGGAAGACTGGACTAAACAAAGAGGCCCCACAACGTGCTGTCTCCAAGGACTCGCCTCCTGGGCCGACAGAAGGTGAAGGATCTCCTGAACCGGCAGGGTTCTATCCTTGTATCAGACTAAGGGAACGTCAAGCCAGGGTTAGTCAGGTGGCCAAGAAGGCCGTTTCATACTGCTTAATGCAATTCTAGGTCAGGAAGACGTGATGATATGTATGCCCCAAGCAATGGAGCATCCGTGTCCATCAAACAAACCCCTCACAATTTTAGGAACCCAGTGGATTACTTCACAGTGATACTGGGTGACTCTAACACGGTTCTCTCAACACCATAGGATCCTCCAAACAAAACCTAAATAAACTATAGAGCAAAAAATACAATTAATGATTTAGACTCAACAGACATATATAGAATATTTTATCCATCAAAGACTGAATAGACTTCCTTCTCAGTAGCTCATGGATCCTTCTCTAAAGTAGACCATAACTTAGGCCACAAAGCAATTCTTAGCAAATACAAAAGAGAGAGAGAGAGAGAGAGAGAGAGAGAGAGAGAGAGAGAGAGAGAATACCTTAATTCTTACCAGATCATAATAAAATGAAATTAGGAATCAATGATAAAATAAAAAATAGAAGGTACTCTAACACTTGGAAACCAAATTTACTGAATGATGAATGGATAGAAGAAGAAATCAGGGATGAAATAAGAAAATACTTAGAGGTAATGAGAATAGTGACACAGCATATCAGTCTCTGGGACCCCAGAGGCAGTGCTGAGAGGAAAGTTCATTGCATTGAGCCCCTTCATTAAAAGAGTAGACAGTCCACAAATAAATAACCAAACTTTATATCTAGCCGCCCTAGGAAAAGAAGAGCAAAGAATACCAAAAGCAGTAGAAGAGAGGAAGTAATTAAAATCAGAGCTGAAATCAATGAGATTGAAACCAAAAAAAAAAAAAAAAAAAAAATCGACAAACCAAAAAGTTGGTTCTTTGAAAAATATCAACAAAATTGATAAACCCTTAGCCAAGCTAACAAAGAGAAAAAGAAAGAAAACCCAAATTACTGAAATTCACAAGGAAGAAGGAAATATCACAATGAATACTACTGAAATAAAGATGATAATCAGAACCTAGTTTGAAAATTTATGCTCTAATAAAATAGAAAATTTGGAAGACATTGACAAATTCCTAGAGACATATGGCCTACCCAAATTGAATGAGGAGGACATATAATATTTGAATAGATCAGTTTCAAGCAATGAAATTAGAGATGCAATCAAAGGCTTACCAAGAAAGAAAAGCTCGACTAGACAGATTCTCAGCCGTGTTCTACAAGACCTTCAAAGACGGACTACTACTAATCCTCCTCAAATTACTCCATGAAATAGAAAAGGAGGGAACCCTTCCAAACTCATTCTATGAAGCTAATATCACCCTGATACCAAAACAAGACAAGAAACATCAAGGAAAGAAAATTTAGACCAATATCCCTGATGAACATAAATGCAAAATTCTTAATAAAATACTAGCTAATAACATACAAAAACATATTTAAAAGATAGTGAACCATGATCAGTGGTGTTCATCCCAGGGATGCAAGGTTAGTGCAACATATGGAAATCAATAAGTGTAATTTATCACATCAATAGAATTAAAGACAAGAATCACACGATTATCTCAGTAGATGTAGAAAAAGCATTAGACAAAATACAGCACTCCTTCATGATCAATACATTAGAAAAACTAGGGGTAGTTTTTTTTTTACCTTAACATTATAAAACCTGTATCTGCTAAACCTAAAATCTATCTCTAGATAGAGAAAAATTGAAAGTATTCCCTCTTAAAACTGGAAGAAGATAACGATGTCCTTTTCCACCACTTCTATTCCACATGGGTCTTGAAACCCTAGCCAGAGCTATTAGACAAGAGAAAGAAATTCAAGGGAATCAAATGGGAAAAGAAGAACTCAAAGGATCCTGTTTGCTGACAATATAATTCTATACTTAGAAGACAAAAAAAAAAAAAAAAAAAAAAAAAAAAAAACTCCACCATCACACTTCCAGAACTCATAAATGAATTCAACAAAGAGCAAAATATATAATTAACACCCATAAATCAATTGCATTCCATATACCAAACCAATGGAAAGAGAAATTAGGAAAAACTACCCCATTCATAATAGCCTCAAAAAATAAAATATTTGGGAATCAATCTAACAAAAGAGGTGAAAGACCTCTACAATGAAAACAATAAAATACCAAAGAAATTGAAGAAGACTTTAGAGGATGGGAAAATCTCCATGTTCTTGGATAGACAGAATTAATGTTATTAAAATACCCATACTACCCCAAACACTGTACAGATTTAATACAATTCCTGTTAAGGTCCCAATGACATTCTTCATAGAAATAGAAAAAGCAATCATGAAATTCATTTGGAAAAATAAGAGACCCAGAATAGCCAAAGCCATCCTTAGCAAGAAGAGTGAAGCAGGAGGCATCACAGTATCAGACCTTAAACTATACTACAGAGCCATAGTTACAAAAACGGCATGGTATTGACACCCAAACAGACATGACAACAAATGGTGCAGAACAGAGGACACAGAGAGAAACCCACATAAATACACTTACCTCCTACGAGACAAAGGGGCCATAAACATACATGGAGGAAAGACAGCCCCTTCAACCACTGGTGCTGGGAAAACTGGAAAATCCTTGTGTAATAAAACAAAATTAGACCCCCATCTCTCACCCTGCACAAAGCCCAACTCTAAGTGGATCAAGGATCTATGCATTAGACCAGAGGCACGCACCTTCTAGAAGAAAATGAAGGCCCAGTTCTCCATCATGTCAGCTTAGGAACCGAATTCCTCAACACAATTCCTAAGTGCAAGAAGTAAAATAAAGAATCAAACAGGATGAATTCAAACTAAGAAGCTTCTTCACAGCCAAGGAAACAATCAAGAACGTGAAGACAGAGTCTACAGGATGGGAGAGAATCTTTGCCACCTGCACCTCAGATAGAGCACCAATCTCCAGGATGCACAAACAACTCAAAAAACTCAACACCAACAAAAACCAAATAACCCCGTCGGTAAATGAGCAAAGGAGCTGAGCAGACACTTCACAGAAGAAGGAATATGATTGGTCAACAAATACGTGAAAAAATGCTCAACATCACCATCAATTAGAGCAACGCAAATTAAAACTACACTGAGAGTTCATCTCACTCCAGTCAGAATGGCAGTCATCAAGAATACCAGTGAAAATAAATGTGGGCGAGGCTGTGGGGAAAAGGTGCACCCATACATCGTTTTGGTTCTGCCTGGGAATCCTGCACCCTGTGGGGGCTGCCAAAGACAGCTACAGACCATGAGGCACAAGGGTCCCACGCAGGCCCCAGGCCACAGTGTAGGAGGTTCCAGGGTCACAGCGTCCTGCACAGCACAGGGTCACGTGTCCATCCTCATCCCTGAGGCCACACCTGCTCCTGGGACTTATTTTGGCCAATGGAAACTGATGGTCCGGCTCAGAGGCTGGCATCGAGAGCTGCGCCTGCCTTCTCTCTCCTGTGTGCTGCAGGAAGACCAGGCTGCAGGGCTCCTCAGAATGCAGCCTGAGCCCAGCGGCCAGCTGGAAGCGGTGCCTGGCAGCCCTGGCCCCTGCAGCCCAGGAGAGACCACACACAGGGAAGTCAGCATGTTCAGGCTGGGTTGTCATGTGGAGAGGTTGCAGCTACAGTGGATCAGAGAGGGTAAGTGACTCCACAGGAGACACACAGCCAGGAAACAGAAGTCCCGATGGACTCTGGGCTCTGGTCCTGGGCGCTCCTCTCTTCTTAAGCTGGCTCGGAAGGAATTGGAGGAAATTCCTAGGAAAAGACTCGGGATGCAGGTGTTTGGACCCTTTGGGGTCAAAGGGAGGAACCAAAGGTCTTGGCAGGCAGTGGGACCCTCCTCAGGCTCGAGAGCAGACACCATCCCGCCCTCCCATTGAGAACGCTCCCCACACGGCCCTGGATAGTTCAGACTCCTGAGAGATGAGGGCCCCCAGGGGCTGCACAGGGCCCCTCTGCCACAGGAGGCCTCAGGGCCTCCCCTAAGACCTGCCACATTGCTGTGAGGCACCTTGGGCGGAGTCTGAGAACACTGTGTGCTGGGTCCTACAGAGCCTCTGGTCAGTCACAAAGCCAGCCCCCTTCCAGGAGATGCCCCTGCCCGGCCCTGGCCAGAACAGCTGAGGTGGCCTCTGAATGAGCCTGTGAAAGGCACCACTTCCTCCAGCAGCACGGGCCCTTGGCAAGCAGAGGCACATGTTTTGCTCAGTACACAGCCTGAACAACCAGACAGACACAGTGCCCTCAGAGCTCTTGACCTCGGCGCCTGGCTGGGGAGAACAGGGAGCTGCCTGGGCTGGAGTCCCCAGTGTTAAAAGGCCTTAGACAAATAGAGGCAGCAGCCCAGGCAGCTCAGCAGGAGCCTTCCCAACCGACGTGTAGACCCAAGGAGGACGGACGCGCTCAGACCTGCCCTGAAGGCCACGGACAAAGCCACCCGGGTCAGCAGCTGAGGGCGTCCCTCTGCCCCAGCCCCAGCCTCCCTCCCTGTCACCCACTCCGCGCGTCCCTCCCGCCCAGCTGGAAGGCCCCATGCACACAGACACCCGCTGGCCGCCCTCCTGGGGCGCTGGTCAGGGGTCCCAGCTAGCAGCCCCCTCTCCGGCCACCCATTCCACAGATCGGCCCCCACTGCTGATCCGCGTAGCCGAGTTTTGCTGCATCAAATAACCGTGTGACCCTCTTCATCTGGCCCTTAAGCACCCGCCTCACCCCCGGCCACCGCCCGGATCCTGGGGACGCCGTCGCCATCCCAGAGAGACTTTCCAGTCGCAGCGACTCTGGAGGTGGACAGCTGGCCCTCACCCCTTAGCTCATCCTGGAGTCCACGCCTCGCAGGTGGCGCTGACAGCACTGAGGGCCGCAAGCTCCCCTGCTCCAGGACCCCGGCCCACCCCTCGCTTGCTCTCGGCATCCTGCCTGAGACGTCCCTCCCTGCCTATCCTGCTCCCCTCCTGGGCTCCACCCAGGGGACATTCCTTCGGGAAGCCCCTGGGCTCCTCCTGGGTCAGTGCCAGCTCTGTGCCCTCGTCTCCTGCACTCTGCCTGCTCGGGCTGCTTGGCCATTCTGGCAGAACCCTGGAGGACAGGGACAGGGGCCTGGAGCAAGAGCCCCGAGACCACCCAGCCTCACTGCCCTGGAGGGGCTCGGGGAGCAGGGCCGGAGCCTCGGCCACCTCAGCACAGCGTGCGGGCAAGCCAGCCGGGCACCCGGAGTGACCACTCAGCACTGCCGCGGCCTGGCCCACAGCCAGCCCCCCCATCTGATGCCCTGGGGGGCAGGCAGGCGGCCCCATGTGGCACGGGGGAGGGCTGCACTTACCTCGCCAGCTCCCAGGGAAGTCCTCCACCGTAGCTTGCTGACAGTCGGTCAATAAATCATTCTGTGCGCAGTGGCAGGGCTGGCCCATCTGGCCGGTTTCCAGAGCCTTGGGGTCACTCAGAGAGCCCAAGACCAGCTCCTGCAAGCCACATTCCTGCCTGTCCTCTCTCGTGCCCCCAAGGGCGGGTCTACAGACCAGGTGAGGAGACGGCGGGAGTCTGCCCCAAACCAGGACCAGGTGCCCAGGAAGCAGAGCACAAGGCGGGCCCAGCGGAGACGCCCCAAGGGCAGCCCTGTGAGCCGTCACTGCGGGGAAATGACTTATTCCAGAGTCACCAGGTCAGGCTCAAAGGTGGTCTTGCCTTCCCGGGAGGGGCTCCCCTGGGTGGTCTCTCTGACAGGCCCAGAATGTGGGCAGAGGCAGGAGGGCGCAGCAAGTGACATGTCACCCGGCATCCGAGGCTGGGGGAGTGTCCCGGAGACAGAAACGGCCACTCTGCACCCCGCTGGCCCAGCAGGGACCCCGCTGGCCTTCTCGAGCCCCAGGCTCCAAGATAAAGGGGGATGGAGGAGCCGAAGAGGGGTCACCGCGGCCCTCTGACCTGCCCGCAGGGGCCTCGCTGTTGGAACGACTGACAGGGAGCACGTGGGCACAGAGGTGTCGGTTACGTTTGAAGGCTTTGACAAGTGACCGCAGCAGGCTCTCTGACCTGGGGCCCCATGAGGGGCGGCAGGGGTCCCGGGGCCCCTGAGTGGCGGGACCAGCGGCGTCTCCTTGTCACTCTTTCCCAGCGCCCGGGCAGGAGCAGCACTCGCTTCACAGTTACCCCCGATGCTCACTGATACCTGGCGGCAGAGCCACTGGCCATCGGGAGTGCGGGGTGGACACAGCGACCGCTCACGGCACCCGCAGCCCGTGCGGAACGGACACAAGCCCAGGAGCACCTGTCTGTGGTGCCCCAACTTTCCTGGGAATGAACCCCCCGTTCCTAGAATTGCTCCGTGGCCAGTCAGGTGACACGTGAAGGGGCGGGCTCCCTGTGCTGCCATGTTAAAACAGAATCTGGGTGCTCTGCCCACTTCCTGGGAGCCCCACTCCTCATCCCCGTCCTCCCGCGTCCTGACATGAAGACGTCCCCTCCTCCAGGAGGGAACAGTGGGCAGGTAGCCCTGGCCTTTCGCTGGCCGCTGACTTGTCCTCGCCAGCCCAGCAGCGCTGCTCTTCCCTTGGCCTGTGGCTCCGGCAGGGCAGCCGGCGACTGCAGAGTGGCTGATGGGCATGTGTGTGTCTCTGGTGGCCCTGTGGGGACAGGGCCAACACCGCTGGTGTCTTTCACTCCTACTGAGCTGCCCGGATCAACAGATTTGGAGCGAATGGGCTGATTAGAAATTTCTGATCGTCTTTAGTGTTTTAACGTAAAATGTGTGATTACTAGAGGAGGCTCCAGTTAGGAGGAAGCACCTTCTAAAACATGGGAGGGGACAGGGGGAGGGGCCCGGGGGCAGAAAGTGAGACCGCTCTCCCTGGTGGAGCTGCGGCTGCCAGACCACGCTGGCCCCACGGCCTCCGCACCGCTACAGCTCGGCTGGGTGGCTCTCCTGGAGCCGTTGTGGGCACTGGAGGACGTCCTTCAGCCCCTGCCCTTGTCCCCCTGGCTGCAGCCAGGCAGCTATGATCTCCAAATGTCTCCAACGTGGTCACACTTTGCCGTGGGGGTGAAGGTGCCCGGCTGAGAAGCAGGGGCCTGGCGCGGGGGGTGGCGATGGCTGGCCTCTGCTGCCAGACTCCTCGACACTCGCGGGCACGGTCCGGCTTTTCTCTCAAGCCTGATGGAGAACACAAGTCCCTACGCCAAAGGCAAAACCACTTGCCACTAAATGAGAGCTCTGATTGCCACCAATTTCTTAAAGCACCCTCGGAAGGTTCTGCTTCAAATATTTATGGAGTCTATGAAAAGCCCCGGAGAACGAGTGCTTCTATTAAATTTCTAACTGCAGCGGTGATTTATTGACCTGGGAATTGCGCAAATGCTTTGTCTGAGCTCTTGGTGAAGAGCCAGGATCCTCGCTGGGCTCAGGACCTCCGAGGCTGGCAGAAGGCTGTGGGCGTGGGGGCCAGGAGGGGCTCTCCGCCTGGTTCCACGGTGACCACCGCTGGCCCAGTCCAGGATCCAGGGTGGGCCCGGAGGGCAGAGGCAACTGGGGGTAAGAGCAGAGAGAAATGGTCTCCGCAGCTCCTGCAGGGCCCAGAACATGCCACCACAGTGAACGCCCCCAGCAGGCTGTCACCAGGCCCCACACCCACTGGAAACGGGCCTGGCTTAAAGACCCCCAGCACCTGTCTAAGTGCTGGACTGATGTGCGTGGCCTCTACCCTAGGCCCTCGGAGGCTGACTCCCCTCCCTCTGAACGTCCTCCGCCAGCCGCCAGGCGCAGGTGCTGTCCTCCAGGAAGCGCACCCCACGTCCTCCGAGCAGCTCCTCCCAGGAAAGACAGGAAGTGACCTCGCTGGGCAGCAGGTGCGCCTGCCGCCTTCCCCTTCGCTGGGGTGTGGGGCGGGTCTGCGGCTCCCAACCTGGCCCCCAGGATGGAGCAAGCAGCAAGCTCCCAGGCTTGCAGGAGCAGGGGGCAGGAGAAGGGGGCAGGAGCAGGGGGCAGGAGAAGGGGGCAGGAGCAGGGGGCAGGAGCAGGGGTCAGGAGCAGGGGGCAGGAGAAGGGGTGGCGGTGGCTGTGCCTGCTCAGTGCTGTCTGCCTGAGGAGGAAGCCGGCAGCAGAGGAGCCCTGAGCTCTGTGCCTCCCCAGGTGCCAGGCACAGTGGCCACCACTCCCAGGGACACCCACGGCGGGTGAAGCACACAAAGAACAATCCCGCTGCAGAGCTGGAGGGAAGGCGCACACATGGGCAAGACGGGCACCCAGGAGGGCGGCGGCTGCACAGGGAGTGGGGAGGCTGGGCTGGGCAGGAGGAGGAGCAGGTTCTGCCAGGTGTCAAGAACCACAGAGCAGTGCCACAGGAGCCCCCATGGAGCAACCCCAGCTCCAAGAGTCTGCGCTTCACCTCGTGTTGAAGATAATCACACTTTAAAGCATTCAGCACTACCTTATTCTGTAAGGAAAGAATACTCTAATAATTCCCTATGGCCTGGTTGACTGTGACCAGGGACAGTGACTGAGCTCTTAGGATTTGCCATGATAACACACTCCATGTTGATTCGTTTGACCTACACTAAAAATAAGAAATAAAAACAACACAAGGAAGTATAATTACCCCACACACAGATGAAGAAGAAGAGGCCCAGAGAGGCTAAGTGATTTGTCCAAGGCCACACAGCTAAGGAAGCTGAGCCAAGACTCAAACCCAGACCACGTGACTCCAGAGCTGTGTTGCTCCCCACCGCTGTCTACTGCTGCAGCTGGAGGCGGCCTGAGGGTGACAGGGTCAGGCTGTATAGACTTTGGAGGGTTAGCCAGCCTCACTGGCTGCAGGCTTCCCAGCCTGTGGGGAGGTGTGTGTTCTCGGCCCTCCTGCCTCTTCTTCCTCTTTCCCCAAGCTCAGCCACATGACTGTGACCTGTGACAAATTTAGCTGCTGCCCTTCAATAATCCGTGACCTGCTTTTCCTTGTAGGCCAGGATCCCCTGGCGTGGTCACTAACTCGTCCCTTCTCACCCGGGAGGCCCTTCCCAAGCCAGCCTGGCGTGTGGCCCACAGTCTGTTCCTGCCCAGGGCAGACAACTCTGTTCCCAGCTGCCCGTGACAATGACCAGGACCTAGAGCACAGCCTGACCTGTAATGCTGGGGACAGGCGTGGTGCCCAGGGCCTCCTAGGGAAGGAGCCCAGCCTACACCTGCCGGCACTGCTCCCTGTAAGTGGCGATGGCCTCCCAGGGCCACGCAGCCTGCCTCCCTGAGACTGACATTGTCATCTAGCTCCCAGAAACCAAGGTCCCCGTGCTCAGGACAGATGCCATCACAAGATCTCCACCCAGGGTGGTGGTGCTGAAGCAGGACCAGAACAGCTGAGAGGCGTGGACCCGAGGGCCCTGGCCTGTGTCCTTGAGCCCTCTGTGTGGGTTTCTGCCCTGTGTCCCTGAGAACAGGCTCTTCCCCACCCTGGGCTCCAGGGCAGACCTTCAGCCAGGGCCCTCGTTTGGGCCCAGCCTGGCACCTTGGACTGGCCTCCTCTGTGCACCCCTCCCTCAGGGCAAGGTGGGGCTGGGGCTCTCTTCACCTCCTGGCACCTCTCTGCTCCCTGGTGCCCCTGCTGCAGCCACCCTGGATGGCCTGCAATCCCCCACCTGCTCACCCGCCCGTCTTTGCCTGCAGCGCCTTCTGTGGATAACGCGGGGCCAACCCAGTCAGAGGGGATCTTCTATGGGAAGATCAAGGTGGAAAGAAGTTCTTACTGTTAGCTGATGATCAGCCCGAACCAAGAACTCAAGTGCAGTCCACCCATCAGAAAAAGAAGACCTTTACGGAAGTAGCAAAAGCTACCCTTGAGGATGCTTCTCCTGTAATAAATACTGAAATGCACAGTGTCATCGAATTGTCCCAAAGACCCTGAGAGCTAAGGATGGCTGTCTTTATTTTTTATATAAAAAATTGACCATAGGGACAGGAAAGACGCCACAGGATTAAAAGATGGGGAAAGTAAATACCAGCAGGCTGAAGTAAAAAGATGAGGCGCACAGCTCTGTTCAGCGGCTCGGCCGCCTCCTCCACCCAGAGACGGAGCAACATCCCGCTGAACTAGCAAGGGCCAGGCTGAGATTCGAACTCAGATCTCCAGGCCCCAGAGCTCACAAGTTAAGTAGGTTTGCCTGGGAGCCTTCGAGGTGCTGCCCCGGAAGTGCCCCACTAGGGTATTTTGGACCAAACCCGCCATAAGTAGAACTAGAAAATCTAGACACAATGTAACCAACCGTGGGTCTGAAATGACCTGGGAGCCACTGAGGCCCTGGGAATATGAGGTGCTGAAATGGAAAGCAGGAGAGGAGAGAGCAGGGCACCAAGGTCCCTTGTCCCCTCGGGCGAGGGCAGAGGGCAGAGCTTCCTGGTGAGCCAGACAGCTGAGGGGTGTGGGGTGACGGGAGCTCCCAGCAGCCCAGGGTGGATGGCGCCAGGGAGGACCCTGACAGCACCTTGGCTTTCGTGCCCCAGGAGTTGGAGTGAAGGGGACAGGGCAGAGACCCGGGACTAGGACTCGTCTTGGAATCAGTCTGGTGTGAGGGCTGAGCGCCAGGCCCGCCCTGTTAGAGCAAAGAGGAGTCCTCTGTGGGTGCAGACTCCGTCGGGCAGAACCTCAAATGAGGGCTCCAGGTTTCCACACATGATGCCCAGCTCGCATTAGAAAATAACAAGGCGGCCCTGGCCTGGTGGCACCCGGGGGCTCGGGAGGCTGAGGCAGGAGGATTGCAAGCTCAAAGTCAGCCTCAGCAAAAGTGAGGCACTAAACAACCCAGTAAACCCTGTCTCTAAAAAAAAATACAGAAAAGGGCTCAGGATGTGGCTCAGTGGTCAAGTACCCCTGAGGTCAAATCCTGGTAACTCCCCAAAACAAAAACAAGGTGTAAAGCACACAATTTGACCAAAATCAAACATTTAAAAGTAGACAACAGAAAGCGACTGGGATGGGAAACCAGGGCCTTGGGGTATTGGTCCGGTTTTATTTCCTGACCTGCAGTGGCATTATAGAAATGTAGCACTTGGAAAATAATTGCACTTTGATAATTGCACTATATTTTCAATAGACAACAAAATTACAAAAGTAGGTGACTGTTGTCCTCTCACCTTTGGTGAATCCAGCCGAGCTGTCGGTGCTGGCCACTCAGTCTTGGGAAAAGGCCAGGAGTCTGAGCGCAACGGGCTTTGGAGGACACGGTCTGTTTCAGAACTCGGCAGCTGTTCCTGAACTAGAAGGGATGGTCTCAGTCAAGCCTCGGCCCCGGGATCTGCTTCAGAAGTACAGTCTCTGAGTCCCAGGGTAACGTCCTTCATTCTCCCACTGTCCCTGGCCATTCCAGGTCCCCACCACCACAGCAGATGCCCTGGAACTTGAGTGTCATGCCCCTCCTGAGACTGTCCCTGCCTGGCGGCTGCCTCCCCCTGCTGGCCACAGCCCGCAGTGCAGCGTCCGCCCAGCCAGCTCCCTCAGGGAGGATGGCACCCTCCAGACACCTGCCCAGACACCTGTCCATCCAGACACCTGCCCAGACACCTGTCCATCCATCTCCTTGAAAGATGAGGAAGCTGAGCCAGAGGAGGGAGGGGACTTCCCTGAGGCTGCAGGGAAAGTTGGAGTAAGTGGCGGAGCTGGGACCAGCTAGAACCTGTACCTCTCCAACTGTGAAGACTGTACCCACCAGGCCGCTGGGAAAGAAAGCAGACACAGAGGGCAGCCCCCTCCCATAGATTTGGGCTGAAAAGACGCATTCCCCGTTCTTTTTCCTTCCTCTCGTGTGCCTACACTCTGCTATGTGTAGGGCACCAAAAGGGAAGACCACAGTATCCTCCTTTTGAAGATAGGAGTCTGCAGCTCAGAGAGGCTAATTAACTCATCCCAGATCACATGAACAGACTTGAAGAGAGCCAGCTAGTCTTCAGGGTAACACCATCCACACTCACCTGCGAGCACACAAGCCTAAACAAATCTGTGAGCTCCACCTCCTCCCGTGCTACTGGGGAGTCCTGCCCCATCCCCACCTGATAGTCAGCACCGCTAAAGGCTCAGGGAAATTTTGTCTGGTCAGGTAGCATCTTAATTTCTTGATAAAAAAAACAACAGAAAAGCCACGCAGGCTGCCCTAACTCTGAGCAGCTGTGGCTGCCAATCACGTGCAGGTCTGTGTGCCGTCCACCTGTGGTCACAGAGCACTCCGGGTGCCGTCTTGCTTCCCTTTAGTAGAATATTGCAGCCCTCACGCCCCACCGGGTACCCTTCAGCGCTTCTACTGAAGGAGGTGCGTCACTGAGGATGCTGAGTCAGCCTGCTGAGGGCAGCCCCCTTCACCCTGTGGGTGCACCCCGTGGATTCTCCCCTCAGCCCCCTCACCCTGTGGGTGCACCCCGTGGATTCTCCCCTCAGCCCCCTCACCCTGTGGGTGCACCCCGTGGATTCTCCCCTCAGCCCCCTCACCCTGTGGGTGCACCCCGTGGATTCTCCCCTCAGCCCCCTCACCCTGTGGGTGCACCCCGTGGATTCTCCCCTCAGCCCCCTCACCCTGTGGGTGCACCCCGTGGATTCTCCCCTCAGCCCCCTCACCCTGTGGGTGCACCCCGTGGATTCTCCCCTCAGCCCCCTCACCCTGTGGGTGCACCCCATGGATTCTCACACAGATGACCATGCACTTGGAGTGAATTTCAGGGCCAAGGAGGGGAATGACGCTTAGGGTGAAACCTCAGGACTGGGGCTTTGGGCCTTCTGAATGCTTCCATTGTGTTCTTAATTTTGTGAAGGGCGGGCCAAGTGTCCAAGGAGAGGGAGTAGTGTGAACCTGACAGTGGACAGACCCTTCCCACTCCACTGACGGTCTGCTGGCCAGGATTTTTTTTTCTGCATACACAGATTCATTGCAAACTGCACTGACCTCTTGCAGCTGCTGTCCCCTGGGAGCCAACGTCCAGGTGGTGGCTTGTCTGGAAGAAAAGATACCCGAGTGGTCATTCTGGCACAGGACAGAAAGCCTTGCTCAGAAGCCCAAAGCCGGGGCTCTCAGGGCGGCTGTCCGCCCTGCACAGAGTCTGGGGTGGTATCAGCTCTGCTGGAGGAGGCGGTGGGCACCTCCCTCCCTGCTCCCAGGAGATACTCACAAGAAAACAGTTCATTTACTTATCAAATCTCTAAATGGAGCTGGTAACAAATGCTTTTAAGAATCTGCCATTAAAATAAACTTTTGCTTATGAGGGCCTCAGACTTCAGCATCTCCTGGGCCCCTGATTCTGTCCCTTGGGGATTCCAGTGGGACTTAGCCTGAGTCTACCCCTGTCCCACAGGGTCTGTAAGAGGGACAGCAGTGGTCACTCAGCAGGTCACCCCGGCAGCCCCCAGTCAGTGGAACGAGACAATCGTGGGATCCTCAAGGCAGATTGCAGCTGGCTCCCGACCAGCAGCCCAGACCCGCTTTCCCTGGGGCATCTCTGGTGGAGCAGTGGCCTGCAGGACGGAGCCCTGATGTCCCCTCCCCTCTCCACTTCAACACCCGTCCAGAGCCCCCTGTGTGCTGGCCCAGCTCAGCCCCTGCCTGGAAGCCCCACGCTCCCTGGGGACCTTCTGAGTGTGTCAGGTCCTGAGTGGCCAGTCCCTCCCTGTGAGGCCCTCCCTGCCAGCTCCTGGCACAGCTCGGCCACTTGCCTCTTACAGAGCCCAGACCAGGCAGCAGCCAGAACTCACACAGACTGAGCAACCCCCAGGGCAAGGACCCTGCTCAGCTTGACACCCCAAGTCCACCACTGTGCCTGGGGGAACCTCTGCTGGCCCGTGCTTGGAGCACAGAGGGTACCTAACCTACGGGGCTCCAGGTCAATAGGAACTCGGTGGGCACCATCCTGAGACCTTGGCTCTTCTCCAGGAGGGGCCCGTGGCCCCTGGGCTCTCAGGCAGGCCATCACGAGGTGGGGGTGGGCTGGTACCGCAGCCTCTGCCTGCGGCCCCACTGCGCCTGGGTGGTCAGGCCTGTTCCCTGCTTGTCAGCCTGTGGTTTTTCGACAGTGGCTCGTGGGCAGAGCACCACTCCAGCAGGGAAGCCTGGACTCCCTTCCGCTCCCCAGACGCAGCTGTCTTCCAGCACATGAACTTGCAGGCCCTGCCTCTGTAGCTGCAGGTTCCCAGCCCCCAGGACCCCTCCCGCTGTCCAGCTGGAGCGCCTTTGCTCCTCCCAGGCCTGGTCCAGAGCTTCCTCCTCGGGGGCACAGCCCCACCTGGCCCCGGCTCTGCTCATCACTGCTGCTCCCAACCACTGCCCTCGGTGACTCGGGGTCAGAGCCAGGCACCCTCCCCGGGTGGCGACTCCTCCCCTGTGACAACGAGGTTCCATTTGCCCTCACATCCCCAGAAAAGCTGCACATGCACTAAACTGGCTGCTGCGACTCTGCATTCTGATGGGCCAGACAGGCACGTGACTCCTGGCCACCGGGGCATCCCAGGCACAGCCCAGCTCTGCAGTTACAAGTTCCGGGAGCTCAGCTGAGTCAGGGAGCTCTCCCAACCCACCTCCTACCCCGGTTGCAGGGCAGGACCCCCGGCCTCCACACAGGTCCTGCTGAAGGGAGAGAGGAGCCTCCAGAGCTCCAGAGAGCAGGGCCAGCAGAGCTGGTGTTGCTCTCCGCTGCCCCCACGGCACCCACAGAGCTTTCCAGGAACTATCCTCAAGGGCAGGAGCCGAGGAGAAAACCGTTGCCTGAGCCCTTGGAGGCCGGGCTGCGGTCACCGGTTTCATGACTGCAGGGAGCTCAGGGCTGTGAGGGGTTGCTCCATGATCCCAGTCTCCACACTCCTCTCCCAATGAGGCCCTGGTTCTAAGGCCACGTGGGTCTCCCTGACTGTGCCCACTAGGAAACAAGGTGTTCCCAGGAGGCAGGGGGACAGGGCCAGCAGCTCCCGACCAGGTCACCCTGTGTTTTGCTGAGTCCAGCCAAGGTCCCGGCCTCCCCAGGGCAGGGACACTTTTTTGATTTGAAGGTCACTGGTGGCTGTGACAGGTGCTGCCCTGAGCATTTGACATGGGTCTCATTCAAACCTCACAGAGTCCTGGTGAGGATGGTGACCTCTACCTGGCCCAAGAGAACAGGTGGCTTACAGAGCAAAGGAACAGCACAAGGTCACAGCTTCTGCAGGATCTTGGCATGTTCACATGCAGGTGGCTCTGTGCCTGGAGAGAGGACAGCAAGCTTCACACCCCAGGAGCACAGGAGGCTGGGGGCGGGCCAGCTTGTCAGCTCCTCTACTGGACCCTCTGTCTATCATGCAAGCCCCAAGCCAGAGCTGGGACAAGGTCACCCAGGTAGGAGCAGGGACGAGCTGCCACGCTAGCCAGGGCCCACTCCCAGGTGAGCCCTGCGCTCCTCCCACCTCCTTTGGCATCCAGGCTCCTGCCTCCCAGGTCACCAGGAGGGGACAATATAACCAGGTACAAACAAAAAAGGGTGTCACATTTGGCATGTGAATGTCCACAACTTAAGTCTAAGTGAAAGCTAGAAAAACAGATTTCCCTGGGGCCGGGGTACAGAGAGGAGGAGAGGACAGGAAAAAGGCCGGGAGCTGCCCAAGAGCTGCCCACTCAAGGTGAACGTGAAGGAGGGTGGAATTCACGCCCAGAATGCAAGAACAGAGGAAACCTACTGTCCCCTTGTTCCATCTCCACCTGAAACCAAGGAGGTGGCAAGACCCTGGTGTTGTCAGATGAGGGCTCAGAGGGGACCTCATGGAATTGACCCCAGATAGCCAGAGCTGGAGAGGACCAGCAGAGCTGGAGAAGGAGACTCAGGCAACGCAGCAACCTGGGATGCTGCTGACCAGAGACGTGGGGGGACAGCCGTCAGCAGATGGCAGCACAGGTGGGCAACAGTGGTCAGTGTGCTGGAAGGAGGGGTGTGGGTGCTGGACCAATTGAGGCTCAGATTCCACCCTCACCCAAACCAGGGAGAGAGGAGAAAAGGGAGAGAGAAAGTGCAGCAGGGGAGGTGCCTGCTGGCCCGGCCAGGTGGCCATGATCCAGGCCACACATCTCGTAAGGACAGAGCTCCAATAGCCCACCACCCTGTCATGTGGCCTTGACAGGTCATTGTAAACCTCCCTCCCAAGGGCAGGGGCCAGAAAAGGTGAGCCACCCAGCACTCTGGGCACCCCAGGGCTCAGCACCTCCAGGGATGCCCATGGAGGGCCTACCTCAGAGGCCCACATGCCCTCCAGCCCCAGCCTTGGGAGCCAGGAGACACCCCTCTGTGCTCTGGCATATCCCACCCTGAGTCTACCAGTGACTCCCCAGCTGCAGGCAGCCCTCCTGGGCTCTCAGCCAGAGCCAAGGCCTCCATCAGGAATTCCATCTGTGTCCTCTCTAAGGACAGTTCTTGCCCATAAAACAAGGAGGTGCTCTGCACCCCCTTCCTGGGCAGCTGCCAGCCGCAGCAAGGGGCTCAGGGCTCCCCCAGGGCTCTGCTCGACTGCTTGGCCTCAGGCCTTCCCGGCCTGGACCACTGGCACTGCACCCTGCAGGACCTGCTCCTTTGAGGGCAGTGACCAGCCACACCCCTGCGTGGTCTTCCCCAAACCACTCCCACCCACCCAACTCCTCCAGCAGCTTCCCCTCAGTGAAGAACTAAGTGCAGATGCGCCTGCAGGGTGGTCAGGGCCATGTTCTCCCTCTTCTATGACTTCCCTCCTGGGCAATCTCCTTGTGTCCAGCCTCCACCACAGGCCTCCTCTGGGGATCTTCTTCTCCGCCTCCTCCTCCTCCTCCTCCACCTCCTCCTCTTCCTCCTCCTCCTCCTCCTCCTCCTTCCTGCCTATACCTGGACAGATTCTACACATTGAAGCCTGGCCTTCCAGCCCCAAGAGGGACTGCCCCCCCGAGGGCTTGGTAGGTGCCAGACCCAGACCTGCTGCCCAGTTTCCCCCAGCCCTGCCCAGCAATGATCACCCAGCCTGCCCTGGGGCAGTCCTTGCAGAACCCTGCAGATTCCCACGGCCATGTTCAAGCCCAGCTCCTTCTCTGCATATACGGAGGCTGAGTTAGACGGCGACTTAGAGGTGTGTGTCTTTGAGCAAGGCTGGCACCCCCTTGAGCCTTTTGAGAGGAATAACAGTGATGTCCTGGTGTGGCCAGCACGATCTTTAAGTGTCCTCTGCCAGGGTCACAGAACTAGACAGTGGCAGAACTAAGAGGTTCAGGAATCCCAGGCCCTGGCACCTGCCCATACAAGGACCAGGCTCTGACCCATGCAAGGCTTCAGCACCTTTCTATCAAGCAGTTGAACTGTCCCCATTTTACAGATGAGAAAGTGAAGGCTCAGAGAACACCCTGTGTGAGCTGGCACCGGTCTGAACCCAGGCATGTTTCTTTCCCAATGCTCACCATGAGGCGCCGTCACCCCTCCCTGGTCTGTGTGCAGGTGTTGGCCTGTCTGGTCTCCACTTCTCCCCAGGACCTGCACCAGGCCTAGCTCAGGCCAGTAGGTGCTCAGCAAGTGTGTGGCGTGAAACCGCAGAGCCAGGTTTTGGGTTTGCAGACCATGCACTTGGGTGTGTCCTCTGAATAGTGCCAGATGGATCAGGATGGACAAAAGCCACCTCAACAGAGGGAGCGAGGCTGGGCTCAGTCAAGACTGGACAGGAATGCAGAGGCCAGCACAGCTGGCATTGTGGAAATTGACAGTGGCCTCTCAAAGGACTGGATCCTGGCTGAGGGGAGGCCCGTCCAGCCCAGGACAACATCCTCACAGGAAATGGAGGCGTCAGGCCAGTGACAGCAGCAACGCTCCCTGTTCTCATTCCAGGCTCCCAAGTGGCCTTCTGCCTGTAAACAGTTACCAACTAACAAATGAACACACTGGTTATGAATTTGACTTTCTGGATAACTAGAGGAAAAGAATGTGCTGACATATTTATCCATCCATGCACCTCGCCTGCAAGACACTTCAGCCTGCAACAAATCCCAGCACGTGTCACAAATAAATACAACGATTCAAAAAATACTTGAACTTCTGCTAAAGTTCATTTTCCTAGATGATTAACTAATTAGTTAATGCTCTGGCTTATGCCTCAGTGTCTGGGCTCAGTCCTCGTCAGTCAGCCTGGCCGATCCCAGTGAACATTTTGGATGTCGTTGCTGGGCCTGCAGACTAAGGGAAAGTGGGGCCCTTGCTGCCTGCTCTGCAGACAGTCAGCGGCCCCCCGGGGTCACACCTGCTGCATTCCACACTTCCTGGAACTTTGCTTCAGTCCTGCCTCACTCGACACAGTTATTAGGCCCCACTGAGCGCCAGGGACTATGTCAGGCACTTCACGATTCTACCCTCTTTCCTCATCCCTATGCCAGCTCTGAAGAGCATGAACTTTGGGGCAGAGAAGAGCACTAGACCTGGAGTCCGGGCTCTGCATTCAAGCTCTGGCTCTGCACCACGTCACCGAGGCCCTAGGCAGGCCTGGTGGGCCCCAGGTCTCCATCTCCTGGGCTGCGCAGTGGTTTGGCCTGGGGGGCATCTAGGACTCTCAGAGTCGGGGGGTGGGGTAGGAAGGATGGAGAAGACCGTCCTGCTGGGGCAGGGCCAGGGGCACCAGGAGGAGCCTCTGCATGGGTGGTGCAGCCAGGAAGCCCTGCAGCCAGGGCTGGAGCAAGAGCAGCCAGGGGGCACCTCCCACTGTGAACTGCAAGAGCTGTGCTTTGTCCTCGCACCATCAGGAGCAGAACTAGACTGGTGGGGGCATAGCTGGCTTGTCCCCAGGAACGGGGCTGCATGTGTGTGCGTGGGAAGACCTGGCTGAGCACCCATGGGCACCCAAGATGCTGCTGTTCAGAGCCAGGCAGAGCCCAGAAAGGGCCTCCTCTAGACCTGGACCAGTGAGAACTGGTGCCCCTCACCCCGTGACCTGGGGTGAGACTCCTGAACTGACGGCCTCAGTCTCCTCTTCTGTTGACCCTCAGGACAGGAGACCCTCATCATCTGTCTCACTAGCTCATCACTCAACAAAAACCCCCAGCAGCTTCATGGTGCCAGGCACTAGAGAGACGGAGTGCTACAGATGTCTCTGTCCCAGTCGAGAGGTGCCAAGGAACTCCTCAGGCAACTTGGGGACTATCCCCTACATCACACAAGTCACATGCAAGGAGGACAGAGAGGGGGGTGTGGCTAATTGTGATCCTGAAGATTCAAGGCCACTGTCTGGGCAAGGACTCACGGGATGTCCTTGAAGGACAGATGGAGGCTGCTGATGGACCATGTCTCCTGCAGGGGATGGCAGGGCCAAGGCCCAGAGTCACGGTGTACAGCAGTCACATGGGTGGCATGACATCATGATTGGGACTGAGCTATGATCCCTCTTTGGGTCCATCCCGTGCACTGGGCCATGGGTACTTTCAGGGTAAAGGACTGCCAGGTGCACCTGCCCACCATCCCGGAGCCCAGGCACTGGCCCAGGGGAACAGCCAGGTGGAGTTGGAGGGAGACAGAGGATGGGGCTGGCAGGGCTGGACGGGCTGGGCAGGGCTGGATGGGCTGGCAAGGCTGGACGGGGCTGGGCAGGGCTGGATGGGCTGGCAGGGCTGGATGGGCTGGGCAGGGCTGGATGGGCTGGCAGGGCTGGACGGGCTGGGCAGGGCTGGATGGGCTGGCAGGGCTGGATGGGTCTGGGCAGGGCTGGATGGGCTGGGCAGGGCTGGATGGTGCTGGGCAAGGCTGATCGGACTGGCAGGGCTGGACGGGGCTGGGCAGGGCTGGTCGGGGCTAGGCAGGGCTGGACAGGGCTGAGCAGGGCTGGATGGGGCTGAGCAGGGCTGCACGGGGCTGGGCAGGGCTGGTCGGGGCTAGGCAGGGCTGGACAGGGCTGAGCAGGGCTGGATGGACTGGCAAGGCTGGACGGGGCTGGACGGGGCTGGGCAGGCCTGGACGGAGCTGGCAGGGCTGGACGGGGCTGTCTGTGGGAATGTACCTCTGGGACTCCAGGGGTCAGGAAGGCAGCAGCATACTCAGACAGTGCCACGTCGTGGACCATGTTCTGGGCCATCTCAGAGAGCAGGAGGTCGACGGGCCCGTGTCTGCCCAGCTCCCGCAGTAGCCGGGTGATGAGGTGGTTCCTCCGTAGGCACTTGTGGACCAGGGAAGCCAGCTTGGCCTGACAAGAGAGGAATGTGGGTGCAGAGCTCCCGCAGGGCTGCACAGCAGGGCTGGGGGACCTGGACGGGTGGCTCCCTGCTTCCCACACCCAGCTCTGCCTCAGCCCAGGACAGCAGTCCCCCGCATGCTTCCTCCACCCAGCAGCCCGGCCCCAGGGCTCCCTGCTGCCCTCCAATGGGTCCAGGGTAGAGAGCACGGACCTGGGCCCTATTGCTGAGGCCAGGCTCCCTGCCACACCTGGATGTGCCCCTCTGTGCCACGGGGCTGTCCAGGGCACCAGGAGACCTGCAGACACAGCCTCCACAGGGTGCTTGTTTGTTAAGCACAGGGGACCAGGGTCCTCGTTTAAATCAGTGGCATATGACAAATGATAAACCCAGAGGCGGGGTGGCAGCCCTGTGTTTTTGAGCTTGACAGTTTACTTTCCTCGAATTCTCAGCAGGAATTACTGAGATTTCTATTTCACAGATGCACAGCTGAAGCTCAGATGGGACGGGGACTCTGGGGAGGGACGTGACTCAGGGACTGTGCGGCCTGCATTTCTGATTGAACAGTTGAGGAAACAAAGGTCCAAAGGGCAGAGGGCTGTGGGGGTCCTGGTGTCACCATGTTCTGCTGACGCCCAGGCTCCTCCCTGTCCACCCGCCCAGACACCAGAGGGAAGAACAGGCCCTCCCACCCTTCCCGATCCAGGCCCAGATCGGAGGTGTCACCCTAGCCAGCTTCCAGGCCCCCAGCAGAGAACACGGAAGCCCGCAGGCCACAGAGCCTTCTTGGGAATTTGTCCCAGAGGCTCACGTCAGGATGGGTGGGGACACTCCAAGGAAAATGCAAGTCAGAGTTCTTGTGGGACATCGAGAGAGGCAGGGGAAGGGAGAGACAGACATGCAGAGTGCCAGGCCAGGAATGAACTGCAAAGCCACCAGCAGGGCACTTTGAACCGAGGCCCTGGAGCACTCTCCACCGCCACGTCCTGGAGGGTAGGTCACAGTGCGTGGCACCTTCAGGATCATGCCACCAGGCAGGACCCAAGCATGTGGGTCACTTGGCTGATGAAGATGGCTGATCTCAGGCGTGGGAGGAAATATGTGGAACGCTATCTCCAAAAGTGACATGGGGATTTTCTCTCCTTCCCCCTTCAGTCTAGCGTCTGTGTGCCGGGGGACGGGAAACACAAAGGCGGTTTGGAGGAGGCAGGTGGCGCTGACGCCACGGTCCCCTCACCTTCAGCGGGGCCACAGCCACGTTGGCCTCATGCTGCTTTCTCTGGAGCTCTTCCAGCTGCAAAGGAAGCGCTCTTGGTCACATCGTGCCCCGCTGCTGGCCATCCCCGGCCTCCCCGGGCAGTGGGCTCGGCTTGACCCCTGCCTCCTTGCCCCCTTTCCTTGCATGAGGACTCGGCCAGGAATGGGGCCTTTCCCATCCCCACTGAGCGGGATGGAGGCTGCGGCCCTGCAGAAGGCACCCTGCCAGGCTGCGGTCTCAGCGGCCAGCTCTGAGTCTGCTTCCATGGGGAAGGACGCCTGGTCCCGAGCCCCTCACAGAGCCCAGAGACTTCCAGCCTGGTGGCACCACTCAGACACTCACTGACACCCCCTGCCTGTCCCTCTGCCTCAGTTTTTTCACCAACTGGGGGGATGTCACTGTCTACTCATGGTGAGGCCTGCAGCGAGGACACTGTGGATTGAATGACAGAAAGACTGAGAGTCCACCTGGCCTCAGTGGGCACTCGGTGGATGGCAGCTCTCCTCATCACGCACGGGGCTAACGGTGGACACAGCTGCTCTGAAGCGGCTCCTGGAGAGGGGAGTCAGGACCCTCTCTCAAATTTGGTCTGGCCCGTGGTGCTCGGCTCCCAGAACAGCAGAAGTGACACCTGGCCTGGCCTTTGAGAGGACAGGAGTGTCCACTTTCAACCCTTTTCAGGGTAAGACACACGGACAGGCCCAAAACAGAGGGCAGAGGGTCTGGGTGTGCTGCCCCTGAGCCACCCTGCAGAGGTGCCAGGCACATGTGCATGGAGCCACCTTGGACTTTCCAGCCTAGTCCAGTGTCCAGTGAGTGACCACCGAGTAACCCCCACTTGTGCCCAGTGGAGTCCCATCTGAAATCCTGCCCCATAAGATGTGAGGCAGTGGCTCTGCCTGAGCGCTTTCCAATAGTGAAAATTCAAAAAGCCACATTAGAGGTCCCCAACCTCTTCTGGCCTCTAATAGTCCTTCAGCCTCCCATGCCCATGTGCATCAGAACATGTATGTACATGTGTGTGTGTGTGTGTGTGTGTGTGCCTACAGAATTACACTACGCAAAAGACACAGCATCGTGTTTGTCGTTTGATGGAAAACCCTGGTGCGAGTTCCACAGGAACACCTGCAAACCAACCTCATCCCTTTCAAACATGAGTATTCTTCCACCATGAGGCAGAAACAAACCACTTCTTTGTTTATGGGAATTTTTCTGCTTCCATTTCTTTGCTTAATAAACAAGCCTTCATGGATATTTCTATAAGCCTGTTTGGGGATACCTTTTGGAATGTATGCAAAATTTCAGCTTCAAGCAGACTGTCTCATATTCAAAAGGCACTTAATGATATTTGCAGGATTCCATGAGACCTTCTCCCCACCTTGGTTTAGGAAATGGCATGAGTGTGTTGCTTTGGAATGAGTGTGTGGACGTTTGCAATTAAAAAGTAAGAAGATGAGCCGTACATGAGGAGAAACTGCCTTTCAAATCACACATCCAATTGTCCTTCAGTTCTAGTGTTTTATGGACTCCTTAGGATTTTCTATGTGAAAGACTGTGAAACAATTATTATGCATCAATTCATATTAATTAAAATTTGAGATAATCACAGAATCGCGTACAATTGTAAGGCATGATGGAGAGATCCCTTGTGTGTTTTGTCCAGTTTCCTCCTCAGGAACATTTTGTAAGACTGCAGTGTAAGGTCCAATGAGGGACAAGCGTCAATGCCACCCCTGATCTTACTTGGGCTCCTGTGGTTTCACATGAGCATGTGCTCGGTCAATGCAATTTCACCCCATGGAGGCTGCATGCGGCCACCCCCTGATCCTGGCAGCTGCGACAGCGCAGGAATCCTCTCCAGGCCTTTCAGGATATACCCACCCCGTTCCCATAGAGCAAGGGCTTAACCTTTCTTGATGTAAACTTTAAGGCTGTTTAAAAACCATATATGTGTGCATTTTAAAAATTTTATTTATCAGAGGCTACTGGTTGGAGGAATGACAGTCCCCTTCTTTTCCCTCCTGACACCAACCTATATATAAATATCTAATAGACATTACCAAGTCCCTGGGAGCAGAGTGCTCCCCACGGAGGAGGTGTTGGCCCCGCCTACCTTGCCCTTGAGCTCCTCCTGCAGCTCCCGGTGAGCCCACCCCTGGTCTCTGAGCTGGCACTGCAGGGTCTGCACCTGGTGACGGAGCCGCCGGACACACAGCCTGGGGTCCTCTTTGGATGTCTCGGCCTCTGCGTCCTGGAGGCACACATCTGGATGAACTTAGGTTCTTGGGTACCCATTCCCCCCACTTTATGTGGTCTACCTATATTTTCCTCACAGAAAGAATAAATAAAACTTAGAAAATAAGGGGACAAAGATCACCCCGAATCCCACCAGCCAGCAGAATGGTGGGTACTGGCCCTGCTCCTCCATGCCTTTCCACTGTCCCTCCTGTCCACGGGCGAGTGCAAGGCTCACACTGGGGTCCTAAGGAGTGTCAGGAGGGTCCAGGGAACCCCAGAACAACAACCGAGAACATTATTCTCAAAAACATGCAACGTGCAGTTTGTTGAGCCACAGTCTGCTTTAATAGTGGTCCCTGGCCGCTATCCTCAAAGAGAGTCCCATGGATGAAATTTCACGTCCAAGTCAAATCATCAGACACTGAATCCGTTAAAGCTTCATGTCTTTATATAAAACAGAAAATGCTGACTTCCCATGAGCGCGGCCTTAGGCCATTACAAAACTGCCGCTCACCCTTCTTGGATGGAGCAAGAGGGCCATGCTTTCCCCTGGCTGCAAAGGACCTGTGGGAGGACACGGCCCTGTAGGAAGTGGGCTAAACAAGGGACACCCCCCCATATAGTCCTGGATTCTAAGTCCCGATTATTAGAATAACTCACACCCATGTACAGACTCGAGTTTAAATGTGTTCACACGCACCCACAGATTTTCCTTCATGAGAGCTAATAAGCAACACGTGTCCTCGACTTTTCTCCCTTAACTCTGGGCCACGAGATTTCCCCTGTGGCCAAATGCTGCTGAAAATGCTGTTGTCAGGACGTGGGTGGCCTTCTGTGGCCACGCTGGGTGCTGGGGTCATTCTAACATTGAACAGGCCTCTGGATTCTTCCCTAGGATCATAGGAGGGGAGCTTCCAGGTCGAAGGGTGGGGCATCAGTAAGCTCAGGGCACACCAGGGTGGCTCAGGAAGGAGCAGCATGGCTAGCAGCAGCCAGCAGCAAGAAACTCCCTTCCCTGGCCCGGAGCAGTCCACCTGGACCTAGAGCAGTCGCGTGGGAGGCTTAAGGCCCACGAAGCTCCATCTTCCACCATTCCTGACCCAGTGGGAGCGGGTGGGAGGGGATCCCAAGCTAATCTGTTGGGCAACGAGAGAGGAGAGGGGTGAAGGGCCAGCAGGCAGTCCACCCTGGGTCCATGGCTGACGGGCCTCTCCGTGTGAACTGGGACCACAGGAGCAGAATGTGATGTTGTTTTTTAATTAACAGAAATTCACGCTGCGTGGGCCTGAGATTCACAGGCTGGGCCCTGTCAAGAACAGATGGGTGCTCCGAATGCTTCCATCCAATTCAGCTCCAAGACTTCAAAACAACTTGGCCTTTTGGGAAGTTGGTGTCTCACTGTTGCCTCCCCCCCTCTGGCAGTGACTTGGACAAGGGCTTTGTCCCCACAGGTCCTAGGAAAGTGTGCACAGCAACCTCTCAAGAGAATGAGGGTCAGGGCCTGGCTGCATGTCACCCAGCTTGCTCTATAGGGCAGACATGGGAGCTACGCTCTGACTGTGCACTGAACTTGCCTTGGGGACAGTGGTGACATGTTTCCCTCAAGGAACTCTGGCAGGTGGAAAGACTGATACAGACACAAGCAATTAACACAGTGTGGTAAAGGGCGACCGGAGGCTTCAGAAGCCTGCAGGAGGCTGAGCACCAAGGTCCATGGTAGGGCAATGCCTGTGCCCCATTCCCATGGTGTCAAAGCTCCCATGGGACTGGCTGCAAGCCACCCAGACATCGCAGTGAACACAGAGAGAGAGAGGTGAGCACGAGTCAGCTCCAACACCCTCCTCCCCTAGCCCAGGCCAGGGGCTGCCCCCCAAAACGAGTCCTAAGGGTGGGCAGCAGTTGCTAGGAGGAAGCTGGGGTGCAGAGAGGGCAGGTAAGGGATGCAGAGAATCCAGGCCAGTGGCCCCTGGGAGTGCGGTGGGCGGAGCTGAAGCTTCTAGAGCCTAGGGGCAGGGCATTGCTCATGTGAGCGGCTGGCTTTCGTACCTAGTGTGACAGTAGCCTCAGGGGGGTTTTGGGCCCAAGAGTGGCATGGCCAGGCTTGAGACTAAGGGTGACAGAAAGGGGGACTTTCTTCCCCTCTTCCTCTGTCCAACCCCAGTCCCACGGATTCTACTCTTAGTTACTGACCTAGGTTCTCAGCTGCTACGCCTCTTGTCTACAGAGCCCAGACTCCTTCTGTCCACTGCTTCCCCACAGCCCACTGTCCCCTCTCCTCGCAGCAGTCACTTTTCATGCCTTGGGTCCTGTTGTTTTCCTGCTCAAAATCCCACTGTATTTAGAATGGTCAGCGGGAGCCTAGCAGCCTCCTGGGATCCTTCTTGGGACAGTTTCTCCAACCTTGTCTCCTCCCAGCCTCTCCTGGTCCACGGTGGCCCAGTCGCACCAGGCCCCTCCTGTTCAGCAAGCCTGGCTCCCCACTGCCGCAGAGCCTGGCCAGTGTCTGGCATCCACTGTTTCTTCCCAACCTTAGAAGCTGTGGCTCCACAGTCGCCTCCTTAGATCCCAGTCTGCCCCAGGTCAGAACAGCTGGTATCGGAAAACTATGGGATCGGGGAGAACACATAAAAATAGTTCTGCGCCTACATTGGAGGGCGGCCGAGCAGGACCACAGCTCTCCAGAAAAAGGAATACAATAGAGCAAGTTCCCTCCAAGTTCCCTAGGTCTCTCTCTGATATGTTTTCAAACATTTATTAAGGAAAAGAACACCCTGATGAGAGTGTTAGTATTTCTGGGTCGGGGACAAGGACTGAGCTCAGGGATGCTGAGACAGCTAGGGATTGTGGGACAGCAGAGAAGAAACCCAGACACCGTCCTAGAAATGTCTCTCAGGGCCTCGGCTGAATCACAGCCTGTGTGGTTTCAAGACTGAGAACCTTGCAGGGGACAGCCGCTGGGAGGCCTGCTGCCCAAGAGAGCTCCGAGGTCACATGCCACAAGATGATGGCAGCACTCTGGCCAAAGCAAGGTGAACAGCTTCAGTGAAGGCTCTGCACACTGAGCTGAAGCCACTGAGAGGCCACACCCTGGGAGTCACAGCAAGCCCTGGGGCTGCAAGAGACCTGCTGATCAGTCGACAACCTGTCAAATGTCCAGTGGCCAGCCAGAAGAGAACCCCTTCGCCCTCTTAGAGGATGATGGTCATCAGCAATCTCCACAACCCCCCAAAGTCAAGCAAAAAAGTTCTTTCAATTACTAGACAGGTAAAGAAGCAGACAAAGTTCACCAAGAAGTAAAACCACCAATAGAAGCAGGCAAAGAGATGGTTTAGATACTGGAGTTAGCACATAAGAAAGACCTGAAAAATAACTATGATCTCACTTATCATATGAAAAGGTAGACAAAATGAATAAAAACATGGAGTGTGTCAATAGACAACCAGAATCTTAAAAAAAAAAAAAAAAAGAATAAAATGGATTCTCTAGGCCTGTGAAATACAATCACTAAAATTAGGACCTCATTGGGTAGATTAACAAAAACTGATACAACAGAATGTAGGATTGGCAAACTAGAGGACGAGTCAATAGAAATGCAACCTAAAGCACAAAGAGGGAAAAAAAAATTGTTTTCAAAAGATGTGGGATTCAGACCAAAACCCTAGATATCTAGGAGGAAAGAGAAAAATAAAGCAGAATAAAATATTTGAAGAAATAACAACCAAGAATTTTTTAAGTCTGATAAAAGACATGAATATTCAACTTCAAAAATCTCAGAAAAACCCAGGATCAACACAAATACCCGCTCACCCAGACACGTCCAGTCAAGCTGCCCACAAAACAAACCCACAGACAAAAAAGAAATGTGAAAAGTAGCCAGAAAGGAAGCAACACACGTCTTTCAGGGTGAAAATGGTCACTGTAACAGATCCCTGGACAGGAACTCGGGAGGCAGGAGACAGTGGAACGAGACCTTTAAGGTTACAAAGGAAGGGAGAATGCAGGCTGCCTACAACCCCACGTTTTAAATTGGGTGTTGAAAAAAATTACCTTCATAAAAAGAATTATGAAGAGTCAATCACCAGGAAGCCCTCAGCACGCTCTTAAGGCAGAAGGAAACCAGACCCGGGTGAGGAAGAGTGAGAAACAGCACAGCCGGAAAGACAGGAGGGCAACCCAATCCGCGACCACTAACAGCTGCAAGGGGACAGGTGTGCCACACACGGGAGTGGGTCCCAAATAAAGGTTCTGCATAATCCGAGATGTGGCGAAAATACGAATTTAAGAAATATTTAGGTAATCAACAGATACATTTGGAATTTCTCGGGTGATCACTAAAAAGTATGAACTAGAAAGCATGATACCACAAGCTACTGAGAGGAAAGGGAATAACCAATAATAATTTAAAAAGAGACTGATACCAAAAGCAAAGTCCTGAAAGAAAGAATAAAAGGAAACAGAGTAGATGAGACAAATAGAAAAAATAGCAAATAGATTTTAAACATCACAATATGGCGGTGAAAAACAACATAACTGAAGGAAGGAATACACACACACACACACTCGAACTTGGAGAACTTGAAATGCATCTTGGTAAGTGACAAAGAGAACAGACCACACACTAGTGAAGATGAGAAGATGCAGTCATCCCAGCCTAGTTAATACCACTAACTAGTACTCGCCAGTTGCAGGGTATTCATTGCTTATGAGGGCATGTGGGATATTCAGCAAAATAGACCATACCCTGTCCATAAAAAAAGTTAAATGTTTCAAAAAAAGTAAAGTAATATAGTACATGCTTTCTGATAACCATGAAGTAAAACTAGAACTCAGTAACAAAAATAAAGCCAATTGGGCTGGGGATGTGGCTCAAGCGGTAGCGCGCTCGCCTGGCATGCGTGCAGCCTGGGTTCAATCCTCAGCATCACGTACAAACAAAGATGTTGTGTCTGCCGAGAACTAAAAAATAAATATTAAAAAAAAAATTCTAAAAAAAAAAAGCCAATAACTCCTCCAGAAACCTGGAAATTAAGTCACATGTTTCTGAATAAACCCTGGGTCAAGGAGATCACAATAGATATTAGAAGATACAGAACATTGAACTGAACAGACACGGTGTTAAAATCAGTGGGCTGGGGGCTGGGCTTGTGGCTCAGCGGTAGAGCACTTGCCTAGCACATGCGAGGCCCTGGGTTCGATCCTCAGCACCACATAAAAATAAATAAATAAAATAAAGGCACTGTGTCCAACTACACCTAAAAAATAAATATTTAAAAAAAATCAGTGGGATGCTTAGAAAAAATCAGGTCTTTAAATGCATCGATTACAAAAAAAAAAAAACGAGTTGAAAATTCAATGATCTGAGCTTTCTACACAAGAAGCAAGAAAAAGAAGAGCAAATTAAACAAAGAAAAGGAAGATGTAAGAGAAGCCAGCGAAGTAACACAAGCAAACCATAAAGAAAATCAGTGAAACCCGAAGTTGGTTTTCTGAAATGGGATAAATGGTAGGTGGGGGGAGAGGGGAGGGGCAGGAGGGAGAAGGAGACGGGAGAGGAAGGAAGGACGCCCGAGGGTGGAGGGGAGAGACTGAGGGAGAAGGCCGAGTGGACACGGGCTCAGCACTGAGGGTCCCACAGGCATGGGGGGTCCTTCCTGCGCGTCCTGTGGGGGAGCTCCTCGGGCCCATGGAGGGCAGGCTGAAGTCTTACCACAGGACACACGGAGATCTGGAGCCAGCCTCCTGGGGGAGTCCCAGCTCCACCCTCAACCGCTGTGTGACCTTGGGCAAGACCCTTCACTTCTCTGTGCCTGTGTTTAGTCACCTGTTGGACGGGGCTGGTGATGGCACCTCCCCTCAGGGATGCTGGAGGAATACCTGGGTCTGCAGGGGGCCCTGGAGCCAGCCAGCACCAGGGAGGCCAGCAGGTCCACTTACCTGGGGGCCGCTGCGCGAGGTCCTCAGAGCGTGCCCTTGGTGGGAACACCATGGCCTTTTCTCCTCTCCCTCCAAACGTGCTGCTCCTCCTCCTGCTCCGCACCTTCCTCGCAGGACTCGGGGGACGTCAGCATTTCTCCAGACCAGTGATGGGGCGGTAGAACCAGCGCCACATCGGGGGTCCTGCAGGTCCGCGGCAGGGCCTGTCTGCCCTCCAGGGACGCCCACTGCCTCCTCCAAGGGTGGCCCGCAGGGGCTTGTGACCTGCTGCCCCGAGAGCGGAGTCACCTGCACCCCTCTGTCCACGGTGCACACCTTGTCCACCGCCGCCTTGGTGCTTTCCTGGGGTTGCTGACGGCCTCCCAACGAGCGTGCCCTGTCCCCACTGGTCTGCAAGGCCACTTCCTGCTCCAGGGCTCGGACCCTGCGTAGAAGGCGCTGGTTCTCCCCCTGGGAGGCCCGGACCATGCCCTCCACCCCCAGCCCCACACCCCTTACCAGCTCTTTATAGCTGACCCCAAGCTGCGAAATCAGTGCCTTGAGCTCCCTGTTTTCCAGGGTGACGTGCTCCCCGGGGCCGCGGGATTCCCTGGCACTCTGGGACATGGCCCTCCGGAGTCGGCCCAGATCCCTTTTCAGTTTGTCGTTTTCCTCCTCGAGCTCCGAGATCTTGCCGTAACTCTGCGCATTGCACTCTTCCAGGTCGGAAATGGCCTGCGTGTACTGGCCCAGCTCCCTCCTGAGCTGGGCCAGGTCTCCCTCCAGCGCCCGGTTGGCCTGCTGGAGGCGGCACACCCGGGCTGCGCGTCGCGGGCCCTCTGCCTCCAGATGGCAAGCTTTAGGACAGCATCCCTCTTGGTCTTCCCGAGGTGCAGCCCTGTCACATAAGACCTGGCTCCTCTCGTTCTTCAGTGAGGAAAGAAGCTGATGGAACGTGGCCCTGGCCCTCTCGAGGGTGTGCCAGGGTGTGGAGAGTGCGTTCCCGTGGAGCTCTGCAGGGTCCAGACTGGCTTCCTCCTGATCAGGGGATGTCCCTGCAACAGCTCTGCTGGTGTCCTGGGCCACAGTCTGTTCGAGGCTGGTGGCCTCTCCACTCCCCTCACCTCTGCTCTGCCTCCTTTGAGCAAAGCTCCAGTTCTCTCCCACCAGGAGGGCCGTCTCCCGCTGGTGACCCCGGCTGCCAAGTTTCAGGGTGTTCAGTTGCTGGAAACAGGCCTCCACGTCCCGCTCAAGTGCATCTATTTGGAGAGAATATCTATCCTGTCCTTTGCTCAGAGCCCGAGGGGGACCAGTGTCTTCACCTGGAACAGCCTGTCTGGGAGACTGCGGCAAGCCACACCCTGCCACCGAGGGAAGTGTCTCCTTGCCCTGGCACTGCCTGAAGTCCAGCTCCCGGGGCACAGGCCCATTCCCCAGACTGGAGGCTTCTCGACAGAGCCCCTTCTCCTCCTCCTCTTCTTGTCCCCCAGCCCCAGGGCTTCCCTCTGGGGAACGCAGAGCACTTCCACTCCCCGGTCGGCTGTCCTGCTTGCCTGGAACCCGCCTCTCAAGGGCTCTGCTCCTCCCTGCAGGGAGCTGACCACCAGCTGGCCGTGAAGCGCTAGTCCCGTGAGCCTCTTCCTCTGGTGACAGTCCTCCCAGGAGGCCCCGGCCACAGCCTCCCACCTTCTGCCTCCTGCTCAGGGGTTCAGGCTCCTCTGTGGAGTCCTCCCCCTGCAAAGGAGGCGCTGGACACTCCTGCCAGAGCCAAGGGCAGTAGGCAGTGGCCTGTGTCTCCAAAGTCACACTCTCGTCCCCCACACCCCCTGGAGAGCAGACCCCACTCCCCACACTCGGGTCCTCACAGCTCTCCTGACCACCAAGCTCTCCCTCGATCCTGCCCAAGGTCCTCGCCTCCCCGTGCCCAGCTCCCCCTGCCGGGGTCCCTCCTCCCCCGTTCCAAGTGTCTTTTCTGCAGCTGGACCCTTCCATGGGACATGGGTGATCTGAAGTGCATGGAGACCCCTGGCGGGGGGAGGCGTCGGGACTCCTTGTCTGGTGACAACACCAGCTGGGATGTGCCGCAGCACTGGGGGCAGGGGTGGACCTTGTGTCCAGCACTTCTTGGAGCTCCTCTGGGGGAGCTTTCTGGGACAGCAGTGGCAGCAGGAGCCCAGGGGTCCCAGCCAGCCCCTGGAGCGGAAGCGTGGATGTCTGCACCTGGAGAAAGGGCTCCTGGGCTTGGGCGGCTCTAAGACCCTCTGAAACCCAGGCCAGGTCCAGGGCGATGAGTGACCCGTCCATGTGCTGCGCTGGGGAAGAACCACACACCAGGAGAAGAGTCTGTCCATCCAGGCTGGGCTCCGCCAGAGGAGGCTGTGGATGGAAAGAGCCATCAGCGTGGAGCTGACCTCACCTGATGGTCTCGGTGCCACCTCCCCCGCCACACACGCTTCTGGCTCTTCTCTGGCCAGAAGGACACCAGGGCCCTTGAGCTGGCCGCCGCAGGGAGAGCAGTCCTCTTCTGCCCAGGACCTGGATGAATGTCTTCGCCCGAGGCTTCTCTAAGGTAATGATGTTGCCCAGGCCACAGGGAAGGGGGGGATCAGATAGGGGACTCCAGCCAGGGCGTCAGAGATGGCCTGACTGAGATGGGCAGTGACTGGCCACGGCCTCAGGGCCGGTGGGTCCTGACCTCAAGGGCTGGGTCGGGGGGGCTGTGGCAGGGGAGATTGGAGCTCTGGCTGGGCACTGGGGCTGGCGGCCCTGGGAGTCAGCCTCCTCGGCTGTTTCCCAGGTGCTGGGGGGACGGGGTTCCATGAGGTACAACTCTCTGTGTGGCCACGGGCCCAGGTCCACATGGGGCTCCCCTTCCTCCCATTCCCCAGCCAGGTCCCAGGACAAGGCAGTCCATCCCCTCGGGTCTCCCTCTCAACGTCTCCAGAACGTTCCTCCACATGCAGAGCTTCCTCACCCCCTCAGCTGCCACAGGTGGCCACCCTGCGGGGCACACGCCAAGCCTCACCTGTTCATGGGCCGACCCTGTGCGGCCCTCTGACAGCTCGCCCGCGCTCTCGGGGCCTGGCCCAGCTCCAGCGCAGATGCAGGTGTGGGGTCCCTCCAAGGGCTGGCCTGGGAGCAACACGGCCCGGGTTGGGAAGACCCCTAGCAGCTTCCCCTGCTTGTCCCCACCCACCACACACCCGCTGCCAGGGGAAGACAGAGCTCCTCCCCAGGGCTGGAGCACGTGATGGCTCCTGGGGTGGCCTGGTGATCCCACCCCCTCTGTCAAGGGAGGGGGCTGAGGCTCAGAGAGGCCAGATGACCAGCAGCAGCTGAGCAGAGGAAACCGGGCCACACACCCCCACCCAGGGCCACAGATGCAGCACTCACCCCCTGGGCGGAGCCCCAGCTTCCAACCCTGGCATCCTCGTCTGTCAAGCAGGCCATAGCTACGGCCTGCCCAGCCCTGCACGGCCGTCACGAGGACAGAGGGACAAACACAGGCGGAACAGCTGGGACCTGGTTTCACTTGGCAGCTCTGTGTCCTGGGCCAAGGGGGTGGCACCCCACCATGGAGGGAGCAGGCGATGCCCCCTGAGCTGCACTTGGCCCTGAGGGGCTCTGATTGAATCGTAAACCCGGCCTAGTGGCAGGGAACCTGGAAGTCACCCCTGGGCCTGTCATAAGATACACGGCTCTCTTGAGGGACAGATTAGGGACAGGGTTCCAAGGTTGCAGCTGCCAGCCCAGCCAGGTGTGAGCCTCTCTCCTCACACCCGACCTGCCACCTGTGGGGACAGGCAGCAGCTCCTGGACACCACAGGGCTTATGTGAAGACAAGGCCCTGCAGCCACCCTACTGACGTGACAGGGCCCCTGGCTGCCACCCTTCCAGGGTTGAGGGCATGAGACTAACTGCCCATCTTTGACTGGCAAAGTCAAAGATGCCTCACAGGCACTGCAGACTCTGGTCCCACCTTCCCCGGCTGTGTGGCACTGAGCAAGTGGCACTGCCTCTCTGAGCCTCAGCTCCTGTCAGTAGATGGGGAGGCCACCCACCCCTACATCTGCACACCGAGGGGCTGACCCTGTGCTGGGGTTGTTCAGGCGCCCCCCCTCCACGCACCACAGCACCCACAAACCTGCGGAGGCCTGACGTCCCTGGGCACCGTCGAGCCGGCCTTGGCTGCAGGGACCCAGCGCCCCCTCCCTGGGCTGGCATGGCGAGTCATCCTGAGCACGGCCCAGGCCACCCTGGAGGAAGGCAAAGGATTCAGGGATAGCAGGTGCCCTGGCGGGAGGGTGCCCTGCTCCCCTCTGCAGACCCGGCCGCCAGGCCCACCAGGCCCCGCTGCTCCAGTTGGCACCTGGGCTCCTTTCCATAGATAACAGGGGTGGCATTCTGTCCTCAGAGGAGTCTGTCTGTCCAGGCAAGATGCCTCTGGGCTCCATGAAGGGACCCAAGTGTCCCAGCCCTCCTTCCTCTGCAGTTCTGGCCATGTCCCACTGAGGGAGGCCCAGAGGTTCTGCACGATCCTGCTCTTCAACTGTCAAGTTAGGAGGCCAAGCAGGTCCCGGGACCACCCAGGGACACTGGTCTGGACCCTCCCTCAGCCCGCACGCGGCAGGTGCAGGCAGAACACCCAGGAAGGCGGGCAGCCGGGACCCGCTAGTGCACCGTCAAGTCCGCAGTGGGTAGGTTCTGACAGGCACCAGGTGCTGCTCAAAGCCAGGGGGAAACAGAAGGGATCAAATGCCCTGTCCCCTCCCCACCTGTCCCCAGATGGGAGCACCTGCCTGAGAGGGCCCCTGCAAGTCCTCTCGCTGTCCTCCGGCTTCCCTCGTTTCTCACAGCCACCAGGGAGACCCGCTGGGCGCCCCCTGCCCTGCAAGCCTACAGAATCCGCCCTGTGCTGCCGGAGAGCGCCGGAGGTCCCCAGGGCTGTCACAGCTGTCCTGGTCACCCGTGTCCTGTGGGTCCCCTGACCTCTGCACCCTGGCCCTTCTCAGAGCAGCCTCCTGGTCTGCCCGGTGGGTCCTCAGTCTCCCCTGGTCTGCGGCTCTGCTGGCATGGCCGGCCTGCCGGGCAAACAGTCCTGCCTTCCCGCCCCACCCGGCTTCTGAGCCTGAGACTGACCAGGACACTGGGTCTCCAGCCTGCACTGCGAGAAGCCCCTTTGTGGCCTCCAGACCACCCCGCGCCAGCCCACCTGTGCTCCAGCAGAGGCTGAGGGTCAGAGGTCAGGGCTGGGGCCGAGTGGGACCCAGGGGCCCTGGCAGGCCTGCCACTCTGAATCCTGCCCCTCCTCTGCAAACTGGCTTTGTGACGGGTCTCCCATGTCACATGAAACAGCAGTAAATAAGGGACTCGGTGGGAAGGGGCTCAGCCTCTCCTAAACTTCCAGCCAGACCCTCAATGAGGCTTCCTCTAGCCTCCCTTCCCTCCCCAAACTGAAGCCCCCATGATCCTCCTCATGGCCTCTCCCTCGCTCCAGCCTGTGACGCTTATTCTTCTGGGTCACAGGATGCTCAGGCCCTTGTCTGCTAAAAACCCAGGGACCTTGACCCTGGCCACGTCGTGGCATGTCCCAAGGACTCTCAGCAGAACCAACTGGAATCTCCATCCCAACTGTGGAAACCAGTACCGGGAGCCAGACCGGGGGCACCAGCCTGTGTACCAACGGGTGGGCCTGCAACTGTCCCCTCACCGCCTGTCTCATTTTTTTAATATTTAATTTTTAGTTGTAGGTGGACACAATACCTTTATTTATCTTTACGCTGAGGATGGAGCCCAGGGCCTCGCGCTCCACTGCTGAGTCCCAGTCCCAGCCCGTCCCCCACTGTCTCTATCCACTGGGCTCCCACTTGAGTTAAATGCTCTTATGCAAACCTTAAGGCCATCATTAAGGAGAGAGAATGCAGGAAAGAAAGTGGATGAGAAGCAGGAGAGAGAGAAGGGACGGGGTGGAGAAAGGAAGAGACAGACTCCACGTGAGGAGGAGGAGGAGAGGGGCTGAAGGGAAGGAGGGAGTCAGAGATCACAGGTCCAGAAGGTGGACATGGGGACTATTGTGCTCATGGCCAATCCTGCTTGGATTGTGCTACAATACCAGGTGGCTTCAGTTCAATCCAACAAATGCTCACTGATCACCAGCTACCAGGCAGGCCATGTTTTAGAGCTGGGGACACAGCAGGGATAAATGCACACATATCCCTCCCTTGGGGGACCATCCAGAGGGTCAGAAGAGTGCATAATGAAGTTATCCACTGTCTAGCTTACCCCCTTCGTTTCATAAATGATGAAGTCAACACACAGAGAGGGAGAGCAACTTGTCTAAGATCACACAGCAAGTCAGGGGTAGAGAAAGCAGAGCTTGCCCCTGGACTTTCCTCTCCTGCACTGCACTGCTCAGCCTGTCAGCCTTCCCACTTTCAACACAGAGGAAACACTTGCCTGTAACTTTATCTCATTTTATCCTTAATATGAAATTTTTTTGAAAGATAAGCAAAAAGAAGAAACCAAGGAACACAAAGATATCTGGACACAAACATTCATGTGTTGGAAGGCACCCTTCCAGACGCTAGGTGGAGACATTCCCTATGCACAGACAGCTTAAAATTCTATTTATTCAAAATATAATTTTTGGTTTTCTGCATTTTTCATCAAAAGTCCCAGAAGGATCGTTTCTCCCCGAGTTCCAGGGTGTGGTCCTGGGTGGCTTCCCTAAGACTCTGCTGTCCGACCTGCCTGGCATTACCCAGCAGCTCCGTCTAGGCTGTCCCCAATTTTTGTCACCTATAAACAGCGTGGGGAAGGACATCGCCACAGTGGCTCCTCACGCCCTCTGCACTCCCTTTGCAGACAGGCTTGTGAGTTGGGAGCGTGAGCCTCTGGCACAGGTGTGGAGTGCTCCTTGATTGACAGCCTTCCCAAGAGGCTCTGCCCATCTGTGCCCGCAGTGGCTCAGGCCCTGTGCAGCAGCAGGTGCCTTTAACATTTGGCAAATGCATAGAAGAAAATGGAGTCTCAAGGTTTTGCTTATTTGCATTTATTTTTAAAACAGTAACAATTCTCGTGAGCTCACTGTCCATTACCTCCTTTCATGTGGTTTACACAGGGTGGCTTCGCTGTCTGTCTCCCACTGCCGGCGCTGCCTCTTGGAGCCCTTGCCTGCTGCTCCAGTGAGTGGCCGACGCCTCCTGCCCAGGTGCAAGCAGCTCCCTGCCATTCCCAAACTGTGAAAAGACGGGTGTGGCGGCTGCCACCAGGGGTCGCTCTACTCACAGCGCAGAGGCGGAGAGACAGGAGGGAGCACCAGGAGCGCAGGGACCAGATGTGCTCTCAGCCAGGGATGACAGTGGTCCACTGGGCATTTTAAAGAGGCTGATTTTGCATCTCTGCAGAGCCTCTCTGTGACCCTTGGGCCTGCACTGCCCCCGGCCATCCTCGGCTGCAGCAGCCTGGCCACACAAATGCTCACGCTGGCGTGTGCATCTGCCGCCCCATGTTTTTTTGAAGAGCAGGTCCCTGATCAGCTCAGTTCCCAGCCCCGGTGCCTGGCACTGTGCTGGGACATGCCAGTGTTTCCAGGAAAAGCCCCAACACCTCCTCCAGCGTCACTTGCTTTTAGCTGACTTAAAAGTTGCTAATCTGAGAGGTCACACAGCTGGACAACCCATTATCTCCCATTAGCTGGCTGTAGAGGAGGCCATGGGTTATTCTTCAGGGACCTGAGGCCACTGTCACCCAAAGAGAGACTCTTCACTTGGGCCTGCAGACGTCCAACAGGGTGACCGGAACAAGAGGAAGTTGGTTGGCGCCTCTGTCTTCAGGTTGTGTTCGTCTCCGTGGTGTCCTGAACCTTGGGGACAGATTCTGCTCAGTTCTGCATGGGGCATATGGTCACTGGAGAGACATTGTCTGGAGCCATGATCCAGGGTTACCTTGACCTGCACAGATTTCCCCAGGCTCCCTCTCCCCGTTCGAGGACAAGGACAACTGCCAGTCGCCGCAAGCAGAAATACTAGAGGGAAAGGAGGTGGCCCTGGGTCCCTGGACGACTGCTGCCCAGCTCCAGAAAAGGCACGGCCCTCCTCCCCTTTATCAGCCCACCTAGCTCCCGCTCTTGTTGATCTCACATCTGTCCCTCGGCTTCCTGGAGATGAGAAGCCCCTCTGACAGCAGAGTGCCCACCTCTCCAGCCCTGGGCCACCGGACATCCTGTCTGTGGCATGGGGTTTCCCATGAGGTGAGCCAGACCTGGGTTGTGTGACAGTAGCTGCCACCACGTCCTCACAAGCAAGCATTCATACACACTTGCAGGTAGGCCGCACTCTCCTGGCCAGGTCCCTTCACCTGGGACCCTGAACAGAAGCTCCCTCCCCAAGCTCCTCCCAAGACTGGGTATGTCCTTGAAGTCGTCCATTCTTGGGGGGACCTGGGCTCCAAGCAACATGCTGGAAAAACTTTTAACTGTGTGACACCTGGCAAACCAGGGACTCCTCTAGATTATGGGTTGGGGACAGGGACATTAATGCCTGCCCCAGCTGCCTCCCAGCACCCAAGAGCTCCTTTTCAGGAAAGTGCTTTGTACATATGAAGCAAACAGCACATTCTCCTAATGACTGCCCTCCCGATGACTCACTCCAGGACTCCCTGAGCACGTCCAACAACAGACAGGGCAAGGGCTGCGTCCCTTTCAGATCCTGCTTCTTCCAGTTCCTCAGCAAGTGACTTTATCTCCTGCCTCTGTTTCCTCATCTGCACAACGAGGCCCCTTGCTTTCCAGTTTCTAAGTGTGACTTCCCAGCGTTGCCACTCCATGGGAAGGTTCCCACCAGGCAGAGAAGCAAACACTCCCCCCTCCCTCACCTGTAGAGTCGCTGGTTCAGCAAGCCTTTCACATGTGGCCAGGACCTGGGATCCAGAGCTGAATGACCACTCTGTGGAGATGGGGACAGGCAGGTCAGCGGTGGGAACAGAAGGTCGAGGGGCCATAAGATGGCCCCACTGTGCCGACCCCCAGGTGCTTTCAAGTCGACTGCAGCCCTGCCTGGCTTAAGTGCACGGACATACCACGACCCCAGCAGACTCCCCGTCATCTGCAGGAGAAAAGCAGGTCTGAACTGCTCATGGGAAGAACCCAAGCCGCCCTCACACAGACCCGTCCCAGAACTCAGGGAGCTAAGGAGTGTTATTGGAGGTGAGGTGTCCTCCAAAAGCTCATGTGTGAGACAATGAAAGAAGGCTCAAAGGAGAAATGATGGGTTACGAGAGTCTTAAACCAATCAGCACTTAATCGAGTGGTAACTGAAGGCAGGTGGGGTGTGGCTGGAGGAGGTGGGTCATTGCGGGTGTGGCTTTGGGGCATGTATTTGGTATCTGCCCAGTGGATCTCTCTCTCTGCCCTCTGATCACCATGTGAGCCACTTCCCTCTGCCATACTCTCCTGCCGTGATGTCCAGCCTCCCCCGAGCCCCGAGGAGTGGAGCCTGCTGTCCATTGACTGAGACCTCTGAGAGGTTTATTGGCTGGGAGCCCGCTAACAAACACTTCCTCCTCTACAGTTGTTCTGGAGGGTCTTTTAGTCACAGCAGCAAGAAAGTTGAGTAAACCAAGGGTCATGGCCAACATAACCCTGTAAGAAAGGTTCCAGTTACAACCGGTCAGCAGGGTGACAGGAACAAGAGGAAGTTGGGCCAAAGTGACCTAGAGAGGTCATGGCGGTGGGCACTTGAAAGTCTGATGTCATTGCTGTCAGTCAAGAGTCAGGAGGTGGATCTGGGCAGGCCTCTCTGGAAACTTCCCTGGGACCCCAATAAGGAGGCACCCCTGCTGTCCCTCTCCTCTCTGAGAGGACCCACTGTCTCCCTTGAAAGTGTCCCCTTTTCCCCTTTCCCATCCCTTCTGATAAGCTCATGCCTGCTACTCTGAGTGACACATCTAAGATCTTCCTGTCCTCGAGGTAATCAGAACTAAGAGGTGAGGTGACTTGTCACCCACAAGGCCGGAAGGCTACAGGACCCAGCCTGGGTCCACTCGGCCTCTGCCAACAGAGCCCCGCCAGGCAGAGGCCCTTGGGACATGTCACCACCTGGCTGTAGAAAGAAGTTGGTCACCTGGGGCTGCATCCTCTCATCAGCAAGGGACATGAGAGCCACCTCCTCCAGAAGTGAGACAAGCACTCCAGGAAATGTCACTCAAGCCATGACAAAACAGATAAACAGACAGCCCCCACCTGCAGCAGCAGCCCCACCCGGCAGGGGTGCCTCGCCTGCCCTGGAGCCCTCTGGGGCCTCTTGCTGGCCTCCTGGCCATGCCCTGCTGTCCCAGGCCTTCCTCCTGCTTCTCTTCCTCCCAGTGGTCTTGTAAGCCAAACCTGTAGCCAGAGCCACCCCCACCCATGCAGAGGGCTGTTCTCAGTCACAGGAGCAGGAAAAGCTGCCCTGGGAAAACCCCCGTGGGGAGGCTGGTGGATGCGAAGGGAAAGGCAGGGACTGGAATTAAACCCAGGCCGTCGCCCCTCAGCCGAGTCAGTGTGGGCAGGACCTGTCTGAGAGGAGGGCGTGGGAACCCCTGCCTGGCAGGGGCACCTTAGGATGAAGTGAGGGACAGGTGGCCAGTGCCCTCCCTGTCTGACCTCCCAGCTCCAACAACCAGGTGGCTCTTCCCTGAAAGCCACAGCTGCTTTCTCTGTCCCTTCGTCCATGCACAGGCTGCTGTGATGTGGGAGCTGGTGGCCAGAGGCCCGTGCTCCCCAGGGCCTGTCACCTGCTCTTCCACCAGCCTCCAGCAGATCCACAGACAGATCACACTCACCTCCAACCTCCTGTCAAGGAACAGCCCTCAGGGAAAGCAAATAAAAGCCAAGAGTTCCGCAAGGTGGGCATTCAGGTGGTCCCAGCCCACGGCCCGCAGGGGAGCACCAGCCAGGCAGAGGTGGGCTGAGCATGGTGTGGATGATGGGCGCTGAAACTGGACAGATCGCTCGCTGTGTGCTGGGCACTTGGCTAAGAGCTTTCCCTGACCCTCCCGGATGCAACCTGGGCACCACTCCAGGGGACGTGGCATCTGACCCACACACTAGGAGAACTGAGGCCAGGAAGCTTGGAAACTGGCCCCAGGAGCCTCGGCTGCACTGAATCCCCACTGCCCCTCCTCTGGGGTTCCCACCTGCCTCAGGGGCATCCCTCAGGGGCATCTCGCTCACTGCAGAGCTTGATTTCCAGGGGCTCCCACCCAGCAGCCCTGCTCCCTCTGCTGCTCGGCTGGTGACAGGCTTCTGTAGTGCACACACAGGCCTGGCCAGCTGCACCTTAGGGGCAGCTCAGGGAATTTTCAAGAGACTCTGGACTTTGCACCCAGCCTCCAGTGCAGCCCCCTGGGGCATCAGGACATTCCAAAGAGAAAGTGTGGAACATAGAGAGATCACTCTGGCAAGGGGCTCGCGAGTGGATGACAGAGAACTGAGCCAGTCTGGCCATCCAAGCCCCTCAAGGACAAGCTCTGGCAGCAGCTGGAGTCCCGCTCTGGACTGGCCCTGCTCCCTGCTGACCATGAGGCTTAGTTGCTGGAGCCTGTGGCCAAGTCACTTACCCACCCAGGCCTATTTCTCCCTCTAGGTAGTGGGGGAAAGCCCCTGGCCCACAAAGCCCTGCTCAGGATTAAAGGAGAGACCCCCAAATGGACAAATCACGAACAGATACCTGCTAAGATTTCAGGTACCACTTTCTCTCAATGAACTACTTGGAAGAAACAGCAAGTCACTGTGTACAGGATGAATGGAGGGAGGGGGAGTAAGGACATAAGCCAATGCCTAAGTCATGAAAATTACAGAAAGATTCTAAATGACAATTTCCATCTTTGCATGATTTATTTTCCAAACAGCCAGGTCCAATGTTAAATGCACACTTTTTCTTTCATCTGATAAGCATAACAGGGAAGAATGAGCAGGAAATGTACATGAGGGACAAGAGGAAGATGAAGTGCTGAGAAGGCAGACGATGACTGCAGACCACAGCATGACAAGTGATCTGGGCAAGGTACACGTCACCATCCAGAAGAAATGCAGAGAATTTCAGGTTCCCGTGAAAAGATACATTTGGTTTTTTAATGAGCAACCCTCCTAGAGCTAAGGTTGTACACACTGACCCGCTGGAGAAGGGGGCCAGACCTTTTGAGGGAGCAGAGCTAAGGCTTCCTCCCCAGGGAGGCGGCTGGTGCAGGAGGAGCCATGCACTTTGAGCTCAGTCAGATTTGGATCCAATTCCAGTTCTATCCCTTAGTAGCTGCATAGCAACAGGTGAGACAGATGCTACTTCTCTGAGCCTGGGCTTCCTCATTCTCAGAACAAGGATCCTAAGACTTCCTGTCCTGTTCTCCTGAGCAGGAAAGAAAGGAGTGCTTTTGAGAATGCCCAGCAGTTGTCGAAGCCCAGAAGGACATGGAAGGTATGTGTTCATTTTTCCGTCACTCAAATGAATAAATAAGTGTCCAGCCTGCCCTCCCGAGCTTAAGAAGCTTGCCCAAGTTCACCCAGTGACTCAGGAGAGCTGGAAAGAGACCCAACCCCATGTGCTTTGTCCCGGGGCCTCCTGCGTGCCGTTGCTGGGGTCTGGGATCACAAAGACCAGCAAACCCAGACTCTGCCCTCCAGGAGCTCACAGTCCAGGAAGGGGAAAAGGGATGTTCATACAGAGCTGCCACCAGGAACCACTGTCACCTTGATTCTGGAATAAAAGAAGGAGGGGTGATTGGTTTGGGGGAAAGGACTGGGTCAGGAGAGACTAAGAGCACATGAGAGTGACATAGTGCTACATGGTGGGGACCTCTTCATGCGCGGGGGCCTCACACAGCACGGACCTATTAAATGCTGGAAGAAAAGGTGAATGGATGGGGGAAGAGACCAGGAGGGGTGCAGAGTGGCAGGCCACTGTTCTGGCAAGCAGCTGGATGAGTGGACAGATGGACAAGAAGGTGGCGAGAGAACATGGAAATGACAGTGCACGGTGGACACTCAGGGGGATGCTGCTGGGGCCTGAAGACGGTTTCACTCCAAAAGTCGAATGTTGAGATCACCACGTTGATGGTGCTGGGAGGCAATTAGGTCATGGAGACCCCAGAGAGCCACACCCCTCCCACCATGTGAGGATGTGTGGAAGATGCCATCTCTGGACCAGGACCTGATGCTGAACCTGTGGCACCTGGACCTTGCTCTCCCCAGCCTCCAGAACTGAGGAGTCATTGTTCTGGGTATCACCTATCAGCCACCTGCCCACGGTGTCCCCCCACAGCAGCTCAATGGACTGGAAAGATGCATAAACCAGCAACTGGCCAGTGAGTGAGTGGGCAGCTGTGTGGATGGGTGGAAGGATAGCTAGGCAGAGGCAGGAAAGTCAGGAAGATGCTGCAGGATGAATGGCCACGGGCCAGAGTGGGTAGATGGTGACAGAGAGACAAGCAGGCACACAGGTGGGTGGTGAGGCAAACGTGGTGATGGATGGGTGGGTGAGGTCTGTGGTTGGAGGCAAGTAAGTGAATGGAAATAGTGAAGGATGGATGGACAGCTGGGCTGGCTGGTTTGGACAGGTGTGTACAGTGGACACGGGGGAATGAATGGGCCAGTGCCTTGACCAAGAGCCTGCATGGGAAAGTCTGAGAAAATAGAACAATCAGTCCGGCCCTGCGTTGTGCCCACTTACCAGGCTAGAGCCACCAGCGGGGGCCTGGGCTCCCAGCTCCTCCCGCAGGCTCTGGTTTTGCTGGGCGAGCTCCTCCACCTGGCCCTGCAGGCCAATCTCGGACAGCTGCAGCCCGTAGATGCAGCAGCGCAGCTCCTCCAGCTGCCCGCGGAGCAGGCGCTCGGTGGCGCGCTGTTCCCGCAGCCGACGGACCGCCTCTTCCCGCTCATGCTCGCTGAGCTCTGCCCTCTGCTGCAGGGCGCGCAGCTCCGCGGCTGCCTCCGGGGCTTTGCGGGGATCAGCGGGGACCAGCAGCCTGGGTTTGCCAGAGACTGGAGAGACTGGCGCGGGGGCCTCATTGCCCCGCTGAGCCAGCAGGAGGCCCGCGGCGCGACAGAGGTGCCGCACATCCCTCTCCAACCGCTGCACCTGCGCCCGCAGGATGCGCTCCTGATCCCGCACCAGACCCAGTTGGCACCGCTGGATCCTCCGGCAATGCTCCAGGGCCGCAGCCTGCAGCCCTAGTGCCTCATCCCTGCGCCGCAGCTGCCCCCTCAGCCGTCGCAGCTGCTGCCGCTGCCGCCAAGCAACACTCTCCTCTTGCCGGACCTATAAGTTGGCGATGATGAGGCGTCAGGAAGCCCCAAGATCACCATTGCTCACCCTTGATCCTGCCTGGGCAAGGATTTTCCATATTTTATGCACAATGAAGCGTTCTTTTTTCTTTTTTGTTTTCGCATTAATTCCTTGCATTAAAATAATGCGTCAAAATATTATCTGGATTACTGAATTTTTTGGTCAAGCGGACGCCATCCTAATCTGGGTCCTGCACCCCTGAGAGCTCCCCAAGTCATTCCAAGAGAAGCGCAGTGGGCTAGAGAGGCAGGTGCCTCTGGAGGGAGGCTAAAACTGTTCAGCTGGAACTGTTCTGGGTGGACACCCCCACAGCACCTTGCAAACAGCTGTTGCCAGAGCACTTGGGTGTGGACACTTCCACCCCACAACCACCCTGAGCTCCCCATCTCCCAACACCCAAACTGGCCCATGCCTGGTCCAGCCAGGGTCAGCTGGCCCCAAACCACCATGCCACAGCTACTGTTCCTTGTTGTAAATGCTCACCTAGTGGGACTGTCACTAGCCCCATGGGACATTCAGATTGATTTGCTTAATATCACACAGCTAAGATGCAGCAGCCAGGCCTGGAACACACCGTCAGCCTCCTACCTGACTCTAGTTCTGCTCCTTCTCCTTCCCACCTCCTGCTTGTCCAGAGAACATGCCTGTCTGTCCTTGCACCTCCCCTCTGCCCCACCCAATGCTGCGAGATGGACTGGGGTGCAACCACCTCACATACTGAGAGTCCTTTCCTGATTTCAAGAATGAATCCAAGCAAAGGAGTGGAAGAGCTGGCAGCCTAAGCCAGAAGATGGAAAGGGGAAGAGAACACCTGGGACAGGGGTGAGAGGCTAGGTAAAAACTGGAGTTCCCGAGGGTGGGAATTCTGTAATCAGGGTTGCCTGCTGCTGGGTGGACAGGGCTCCATGGCCTGAGTGGGTGAGCCTTTGACAGCTTCAGAGTGACTGCAGGTCACTACAGAAATGAGGCCTCTTTGTATGCAAAATGATTCCTGGGAATCACCCTGAACTTCTGCCTCTCATCTGGACATGGGGTTTTGTGACAGGTCTGTCCTCCGCACATGCATACCACATGAGATAGCAGTAAATAAGGGACATGGCAGGAAAGGGCTTAGCATCCTCCTGAGGAAACCATGGGTTCCTCCAATCCTGCTCCCCACGGGCCTCTGTCACTCATCACACTGTGCACATCTGGACTACAGGGCTGTGCCAGGGGTCCTAATGTCCAGGGGGCATAGCTCAAAGACCCCATTATAGTACTTTTCAGAGAGAAATCACACCCCAGGTGGTGGGGTCCCCCACAACTTTCCTGTCCCTTACAGTAGAAACTCCCCTGGGCTGGTGTTCTGAACCAGGGAGAAGAGGCTCCACTCTGCCCCTAAGGACCAGAGTGCAGGGCGACCCTCCTCTGGGCGGAGGTCTCCCTGGCTCTTTGAGGACCCAGTGTGCTTAGAAGTTACCTTCCCACCCCCACTAAGCTCTGTTAGTGGCTGCACCAGTGCCTCTCCACTTTCCTGATGGCTTCTCACTGAGAACACCTGGTTCACCTGCCCTTGATACATTCACATTGGTATGAATCAAAAAATATGCAAAACAACACACCCCTTGCACACGCATGCTTGTTGGTATTTCCAACTGTAGTGGCCCTGCGTTCCCTCAGCTTGGCTGGAACAAGCATCAGAAAGAGGAAGAGAAACTCACCTGGCTGACCAGCTCCTCCTGCAGTGCCCGCAGCTGCTCCTGGGCCCACAGTGAGGTGCTTCTTTCCTGGACCACGCAGGCACGTAGCCGGTCCACCTCCTGGAGCAGCTTCCTCTGTGACACCTCCAGTGCCTGAATCCTGTGGCATTGGAAGCAGGAGGTACCCGCTCAGCGTGGAGCAGCTTAGCCTAAGTCTCCACAGACACCTTAGTTTCCTTATCATTGGCCAATTTGATGTTCTAACAAAATTACACATTTAAATCTTTCATACACACCTTGTTTAGGACTACCTACAATACTTGAAAGACATCATTTGAATAGTGAAGTACCCTCCATCAGGACTCTCACCCCATACTGGGGAGATACCAAAAGTGACTGGCAGGAGTTTATCTGGGTGGCTTCAATTCATCCTCCCAAAATGAACATCCTGAAGGGGATAATGTTCCCCTGACTTCACACATGGGGAAACTGAGGCTCAGAGGGATCAGGTAGCTTGTTTAAGGTCACACAGCATTATAAAGTCTAGGCCATCTAGTAAATTCATGCTTTCAGGCCTGTGCTGTGTTGCTTGCATCCAAGCCATGTTCTTATGAGTCTTTCTAGGGAATGATTGACATTCAGAAAAAGCTCTGGAATAAAAGAATTTCCATCTCTGTATAATGTCCACTTCTAAGTGAGAAGCAGGAAGCAGCTTAACCAACAGGAGCAGCTGAGCCATGCAGTGGTTTTAGGTCATCCGGAGGCTGTGTCACCAGCAAAGCAGCACCGGGCCTGGGCGTGAGCCTGACCCCAGGTCTGTAGCCCACAGGATGGGGAGAACATTAAAGAGAAAGAGGAAGGGAAAGTCACCTGGCTGACCAGCTCCCCCTGCAGTGCCCGCTGCTGCTCCTGGGCCCACAGTGAGGCCCACAGGGGGGCCGCTCCTGTCAGAGGCACTGCAGAGGCCGGAGGCTTCTAGGATAGAAAACCTCCATGCACACGGAGGCCTCCACCAGCAAGCTCTGCATCCTCGCTCCGTTACCGAGTCCACACTGCTGACCTCATCCAGGAAAGACTCTGCTCCCCTGGGTGAAGACCAGCCCTGCCTCCTGGTTCTGCCATTCAGCAGCCCTGAACTGGGTGTGTTCACCACCACGACCCTACTTTATCTGTAAAACAGAGGTAATTCTATCCTGCTCACATGGTTGCTGGAAGGTTTAATAAAATGATGCATTATTAACAATAAGTCCAAGAGTCCCCTCTCCTACTCCAGCACTTGGGCCTTAAGGAGAAGATTATAGTCAAGGCCCTTTTGGCCTGAATGCCTCCCCCCCCCACAGTTAATCAGTCGGGGTCAGGCTGGTGGCTGCTGATTGCTAATGAAAGGCAGTGAGAGCTGAGGGGGAAAGAAGGCAGCCTGCCCCATGAAACGTGAGAATGTTGCATTCTGACCCTCTCCCTATTCCTAAACCAAGCAGAAGATGGTCTCCCTGAGGCAGGATGACTCAGCCCCAGATTCACCCAAGCCTGGTCCCTGGGACCCAAGACAAAACCCTTGAAGTGCAAAAGAGGCTGCAGGTGCCATTAGGCCAAGGCACACATGTGAGACAGGAGAGCCTCCCTGTTTATCCAGGTGGCCCTGACTATGTCCTTGTCAGAGGGAGGCACGGGGAGAGCGGACTTCAGGGAAGAAAGCTAGGTGACCACAGAAGCTACACTGGGGGCTTGAAGATGAGCAAGGAAGGAGCCGTTTCCCCACAGCCTCTGGGGGAGCAGGGCCCTGCTGGCACCCTAGCTTGATGCACCTGAGCTCATTTCCAGCTTCTCACCTCCAGAACTGGAGGACAATCAGTATGTGCTGTCTTAAGCCACGGAGTTTATGGTCATTTGTTATGGCAGCCACAGGACACTTACAAGGTAGCTTGTCCAAGGTCAAGGTCACACAGCATTATAGAGTCTAGGCCAGTAAATTCTGTTTTCAGGCATGAAAGAAACGGACAATGGCATGTTTTTCACTGGTTAAACCAACAAGTTTTTAAAAATATTGGTAGACAGTGCTGCAAAGAATGCAGTGAAACTAGAAGGTTCTGTCACACAGCAGAATGCACTGGCTCATTGCAGCCGAGGGGACATCCTGACTGCCTGGCTAAGTCCCACCACCCTGCATGGCTGGGAGCGGCCTGGGTAAGTTACCTAACTAACCAGCTGCAGTTTCCCCATCTATGGATAAGAACAACACCAGAGCCTCATTTTCAGTACTGTCCTAAGGACTGGCCAGGCTCATCCTGCCTAGGACGGACAGTGGCTGATGTCAAGCCAGAGCTCAATAAGGTCCTCACTGTCCTTCATCCTTGGCATCTAGATTGGAAACAATTACACAAAAGTGCTCACGCCATGAAGACAGAGCAGGGATTTCTTTCTCAAATTTCCCACAGTGCTGTTGTGTTATTATAAAGACTTTAAGATCCTATTTTGTGGAAATGAATCCAATGCATGCTGCCAACTATTTGCTGATCCCAGCTAGACTACACCTCTAAGGTATTTGGCCTGAAATCTGAGTTTGGAATCATGCTTCAAACCATGGATGATGAGCTTTGTCCCCTCAGCCCCAGTTTTTCCATCCAAAGAGGGAGATGATACCTTCCAGGCACCTGCGGCCCAGGAGGCCAAGAGGGTCCCTGGAGGGAGAGCAAGGGCTGTTGCTCCTCACCCCTGCCACACACCCAGCCTTTGTACCTCTGCCCCTCTTCTGCAAGATGGGAACCCTGTCCTTAAAGAGACCAGAGGACACAAGCCCCTCTCCCTCATGGGACGGTCAAGGACACCCCCTCCAGGATGGCCTCATCCCAGGCCCAGCTGCTGAGGCCTCTCCTCTCCCACACCCACAGTGTCCCTGGGGCTCTCATGCTCTCCCCCTCATGTGGAGGAACTGTGTCCATCCTCCTCTGGTGGGTGACCTCCAAGATGTGAATGCAGCTCACGTGGGCTACACTGACAGGGCCTCTGGCCGGCACCCTGTCTTCCCCAGGGCTCAACCCCAGGACCAGAGTTATGAGTGATGGTATGTCCTCCTCAAAATTCACTTTCAAAGTCCTAACTCCCAGGACCTCAGAATGCCACTGTATTTGGGGACAGGGCCTGTACCACCATAATTAAGTTAAAAGGAAGTTGTAGAGTGGAGTCATCAAATCCAATCTGACTATGTTCTTATCAAAAGAGATTGAGACACAGAGGGACACCTCGGCGACCGCACACCTGCAAGCCTAGGAGAGAGGCTACGGGAAGAAGCAGCACTTGACCTCACACTGCTGCTTCCAGAAATGTGGGGAAATCATTTTCTAAGCCCCCAGCCTGCAGCGCTTTGTTACAGCAGCCCAAGAAAACTGACCCAGCTGACCGCCTGTCTCCAGTTCTTCAGGCTGCAGGGTGGCAGTGAACGGGCGATTACATGGGGAACATTTGTGAATGTCTTCATGTGAAACATTTTTTGGCTTTGTGTTTTGAAGCACTAGGAATTGAGTCTAGGGGTGCTCTACCATTGAACTACACTCCCAGGCCTTTTTTATTGTTTATTTTGAGATAGGGTTTTGATAAGTTGTCCAGGATGTCCTCAAACTTGCAATCCTCCTGCCTCAGCCTCCCCAGTAGCTGGAATTAGAGGTATGTGCCACCGTGTCCAGCTTGTTTGAATGGTTTACCCAGAAGAAAAACAGTAAATTATATTTAAATACACAATTAATAACTTGAAACAAAGGCAAGAAACAAAACTATGGAAGTACCACCACAGGCCAAGGCACCAGGCAGCCTTGGTTAGGGATCCGGCCACAGCCGCACTGCATGTCTACTCTGGGCTCCCTTCTGAGAAGGCGTGGCCTCATTCTGCTGGCCGGGTGTCCAGAAGTCCTCAGGAGGCTGGGGCACTTCAGCACAGCACTTGCCTAGCTTGCAAGGCCCTGGCTTCCATCCCCAGTGTGGAAGGGAGGGAAGGAAGGAGGAAAGGGAAGAGAAGGAGGGGAACGAAACTAAGGTATCCTGAGTCTCAAAGGAAGCGTCCATGAGCCACGGAGACGTGGCAGTGCTGGGGAGCAGCTGTAACTGCAGCCACGTGCCCTTGGCCTGTGCCCTGGCTGAGGGAAATGCACACACAGGCTACAGTGGTACAAAATTGTCCCCCCGCAGCCTCCCCTGGCCCACCTCCAGTTGGGCCCCTGACTACGGCTCCTCCACAGACACTGGGGCCCCCGCCCGAGACGGGGCTTCTCACTGTGGAGACAGCCCACATTCTCCTTGAATGTGTGTCTGCTTCCCAGATAAACCTCTGACCACGCCAGCCTGGTGTGTGCTGAAGTTCTTGTCCATCACATATGCCAAGCGCCCCCCAGTCCTGAGTGGAACCCCTTCCCTCTGGGAACTCCTGGGACTCTTCTTCAGAGACAGGTCTTTTCCCGTGACAGAAGAAGAAATGGGTGATCAGAAGCCTGAGCTTTGAAGAAAGACCTGGCTTCAAATGTCCACACCCAGGGCCATGGCAGCCCCTTTAGGGAAAGGGCCCCCACCAAGGAGTTCAGCCAGAGAGAAACCCGTGTGGAGTTCCTGAGGCAAAGATGAGGGACAGACAGAGGGCCGGACCCTTGCCAGGCAGCCCAGGTTGGCAGCTCTGGAGCCAATCTGCCCCTGGGGCTGGGGAGCAAGGATCAGGGCCCAGGAGCCAGTCAGGCCCCAGCAGCGTTGGGGCCACGGAGGGAACAGAGAACCTGTTACAGCCGCAGCTGGAACAGAAGAGAGGAAAAGCCCCCAGCCCCTCTTCCTCACTCCCTTGAGGCGCCTCTCCCTGGCTGGATTGGGATGGAAGCCCAGGTGAGAAGGCAGGACCTATGCAGCTGCAGAGTGGAGCACAGGGAGGGCAGGAGGAGGGAGGCAGATGCCCACACAGGCAGGGTGTGCACTTAGGGTGTGCACCACTCCTCAGCTGGAGAGATGGTGTAATGTGCCATGGTGATACGCCTGTGATGTCCTAGGATTTGCCAAACACACAAGAGCTCACGATGCATACCCACCTGCTCCTCAGCCTGGACTCCAACATTACGTGCGTGTCCACAGCTGCCACGGGCTTCTGCTCTGAAGATTCCAGCTGCTTCCTGAGCATCCCCGTGTCCACCTCTGGGGTCCCGGCCACTTCTTCTGGAAGGCACCCCTGTGCTTCACCACTCTCCTCCAGGTCCCGGAATATCCAGCATGTGTCGATCTTCACATCCACGTGCGTGACATCCAACGCATCACTGCTGGGAGCTCTGATGACATAGCGGAAACTCTTTTCAGTTCGTCCCTGAGCTGTGGGCTCCATCCCATAAATACTTCACGGATCAAGATTTCATAACATTAAGTGAGTTTGCAACGTGGACTTTATGGAGAGTTCAAGGCGGCTCAGTGACTTTGGAAACATCCTTCAGGAAAGTGTCCTTTGAGGAGGGCAAGAACAGGTGGATTATTCATGAGACAGTGATGGGTCTCTCTCCACCAGCTCATCCAATATGAATGAAAGCCTCTCGCTTTACATGTCCCCAGCCAGACTCACCAGAGCAACAGAGTCCGAAAAACCACCTGGGATGAAATGCCCAACCTCCAGCACAAAGAGAAAAGTAAGATGTCCTAGTAGGACCACAAGAGTGTCACAGATTCTCAGTAGCAAGTGAGGCTCAAGACTTTACCCCAGAATGGATGAAGCCCCCTCCCTCGGTGCCCTACTTATGAAGGACTTGAAATCTGCTAGGCAGAAGGGACAGGAAGTCGATGCTGCCTGGGGGTCCTTCTCTGCCTCACCAGCACAATGCTGGTGACCAGCTGGGTGACTTACTGGGTGGCATCAATATGACCCTTTTCCAGATGGTGGAAGAGGGACTTGGGAGGGTGGAGGAGCTGTCCAGGCCCCACAGAGGGCTGGAATGAAGAAGAATCAGGACTCAGATGCAGGTCTGACTCCCAAACTGGCCTGGGAGCTACAACAGGCATGGGTGCGACTAGGACCACAGGGCAAAACAGAGGGGCCCTTTGGGAGCCCAGAGGTGGGAGAGGGAGCGAGGCTCAGAGATGCAGGAGGAATGATGAGCTGCTGCCAGGACAGGGGTGACAGAGTCCCCAGGGAGCCATCCTCAGGCCACAGCCCCATGGGAATGAAGTGGCTGGGTGTGGCTGGCCAAGGGGCACTCAAGCGTGGCTCCAGGCTGTATGTAGACAGGCGCTCGGGGGACTCTGGTGTCTCTGAGGCACTGGTGGGTGCTGAGGTCTTCAGAGCTAGGGAGGTGACTGGCCTGACAAATGGTGAGGATCCAGCCCTCAGGTTTACAGAGGCAGGAACAGGGCAGCCAGCCCTGCGGGAGGAGGCCAGGCAGGCCGAGCGCTGTGAGGACAGTGAGAAACTGAGAGCTTAATTCTCCCAGTAAAGATAGGAGGGGGCTTCTCCCTCCCTTTTCTTGAGCATTTACTTTAGAACACTCATCAGGTTTGCTTCATCTCATGGCAACAAAGCCATCCCTCGGTGGAAATACCAGTTCTCCTTTGTGCACCCCTTAAGCTTTTCATGCCAGGTGACTTCTCTTGGACTCTTTTTGGCCTGGGGTAAGTCTGGCCTTCCAGGATGCCCACAAACACCAAAGCCCAGGATGCTCAAGGGCCTCTAAGGAAAAGCATAGGATTTGCGTAGAACCCACGCACGTCCTCCATGGATCTTAAATCACCTCCAGAGACTCCGACCCTGGCACGTAGCTGCTGGGCTGAGTTGCCCGGGGATGAAGAAACAGAAAGGCCCGCGCTGCTCAGCACGCAGGCCACAGCAACGTTTTTTTCTAGAGTCTTTGTCTGCCATTGGTCAAATCCACAGAGGAGGAAGGGCTGGATCCTGAGGGCCGGGTGCATATGTGAACCCTTCTGAGACCCCGGGGGCCTTTTGCCGTTTTATGGCCCCAACATGTCTTTCTCCAGGCCCCAGAACCACCTCTGTGGACCTGAACACCAGGAAGAGCACCCTCTGGTCGTGTGGCAGGTAGGTGCTTACCTGGCCCTGGCTCCAAGTCATCAAAACTCCTCCTCTCACAGAGACAGAGGTGAACACAGAAAGGTCCCCCGTCACCAGGAGAATGTGGGGGGAATCTCAGGTAGCAGGTGCCTTCGACCTGACTTAAGGACTAGCCATGGGTCATCATGGGTAAGCTTTCTGCCTCCAGCGTCCCCAGGGCCACTCAGGATGCACATCACCCCTGGCTTCATGCTCATCCTCCAATAAAGCTGTTTTCTTTCTCTCCTCCCCTTGCTGAGAGGGCATCTGAGCTGGGAGAAGCTTTTTAAAATTTTTTTGGATGGCATGTCCTCAGAAGAGGTGACATGTGGGTGGCCACGAGGGGTGCACAGGTGTGGAGCAGAAGGGCAGGGGTGGGGACTGGCCTTGAGGGCCGAGTGAGCCTCCCAGGTTCTAGGGCTGGGCTGGGCCAGCCACCTGGCTTGGAACCCCATCTCGTCACCTCTCAGGTACGATCTGGACAAATTAATGCCTTCTGCAAGGGGGGGGTAAACACTATCTAAGGAGGGGAGGGGCATCTCTGCGCCATGGAGGAATGAACAAGCCCCCTCACACATTCAGCAGTGCCCTCCACGCTCTGGGGTCCACACTGGCTGGGCGCTGGCGGGGACACCCTGCCCTGGCTTGCCACACCACCTGCTCAGCAAAGGATCCTGGCACCTGACCCAGTCCCTTGGAACAAGAAACTGACCTCAGGCCCCTACCCCTGGGGCTATATTGAGGGTTCCCTGAGTGCCTGCCCCCGAGCCGCAGCTGGGAGGATCCCCTGCAGCAGGAGCACTGCAGAGGCTGAAGGCAGTGGAGAGCTGCTGAGAGAGCCCGCCCCTACAGTCCCCACCTGAGGACAGGGCACAGGCAGCCGAAGCCTGAGACCTCAGCCCAAGGGAGCATTTTTGGCTCTTCCTGGATGACTAACCAAGACTCTCAGGAGAGGAAAACGCGGGCTGGGGGAGATGGAAGAGGAATGTGGCTTACCACCCGGCTGGGCTACAGGGTGGAGGCCTGAGCCCATGGATCCTGTCTTCTCTGAGGGTAGGTGCTGGGCAGCCAAGGGAGGGGAGAAGATGGTCATGGAGAGGCTGTGAGGGCCCCCACCCTTGAGGACCTTGGAGAGGTTCCCCACAGCTAAGAATGATCACAGGAAGGACATAGGCTGTGGCTGAGACCCAAGATAGGCAGCCCTGGAGAGGTGGGGAGGGAAAGAGAGGCTCCACCTACCACAGAGTGGGCCACTAGGGCATGGGTTGGGGTCTGCAGAAGTCCCCAAGAATTCTTAGATAACCTGACGGAAGAAGCCCCCAAACTGGCTGGGTTGGGGTTTCCCATCCAATGTGCCAGACCCCTAGCTGGCTCCCATTAAATGTAAGAAATAAGCAAAACTCAGAGTTGTTTGTACTGGGAGGGTCAGGTGTGACTCCTCCTGGGGACAAACTGGTTAGGGAAGCTGCAGGAAAGCAGGAGATGTGCGTCTTGACACTGCAGAGGGAGGAGAGGGGGAGCAGGGATGCAGCTCCCCAGGGCACTTGACCCTGCCTTGCACTGGTCCCCTCTTAGAGGCCCAGCCCAAGGCCTCAGCAAGACCATGGGATGGACCAGGTCGGGTGGGAATCACCCAGAGTACAGCCCCACCTCCTGTACCTCCCCCAACACCCAGCAGGTGCGCCATGGCAAAACTCATGCAGACCAGCTGAAGCTCGGAGTCAAGGGGCATCAGAGACACACGCCCTGTAGCCTCAGGAGAGTCCCCACCTAGAACCAGAGGCCCGGATCCTGTATGTGGCTTGACATTTCAGTCTTCATAGCCAGTCTCCTGGATCAGACAGGGCCTCATTCCCAGCTCCACAGGCTGCCAAAAGCCAGAATGCAGTTCTCAGGGTCATGGCTTCTCTGCCCCAGGTCCTCACCGTGGCACTAGCCAACAGAAGGTGGGAGGCAGAGACCGCTCTCTGTGTCCACAGTGGATCTGGGGCAGGGTTGGGCCATCCTTCTTCCTCTGGAGGAGAAAGTGACCTGGGTCAGCCACCCAGGCTGCAACTCAGCACCCCAGGGCTGTGGAGCAGGTGGAGTGAACACCTGGCGGCCAGCCATGCCGAGGATCCTTGAGTACTGTAGCTCCTGTTCCCAGGCTGGGCCTGTCCCTGGCAGGGGCCTGGGAAGGCAACAAGAAATGCTGGCTTCTGCTAGGGACTGGGGACTCCCATGCAGAGCAGTCCCCACCCCTGCCTGTGTGGGCCTCATACCCTGGTCCTGAGCTGGCTCCGGGGGCTGCAGAGAATGGGCCCTGGCCCCATGGGTGGCTGTAGAGCCTCCTTGGAGCACTGCTCCCGTTGATGTGGTGGGTGCTGCACTCCTGCCAGGAGAATCCAGGATCCCGGGATCCTTGGGAGTCTGTCTGAGTATGGCCACAGATAGCCTCTGTGAGGCACAGCATGGGACTGCCACCCCTGTTCCTCAGAGCCGTGAGAACGTGGCCAATGTCTGCAGCAGGGAAGTGGGGGCTGGGAGTGACCACATGGCTCAGAGTTCAAAGCCAAGTCCACTCACCTCCTGTTGTCTGAGTGAGATAGCTGAGCAGTCACAGATACTGCCCAGCTACAAGAGGACACAAGGACCACATCCCAGCACAGTCCTGTAGGGATGCTGGACAGACACTGCGCTGTGGGAACAGAGAGCCTGGGCACCCCCAGGACCACCTGGGGCTGCTCCGCACTCTGCCCCCAGAGTCAGTGCAGGGACCTTCCTCTGCTCGGCTGGAGCAGGGAGGGCCTCTGGTCTTCACTCGTGCTGACCCCACACTCCCATCCTGGCCTCCATTTTCAAGCCAATGTACCAGCAGTGCCTTGGCACCTGGTCACCAAGCGATGGTGAGTCACAGATGCCCTGAGGTTTGGTTTTCAACAAAGTGGGTGCTTCTCAGCTGTTCTCGGGTGCTTGCCTCCAGCCCTCGACTCTTGGATTTGATGTGAAGGGGCTGTCCCTTCCCATCTGGCTGGGTCCCCTCGGGTGCAGAGCATGGGTCCTGCCTTCTCCATCCTTGGATCTGGTCTACCAAGAACTCCAGGGCCTCTGTAGGTCCCCACTGCCAGGGGCCCTGCAGCAGCTGTAACTCCAGTCATTTCCCTTTTCTCCAAGGTTCTTCTTGCAGGAAATCTCAGGGTGGCTCCTTTGGCATGGCTTCTGTGCAGCCGCACCCAGCAGCATCCCGGCCTACCCACAGAGGGGCCGTCCTCTTTCCCTTCCACATACCTCTTCAGCCACCTCACCTAAAAGCAAGTGTCCTGCTTCTGCAAGTTTGGGGAGGATGGTCACGTGATCAGGTGCGTTCCAAGGTGCCCCCTCCACCCTAGAACAACACTCAAGGCACTTCTCCAGAGCTTCCTCCGGGTCTCAACTTCTGCCAGCAGGCAGGGCCTCCCTATGTTGCCCGCCATCCTTCTTCAGGAAGACACAGCCACCTGGCCACCGGGCACCTCTCTGCTCGATTCAGGTTCGCTGGAGTGGGGCATTCACTCTTCTCTGGGGAGAGTGAGGGAGTGGCTTGGCCTTAGACCTGGGGGGCACCTGTGTCCTCAGGGTGGCTGGAGCTTCTCTACCTGCCAGCTTTTCTTCCTCCATGCCCCTTGCAAATTAAAATCAAGAAGCAAGACAGGTCCGAGCATGGCCTGGGGTGGACATGCTGCACTCGGTCCCCACTCCACCTGGTCCTGGGGAGAGCCGTTCTTTAGAACTTCTGCCATGCCACACCTGCAAGAGTGGAAATCCTCGGTCCCTGGGGTCCACTTCTCCATGGTGGACCAGGCTCCAGTTCTCTCTCTCTGCCAGCTGCTACATCTAGCTGTGCACAGAGCCAGAGGGCTTTGCTGACAGGGCCAGGCTTTGGGTTCTAATCACAGGGACATTTCAAGTAGCTCCGGCAGAAGGACTCCGTGATGAACACGGCACGATTCATGGAGGTTTATATACACTGGGCAGAGGGGTCATCTGGGTCCAGCTGGGCACCTTTGCCACAGCTGGGGGAGGCATACAGTGTGGGGACAGGGACTCAAGTTGGTCCCCAGACAGTGTAGTGGCTCTCCAGCCCCTCAGTTCCTGCTAATTGCACTTGGTTTCCTGGCTTCAGGTCTCTGCCCCTCAGGCTCCTGAAGGTGCCATGCTTGGGACCCAGCTGTGACTGGGTTTGACATGATCCCATTGTTCCACAGAGTCCTTTCAGCCTGGGCTAGCTGGGACGCAGCCACACGTTGAGAGGCCTCCCTTTAAAGCTGTTTTCAAATACATGTGAATTCTGTTTCAGTCTCTGGGCTTTGAATAACTTGTTTGCTGTTGAATTTTGGTGTGAGTGGGGTTGGGACAGCCGCAGGACTCAGCTCATTCCATAAACTCTTTTTATATCCTGTAAGATTAAAAATAATTTGAAGTGACACAAGAATGTAGGTTCAAATGGCTGGATGATCCCTAACTTATCTGCCCCCATCTACCCCGTGCCATCTTGAGCTCTCCAGCAGAGCCCCAGGGGGTCTTCCCTGATGATCTAGGGGCATAGTAAGCAGGATTGGAATCTCCTGTCCTCCATCTCCACCCATGCCCCTCCTTAGTGGACGAGGTAAGCTGTCTCAACCTGAGAGCATTCCTTTGTCCATTCACATTGAATGGACAGCCAGTATGTGCTATGCTCTGTCCCTGACCCTAGGGTAGAAGGTACCAGATCTAAGCCTTGTGGGCAGCAGTCAGCATCAGGGGATGCTGCCCTGAGGATGGCAGGTAGGGCCAACTGTCAGAGCTCAGCCCAGGTGTCCAGGCCTCTAGTGGGCACAGGGGGTACTCCTGGAGCTTGGGTCCCTCAGCCTGGGCTGAATTCAGGGCAGAACCCTAGAGTTCAGGATCCCTGGCAGACCCCAGGGCCAAAATGGAAACTCAGAACAGGAGATATGGAAGGGCTCAGATGTCAAAGGAGGGACTCAGGGTGACAGGTGCCCAGTGATCAGGGGAGGACCAGCTGCGGGGGTGGCTTCTTTCTTGTGGTTCTTGAGCACAGATAGACATCCATACCAGGCAAGGGGGCAAGGGTCTTCAGTGGGCTCCCTGGGCATTTGGCAGGTAGGTCACAGTCCGGCCTCTTGGGCCACTGGTTTATTAACTGCCTGCTCCTGCAGTCCCCTGACCATGCAAGCCCACTCACTCCACACTCTACAGAAGAGTCACAGACAGCACCGGAACCTGAGGCCAGACTGGAAAGGGCCTTGGAATAAAACAAAAACCCCTCTGTGGATGAAACTCCACTAGGGCTTTCCTAGTCCCAGCATGCCTTCCCAAGCTCCCTGCCACGGCGGGACTGCAGGAACCCCAGGGTCACCAGGACTCGAAGATCCCGGGTGGGACCCATCACGAGGCCCCTTCCAGGAGCCCCCTCTCTCCAGCACTGTTCCAGCCAGAGATGGAAGGGTCCTCCTTTGTTGGAAAATCGTCATTTTTATGAGTAAAAAGGAAAGCATACCAACCCGAGTTCCTGGCTCACTGGAGTCGTCAAGGCCACAGAATGAATGCTAGTGAGAAAAACAAAAAAAGGAACAAAAACTATAACATAAGACCAAAAGAAAATGAGGAAAAGAAAAGAAAAGAAAAAAGATGTAAGATATGTGATATGGATTTCAATGACAGCATCTTACAAGATCTATGACATCAGGTTGGGTTTAGAGACCGGAGCTGGAGACGAGCAGGTTCAGGAGCGGATGTCACCTGGGACGCCTGGCTTCCAGCACGCCCAGAGGGCTACCCCTGCCAACTTCCCCAGCACTCTGCCAACCCAGGGCGCCAGGGGAGGGCTACACCCCGATCTGGGACTTTTGGGTGCAGAAACTGGGTGGGCAGGACAGTGCAACCCTCTGGAGGTCATGATGGGTGATTCCCACAAGCAAACCAGGCCATGTTGAGCAGGGATAAAGTGACACCACCCCGGTCACCCAGCGCAACCTGCAGATGACCCACCGTCCCTACTAGGGCTTTTTTTCCTTCCAAGAGATTCACTGTGTTAAAATTCTTTGTGTCTTTTGATCAGTTGACTTTAAAAAGAAAAATAAACAGCAGGAAAAACCTAGCCACACAGGAACAAAAAATCATACAGGCCATATTGAAAAAAGTGTCTTCAACTCTTCATGACTTGCTTTGCTCCAATGGAATCATTAATTATTTCAAGAAACCCACCTGACCATCACCTGGGGCTTTTGAAATAGTTATTTTTCCCCCTAAAAATCAAGGTATTAGCTCCACCATGTTATTTATTGAAAAAAGTAAAAATCCAGATAAACAGCCACCAGCTTCTTTAGAATCCCTGGAGGTGAAAGCTGCAGGGGCCATCAGATTACCCAGCCTTCTTGCCCACATGGAAACTGAAGCAGGGACAGGAAGGGCCACCCAGGGGCTGTGACAGAGCGTCTCTGGCCACTGACGAGGGTAGCTGGAGCTTCCCCCATCATGACAGCCAGGTGGTGGCCATGAGGAAATGCGGGTGACCTGCAGACACCCTGGAATGCTCCTGGTCCTCGGCCTGACCAGATGTCCTTCCCTGGCTGATGCCTCCTGCTTGATACACAGCCTCTGAAAGTTCCTCTGGGACTAAAGGGGACAGACCAATGCACCTGCCTGAGGAAAGAATGGAAAGGAGCCAGGCAGGGGATGCCAGTGTCTCCCCAGTGTTCTCCCCAGGAAGAGTGCAGCCGATGACCTGTCAATCTCCAAGCAACGGGGGCTGTGTTTTAAGCCTCTTCTCTGTCCTCTATGGCTCTGAAATTATTTGACCAAAGTCCTCCAGTCCCAAGGAGATGGGCAGGCGGGCGGGAGGGTTGCTGGGGCCCCTGTCTGGCTGGGCCTTGTGCTAAGAGCGTTTACATCCTCTGTCTAATGTCATCTTTGCCACCATCATGGGAGACAGGGCAGCCTTCCCAGCAGCAGATGGGACTCCGGGCCGGGAGCAAAGAACACATTCCCCTGACTTCAGGGCCTATCTGGGCCAAACCAGGACAGAACCCAGATGCAGTGGCCTACAAAGCCAGCTCACCCCAGGAAATCTCCAAGGGAATTATCCTGAGATCCTCTCAGGAGGCTGGACAGGGGTGGGCGCCTGCCATGGGGGCTCTAGGAATCCACAGTGGACGCCTTCCCAGAAGGGCTCCAGCACCGATCCCTGCCTCCCTGCCGCCCCCTTGAGGACTCCACTGGCTGCGCAGCCAGCCAGGCCCTGTGCTCTAGGCAGCAGGGCTCTGACCTCAGGCGGTCCTGTCTTTCCTGCCCACAGTACTAGGCAGGGCTGCTGCCCCCTTCTGGACATCCTGCTTCCAGTGATGCCCAAAGATGGCCCTGGTTGTTCCTGGGGGTTAATGTTCTCTCACAAGACAGGCGTAGGCCCAGAAATGCCCTTCTCCCTCTTCCTCCGTGGGCCTTCTTCCCATTGCCTTTAAGAGGGAATGGCCTCCTCAGGCCTACCAGCCTCAGACTCCCCCGCCCTTGGCCAGGCACAGGCAGGAGCCCTGCATCCTGTCCCTGCACCTCTACCACATTAGCTATGCCTCTGAGGCCTTCCTCTGCGCTCATGTGTGGCCATTCCTTTACTCATCCCACAAGCACCAGGGGATGCCCTACTCCCTGTCTTGGATAAAGAATGAATAGAACTTGGCCCCTGTCCTCAAGTGATCCGTGGCCATCAGGTGGGTACATGGGAAGTGACAAATGCCCCCACGAGCAGCTTTGCCTGTGTGGTCCCCCACAAGTCCCATGTGTCCACCAGGATCAATGGAGTGAGTTGGGTGCAAGTGGAGTGGTCACAACATCTGGGAAGACCCCAGCTGCCCCTTCCCACCTGGAACCAAGGACCAGCTTCCCAATTCACTTCAACCTGGGTTTCCTCACCCATAAGACAGCCCTAAGTACACAGGGACCAGTGGGGCTGAGTGGGAAACACCACTGGTCAGCAAGAGACCAGTCTCCTTCCTCCTGGAGGGAGAAACACATGCCTGACTTTTGGTCTATGGAAAGTGTTTAACATGAGTGAATCCAGGGATGACGGCCCATGACTGTGGTGGGGACAGGACAGCCCTGTCACAGTCTAACCCAGTTTATTTCAGACAAAAGAGGTTAGTTAGCTAGTGCTCCCACATGCTTCCCCGTGAGGCGGCAGAGGGATTCTGTGGATGACACCACACACTCACACACACACACACACACACATGCTGCAGAGGTTTGGGCAGCACTTTGCCTCTTTGTCAGAGGGCCCTTGAGGGAGGCACAGATTTCTCTGGAAGTGCTGCTTTGGGAGGACTGGAGAGGGGAAAGCTGGAGGCTACACCCATTCTTTGGACATTATGAAACCACAGGGAAAGCTAAAGTTTCCCAGAAGCATCTCAGGGGCAGAGTCACAGGACACATGAGCCCCGGACACCTACCTTTTCCTCCAGCTCCTTCAGGTGCCGCTTCTGAAGCTCAAGTTTGTCCTCCAAGTCCCGTATTCTCTGAAACAGAGATCAGGATGCATTATGAAAAGTAGGTTGTCCCAATTCAAAACCTTACCCTTCACGTCTCATGGTGGCCTGGTGTGGAGGCAGCAAAGGGTGAAATATGCAGCGGGCAGCTCTGTGAGCACCCGTGCCATCTGTGACCACCCTGCTCCTCTCCAGCCAGTGCTCCCAAAGGAATGCTGCTGACTCCAGTCACTACAGATGGATTCCAGCTGTTGGTGGAAATAGCACCCCCAAGACAGACCTTTTAAATTAAAAAAATACAAAAGTCAAAACAGGACCAAGTCAGACAGGGGCCTGGGGCAGGCTCATAAAGATCATGGATTGGCTGTAACTCCAAATCACAGATCTGTCCAACATTTGTTCAGCTGGAGTCTGGGGAAGGAGAAGGGTGGAGAGGGCATCTCTGGGCATCTGCCACCCCTCAGAACCCTACTTGGCACTAGGTACCAGGTCTGCTGAGACTTTCTCACTTCAGCACTGAGTTGCAGGAAGCCCTCTGTCCCTGCAGCCCAAACAGGGGTTACTCTGCACCTCCTGAGCCCCTGTGGGCCACTCACCCTCCCAGGTGGCTTTTCAATCACCCCTCGACCCTCAGGTCTGGCAGATACAACCTTCTCCAGTTTATGGTGTGATCAAGAGAGTTTCACCATCTCAAGTGGGCCACCCCCGCCAGTGGCCCAGCTGGCTACAGCCCTTATCAGCCCTGGATGTAGACAGAGACCTCATTCACTGAGAGAGGGCTGTGAGGGATAAGGGAAGCCACTTAGGTCAACAAGACATGCGGCCTCCAGAGACCCAGAGAAGCCCTCTGTGCATTCTGGAGAGCCCCAGTTCCCCACCCACGTCAGCGTCAGCAGGAGGTCTGCTGGTGCAGGTCACTGCCCCCCTCAGGGGTGCATTTGCAGTGAATCCCAGGGGATGTGAACACTGCTAGTACAGGGACCTACTTTGAGAACCACAACTATAGGCATTCCTCTGCAACTATAGCTCAATATGTGCCAGGGAGACAAAGTCCCCACTTTGAAGAGCTTAGAGACAGGGTTCAGCCAGCAGCAGCACATGAATACAGAGACTGTTCAGCAGATGAGCAATGACGTCATTGAGACTCAAGGAGCACTGAGGGTGGAAGTGGGGGGGTGCTCTCTTACATGAGTGCCCAAAAAGGCCACACTCAGGTCACACTGGAGAGACCTGCAGGTGGGTGAAGGACGGAGCTGAGGGCTGAGACCCCAGAGGAGGCATCAAGTCTGGCAGGGCTCTGAAGGTCCACTGCCAGTTGTACAGGAGGTGACAGGAAGCTCAGGCAGAGGGGACAGCTTGTACCAGGAGGTTGGGGTCCTAGGTGAGGGATGTGAGGAGGCCGGGAGGGATGGGCTGTCCCGATGAGGTGCCCATTGAGCTGGGAGTGTCCTGGGGAGCCACAAGGCTGTAGACAGGGTAATGATGCCATTTTGATTTCAGGAAAATCGGGACAGCCAAGCAGAGAGCCTGGCCTGAAGGAGACAAAGAACACTCTCCTGATGCAGGAGCTGGGAGGAAGACCTCGACCCCTCTGAAGATGAGTCGGTCATCTGTACACTGAGGGCAATGGAGCTGCTGTGTCCATGAATCACAGCAGAGCCTGGTGCTGGGAAGTACTCCATGCATGATTAAGAATGGCACCTCGGATTCTCCCACACAAGGTACGGTGTATGACCTCAGTCTGGTGACAACAGTCCCCTGACAAGTCTCACATAGTGTTGCAGGGTCAGAAGAACATCTGAGAGCAAGCAGGGAGCTCAGCTCAGCCTGGCTTGGGTTCTGGGCCCCAACTTATAGGCTGAGGGACTTGAGTGAGTGCGCCAACTGCCCCAAGCCTGGGCCCCTTTTCTGTTGTGTCTGCAGTGACCCCTGACCCTAGGGTGAGATGAGGCCCATGCAAAGTGTCAGCAGCCCACAGTGTGGGTGGGCTCCACCCACAACCTTTCATGAACCTTTAACCATGTGGCAGGCCCTCCCCCAGGCCCTGGGATAGGACTGCAGTGGGGCAGACTCTGTCCCCACTGAGCCCAGCACCTGGAACAGTGCTCGGCATACAGGCATTGGAAAAGTCAAAGCCAAACGGCAAGATGGCAAGCAGGGGAGCCCCAGGCGAGGTGGAGGGGCTCCAAGCGCCAGGCTAAGCGGCCCAGACTTTTGAGGGTCTTTGGGGAGGGTGGGGATGAGAGGTCCTGGTGTCATGGAGGCCTCTAGGGCAGAGACACGGGGAGGGTGCTGCGATTGGGTAATGTCCCAGCAGACATCTCTGCAGGACAACAGGTGCTAGGAGACCCCAGAGGGGCGGGGCACAGCGAGCCACACTGCGGCTTCACCTCTACCCCTGCTCAGGCAGAACATGCACAAAGCACAGTAATCCTGTTGGGGAAGGCACGTCAGCTATCGGGGGTTCCTTTCCCTTCCTCTTTCCCTAGTTCACAGGGCTTGGAAATACACGTGTCAGCAGGGGGCTGGGGACAGGCAGACAAGTGACCCAATTTGGACTATATTCCATGGGACAGGTGTGTAGTCCATGGCCAGATGAAATGGGCCCATCCTGTCCAAAGCAGACAGCCAGAGCCAGGGTCCATGCCTAAATGGCCAGTGTCGGCCCAGCCCCTGCTATGGGGTGCTGGGCACCTGTGCTGTGGTGCTGCCTGTGGCGTCACAACCTGGGGAGTAGTACTGAATTGTGTGTGGCATCTACAACGTTGTGTTTGCACCCAGCCTTGTGCCATGCACTGGGTTGTAGCAGGGATCCATATAGACTCTGAGGGAGCTGGTGTTCTAGTGGGGACACAGTGAAGAGAGCGGGCAGTGAGCAGGGACAGGAGCAAGACAAGTGCGGGCAGCTCAGGATGACGGGCAACCCCAGCGGCTATCTCAGGCCATGCTGCAAGGGGACAGGAGACCCAAGCCTCTCTGCCCCTGGCACCCATGCCCTATGCCACGTCCCAGCTTCCACATGTACTTCTAAGCCACCATTTTTTGTGTCCTGGAGGAAAAACTGAAAATCACTGTATTTCAGGTCTGAAATTCTTGTCTCCTTTTCCCTTCGAACAAAATAAAAGGGTTTTGCAGTATTATTTTTTGAAAAGACCAGATTTTTGAAACTATCAAATCGGAGCAGAATGGACACTTGTAAGGAATGACTGATAAACCTGAGGGGTGGAGACAGGGGCAATGGACCTGTGCTGGCTGGGAGGGGAAGGCCACTGCTTCCCGCCGTTTCGGCCAGAGGGCCTCTGTATTTCCATCTGTTAAACTAGGGTGAGACCTGACTAGCCGAGGGCCAACCAAGGGCTGGGCATTGCACACGGCAGCTCACACCTCTGGGTTTTATTGAAGCTTATAACAACTGTCATGTCAGGTTAGTGGTTTCTCCTAAAGCTCCTATACACACATGCAAGAGAGATTATGCTACTTTGAAAATTCTAGCTGTCAAAACCCACAAAGCACTCACAGAGCACAGTAAACCTGCCCCACCTCAGGGCCTTTGGGCATGCTGCTCCCTCTGCGGGCAACAGGCCAGCTCACCCCCTCCCTGCATCTCCGCCTTTGCGGCTGTCCAGCACCCTTCATGTCTATCCGTGGGCTGCTTGTTCCCGTGGCTGGAATCTCAGTGCCCTCTCCAGGAAGGCAGAGACTGTCACACTCCATACTCACCTGCCAGAATGGGCCCTGGCATGTGGAAGGTGCACAATATACTTCCACCAGCACCTTGTGTCCCTGGTTGCCATAAGGAAAATCCCCTCTTCCCAGGAACCCTACCTGGGTGCCCAAATCCAGGGAATCCTGAAAGGGAAGTGCCCAGCACACAGGTGCACACCAAGTCTGCGCATCTTTGAGGATGGCTGGGGTTCTGGGTCCTGCTGCTGCTACACGTGGTGACACTGGAATGGTGGTGGCTGGTGAGCATCCCAGCAACACCAGTCACCTGTGTGCTGCCCTGGAGGGCCTGGCCAAGCATCAGCAGCTGCCAGGGAACAGTATACCCAGAGGCGAGCTGCTGAGAACCACTAGTGCAGCTGGGGAGCTTGGCTCAAGGACAGAGGCCTCTGCTGCCAGGATTCCCTTTCCCTGATGTCCAGCTTTCTGGCCTGCCCTGCAGACTTTGACTTGCCAACCTCTACAATGATGGCCGGAGCCAGTTCCTTAAAATAAATTAATCCTCCATCTCTCTCTCTCGCTCTAGCTCTAGCTCTCTCGCCCACATGCTCTTTCTCTCGTCCTCCCTCTCCTCTCCTCTGTGGCATCTGTCCCCATGGGTAATCTAGATCTTTCCTATTGGTAGAATCCCTGACTAGTATGTGACCTTCAGTCACATGAGAGTCCCCTTAGCCTGTTTCTCATCTAGGAAATGGGCATTCTAGGGCCCACCCTCAGGGGCACCACGAGGTAAAGGACCCACCAGATAGGCTCAGGTGCCCGCGGCTGCTCTTCCAGCATTGTCACCCAGGAGCCCTGAGACCTGCCCGCTCCGTGCCAGCAGCACACTAAACCCACAGAGCACAGCAAAACCTCAGAATATACCGAGGTCTTCAGCTCCCAGGTCCACCTTTCAAATTAGCTGTCCTCTTCCTGGTCACAAGGGATGGGGGTGGCCATGAGCACACAGGCCTCATGCCAGGGGGACTGCCTCATGCTGGCTGTCCAGCATCGTACCTGGGATACCAGACGCCCCTGAGGGTCGGCCAGGCTAGAGTGCTGGGTGTGCAGGGCGGTGGGCGGGGTGCGACGGCCACGGCCCTACCTGCTGTGCCTGCTGCAGCAGCTCCATGCGCTCCCGCAGGATCTGGCTGTCGAACTCGCGGCTCTGCCTCAGGATCTGCCGGCGCACCTTCTCCACAGCGGCCTGCAGGTCCTCACGCTGGCCAGCGCTCAGCGCCTCGCTGGCTATCCGGCCCGGCTCCTGCTGCAGGGCATTGTACAGTGTGGCCTCCAGGTCCTGGATTTTCTGCACAGCCCAAATCACAGAGGTCACTAAGGGGTGGACAGTCATGGCCAGGGGCTGCTGCTGATGGACACAGAGTGGGGGCCTCAGCAGGGAAGGGGCATGCAGGGCCCGGGGCAGCAAGGCCTCAGCCTGGCAGTGGATCCTCACCCAGCATGCACCACTGAATCACTCTGTCAATCAAGCTGCCCCACCTCAGTGCACTAGGGGACAAGGGCAAAGAATAACCCCTCAAGTGTGGGATTCAGAGGGAGGTTTGCTTCAGCTGGCTTTATTTCATCTTTGGCTTCCAATTGACTCTCCTCACCTTGGGGATAAACCTCCCCTTCTAACAGGTGTCATGGGACAAGGTGTCTCCAGTGCAGGTATCTGGTTTTCAACTGTGTTAGGAACACAACTCTAACCCAGAGCAGCCAGTGAAGATGTCCTTGTCCCTACCTCAGAAGAGCAAGGTTCCCTTTGCTAGCAAAGTGAATGGACACCAGTGGCCAGCTGAGGACCCTGACAAAGGCCAGGTTCTAGCCTTTAGGGGACCTTACTCTATCAGCTCCACAGCTGGTCACCTAGAAACACAGCTGCCTTGCCAGGACATTTGGGGATGGAGAGAAAAATTCCTCCTTTGGGTCTCCCTAAAGCCCCACCCCACTCCACCAAGGGATAGCTGCTTCTCTTACAAAGACACCTCAGGTGGTACAGATGCACCATCTGTCACCATGGAGACCACCATGGTAAGGTCAACCTGGGGCCCAAACAGCTTGACTACCAGCTATGGCTCTACAAATCCCCTTCCCCAGCTGCAGCAGGCCAATTTCCTGGTGAGATCTCAGACCCTTCGGGCAGTGACTGATTCCAGCCACAGGCCTTATCCTTGCCCTTGGAGATTAGAAGGATGAGTCCATCCAATGGCACAGCCAGAGATCCCAGTGGGCTCCACGGCGGGGGAGCTTGCCTGTGTTGCTGGCTGAGCCCTCCCTAAGAGACCCCATGCGGCCAGCCTCCAGGAAGCAGCCCTGTTGAGTCCAGAGGCCCACCTCACTCCACCCTCACAAAGCTGAAGGCTAGGCCACAGGAGCCAGGCATGCGTCTGCCACCTGCTATCCTCACTCCAGCCCAAATGCACAGAGCTGCCACCTCCCTGACCATTAGAGCTCATCTAGGCCACATCAGATTGGGTCCAGGCATGAGATGAAAAACCCTCGGGGGCACCCTGCCAGATTCAGGCTTCAGGATATATTTCAGGTGTGGCTTTAGTGACTACAGGACAGCAGGATCAGCATGCAGAGGGGAGTTCTCTGCAAAACTGCACTCCAGGGTCCCAGAGCCTTCCTGCAAGGGGCACTTAGACAAAGAAGTGTGGAGTCCGAGGTTCCTGAAGCATGTTTTGGGAAACATCAGTTCTGCATTCTGCAAGAAGCTCCTTGAAAATCACGTTCTGTGAACCGTGAGCTTGCAAACTGCTCGCTTCTCCTCCTCTTGGAGTCTGGGTCTGTCCTTCTGCACATGGAGGCCGAAGAGGTCCTTTGGATTTTCCAAAGCATCTCCTGGGCAGTGTCCTCATAGCTGTTGGAGGTGTCAGGGTGGGGCAATGCAGCAGGACAGAAACGATAGGTCCTCCCAGGGTGTTCACCAAAGGACCAAGACTGGATGCAGTCATGGAAGACCAAAGCAGTTAAAGAGGGAGGCCGAGGCAGCCTGCAGCTGGGAAGGAAGGTCTCCCTTTGCTCACTGCTGTCATTCCCTCCCTTGCTGGCTCAGAAATAGGAGCTGAGAGGCTGAATCCATCCCGTCGCTGCGCAGCTCCTGCTGGGGCCTGGGAGTCCCTCCTCAGTCTCCACAGGAAGGGCCCAGGGTCACAGGGAGGCATACTGGGTTTGCTTCCAGAGTCTCCCGTTTACCTACACTAAGCCCAGGCTGCCGGAGCCATTCACCGGACCCAGGCTGGACAGTGTTTTTCAGTGTGCTGTTTGCATTCTCAGGGGCAAGCCCACTCTGTAAAATGATTTTAACTACAAGCCTTCTAAGCACAATGCAGTGCTCCCTGAAGGGAGTAGCATCAGACTGCCACTCCTCTCCACTCTGGGGACATCCTGGATGTCCTCTCATTATCCCCATCCCCACAGGAGGATTCTCTCGGTGCCAGGAGCATATATGTGGCTTTGGCTGTGAGGACATACAAACTGGACCTTTATCACCAGGAAGCCCAGAACCAATTTTTTGACCCAAACCCAATGTCATACAGGACTTTACAACTGGCTACTTTTGTTCTGCTCTCATCTGACCTCAACTCATTGCTCTTCCCCTGCTTCCTTTGGGATATTTTATTTTTCCTATTTACAGGAAAACTTGCTTTTGGATTTTAAGCATAAATAAATATTTAAGTATAAACAAACACATAAAAAAACCAGTTTTTTCTTGGGGCTGAGATTGTAGCTCAGTGGCAGAGCGCTCGCCTTGCACATGTAAAGTACTGGGTTCGGTCCTCAGCACCACATAAAATAAGCAAACAAAATAATAAAGATAAAGAAAGAAAGAAAGCTTAAAAAAATCAGTTTCTTTTTGTTCATATCAAATGATTACTAGAATTTAATAAGCTTATCTCAAGAAGCCATCAAGGTAACTGATAATTTTTGAAATTGTGTTGGATTTGGAAAATCAGCCACCTGCAGGTCTTTCTAGTCACAATGTGAAGATGGTGTGATCTCTCCCCTCCCCACAGCCCCAGTAAGGGCCCTAAATGAGGAAACAGCACCAACCCCCCAGGAGAAAGCAGCCTCTAATGTGGAGTCCAAAAAGCCAAAGTGTCAAACCCACTTCTGGTCCTACCAGGTAAGCCTGGTCGAGGGCTTGCTTCCTGTAGTCCAGCTCCTCCTCCAGGTAGCCCTTCTGCCTGCTGAACAGGTCCTGAAAAGAGGGAGGCGCCTGTCAGGGGGAGGTCAGAGCAAGAGTCCATGACATGCGGCTGGGTAGAGCTGTCTGCTGCCCTTTCTGGACAGCAGCGGTCATGGAACTGGCCTCCCCTCTTCTTGGGCATCTAGCTATGGTGGCGGGACACCACCTCCCACCAAGTGCCCAAGCCCAGATTTCAGGAGTCTTTCCAGGCTCCTCTGGCCGTGGCCCAGCAGTCCCCCTTCCCTCCTGGGCTGCGTCCCCACCTCTTGGCGACTCTCCCTGCCACACCTTCTCCCCCACCCTCTGGGTTCCTTGATTCCCCCCAGGTGTGATCTGTCCAGAATGGAGAGCTCCTGGCTGGAGGTCATCATCATCTGCAGCCATTTCATTTTATAGACGAGGAAACAGGGCCAGAGGGCCAGTGCCTTGTCCTAGTTGCCACAGTTCACTGGTGGCAGGAATTGCACTCCAACTCCAGGCCTCCTGGAACCTGCCCAGGGCTCTTCCCTGCCACAAGCTGCTTCCAGAGTGAGTCCAGCCACCACCCTCCTTCACCTGCCATCTCTACTTGGATAATCAAATGGTTCTTGGAGAATTCAAGGCCCATGTCTCCTGGGAAGCCTTCTCTGACCTCCCTGGGTCAGGTAAAATCACTCCACCATCCACCATTGCTCCTGTGAAGACCATCCTGTCCCCGCCATGTGTCAGCTACCCCAGGTACCAAGCACTGTGCAAAGCTGGCTCTGTACCTGGTGTCCCTCATCACTCAGCTCAGCCAGCTGCAGAGTGGAACCATAAGACCAAGTCCAGGTTCCCAAGCTCTCAAGGCCAACAGATTCAAGCTGCCTGTCTCCACTGCCACTGGGCCAAATGCCTGGTGTCAGAGCTGCCTCTAAAGCCCCCAGGCTGCACTCCTATGAGCTAGGAACCTAGGACCCTGTGGGCCTGTGAGCCCAGGATGTAGCAGAAGCACCAAAAATGTTTTAAGTGAGCAATTGTGAATGAAAGGGGAAGTGGGTGGACAATAATGACAGGACTGCCATAGGGCAGGGGCCACATGATCATGGAAACGCGCGCCAAGTCCTCCCCAAGAGAAGCTCAGCGGATCCTCCCCCAGCTGGTTGGGTCTTTTACCTTCTCCTTCTCCAGGTCCAGCATCTTCTGGGTCAGAGCTGCCTCGGTTCCCTCTATCTGCTTCAGCCACTAGAAAATAGCAGGGACAGGAGGGGCACAGCCCAATGAGAACAGGAACCCCTTGGATATCTGAGGTTTCGTGGTCTGTTTCTGCGTCATGGAAAGGTGTTTGCCTGAGGATGGATCTGGTCAGGGATACCCACGCACACCAGTTGTGTGGAAAGGACATCTTTTTTGTACACATGGCCGGGCCCATGTGTAAGGTGGAGGTAGGTGTGCAGATGACCTGCATATGGTGTGGCAGTGTGGACTTGGCGTGGGTGGACAGGCGTGAGGAAGGCTGCAAGTGTGTACTCAGGAGATCTGCAGATGAGCAAGTGAGCTTCATGCAGCTGGTGTCACAGAAGCAGAATGTCACCTCTCCTAACCTGACTGCCCCAAGGTAGGCAGCATTACCCTGTGTTGTAAGTCAAGCATGGAGGCTGAGTTAATACCTTGTCCAAGGTCACACAGGTGGGGAACCAGGATTTCAAACCTATCTACAGAAGTCCTAGGCCACTGCCCTCCTCCCCAGCACCAAGCACTGTGGCATGTGGGCTGGGCAGAGAGGGGGCATACACACAGCGGGTGTGCAAGGGCATGAGAGCGGGTGAGTTCCAGGGTGAGCCTCTGACTTTCCTGGGAATGTGGGGTGGGCACCTGAATGGCAGGTAAGGGGTGGGAGACCTCTCTAGCTTCCCTCTGGGATCTAGGCTGAGAGTGAGCTTGCATACAGATATAGGCATGGTATGTCTTTATGGGAAGCCCACCTAGGAGCGAGAAGTCACTGACACCAGGTGATTGACTTGTTGGGAAAACTGTGGGGTGTCCCAGCCACAGAGGGGTACCTAAGGTTGGTGGCAGGCGTAAAGGAGTGCCTTTGAGCCTGCAGAGGCCTGGTGACTATGCCTTTTCTGATTCCGAGGGTCCCCTTAGCTTCCTTGGGAAATTTCTCTGGCTGCACCTCCTCAGACCTCTGGCTCCTAAACTTTTGCTGTGCTGGGCAAGAGCCCTGCCCTTGGCTTTCCCCCAACTCTGCCCTCCTCTACACTCTGCTCACTCGGAAGAGTCTCCATCCAGCTCTGATCCATGCCTGTGCCCCATGTACGGCTCCCCTCATCTTGGCTCACAGCTAGGCCTCAGCAGGTCCCTGGAGGGGAGGCCCCTGGGCACTTCTCTTCTGTGTAAGAAGACCCATCTGCTGCACTCCTCACGCAGGACCACCCACAGCCCAGCCCCCTCCTGGCTGCAGGCTCATGTCCCACCACCCTCACACACTAAGCCCTTCCTGAGCTCTGGCCAGCATTTCTCTCCAAAGCACACATAACTGTTGGAACCTCCCTGCACCTGCTCAGCGTCCTCCCAGACATCCCCTCACTCCTGACAACCCTTACAGGGCCCTGCAGGGTGTGTCCCCACAAGGCTCACACAGGCTCCTATCTCCACTCAAAACTCCCCTAGTCACCCCAAACTACATTTAGCTCTTGGGCCAAGTCAAGGTCTTTCTCACCTCAGAGCCTTTCAGGTAGCTCCCACTGCCCGTAACACCCGCCTCTCCCAGGCCCAGCCTCAGCAGGGGGCTCTTGCCAAGCTAACATCTACCCAGCCTTCTGGCCCAGGTTGGTCTCACCCCTCCAGGAAGCCCAACCTGTTTCCTGAGTCACAAGTCTTGTGCTCTTTATTTGAGCTCACCTGGAAGATGCTGTGGTCAGCTTCCCTGCCCACTAGGTCCCCCATCTAACTCCTGTTGCATTTCCCTGCCCAGCATAGGGCCTGGCATGCAGCAGGTGCCTAATGAACATCTACCGAGTGGAGGAGGGTGTGGGCAGGCTGCACAAGGGAAGGAGATGGGACAGGCACAGTAAGGATCTCTCCTAACAATGCCAGTGCTTGTCCCTGAGCAGGCCCTGGAGCCAGCAGCCGCAGCAGGGGCCAACCAAGCAGTCCTTAAGCCCTGCCAAGAGCAGCAACTTCATGGGAATAGGTGGGCTTATTTAATATTATAATGCAAGCAATCAGAAACAACCAAAACTAAAATGGGGAGCATTTCCTGTTTGCATCATTACCACAAGCTGCTCTCAGAGTACTCTGTAGAGCCCGCTGTCAGGTAATGGTTATTGTTAAATATAGATGTATATTAGGTGCCTATGTTGCTTATAAAGGAAAATCTTTACAGGTCCTTTTTAGTCACCGGGCCAGTACCAGGAGGGCAGAGAAAGCTGGCCTTGAATTCCTGGCCCGTGGAGATCAGGAATACACCAGAGTACCGCCAGATCTTTACTGAGCCTTGCTGACACCTCAGAGACCCTCCAGGCTCATGGCTCTGCTCAACCCCCAGCAGAGAGATCTCACAGGGGAGGGGAGGCAAACCTGCCACTTGAGTGCTGCAAGGAGCTGGGTGTCCTCTTCCAGCAGTCACAGGTCCAAAGCCAGCTCCTGGGGCTCCTCAGGTGCAAGGCCAGGACCCATTGCAGCTGGTGGGCTGATCTCCTCCCCTCTCTCCAGAGAGGGTCCCACGACTTTGACAGATTCAGTGATTAGACAGCTGGACTGTGGCTGTAGGCCCACACATCACTCTCTAACCTTTATGTTAGCAGAGGGGACATAGATTTTTCATTTCTTCTAACTTTCTGAGTCCTTTGTCTATTTCTTGATCAGTTTTGAAATTGAAGGCGAAGAGGCAGACCTGGGGATGACCCACATGCCTACAAATGTCTTATGCCTGAGCCTCTCTGCGGGGCACGTGCCATGTGCCAAAGTGAGTAAGCCATGGGGCTAGGACTGGGGAGCTCGCTGGCCTGCACCTTAAAGTCTGTGCCCAGTGCTGGCTGCTAGGAGTGGGGCACACACTCAGGTAGGATGCCATCCTATGCGGCTCCTGACCAGTTGAGGCTGCACTGCACTTATGTGCCTTCAAGAGAAAACTGAAGTGGACTATCGTTGTTTGGGTCCCAGCACTGCGAAGAACACCTTTTTTAAACGAGGTGTATGTGGTAGGAAGGGGCTTGCCTGGCACTTGTGACCAAGTCTTGTCTGACAGTGGTGTTGCAGAGACCCACATTCTCTATGACCTTCTCTGCAATGTCAGCTCTAGGGTGACCAATTTGTCCCTGTTTGCCCCCAGCTGTCCCTGTTTTAACACTGAAGTTCCCAGGACCAGGACGCACCTCAGTCCCAAGCAAATTGGATTGCTGGTCACCCAGCTGTCCTGCTGGCCTTCTCAGGGGACCTGCTGACCCAGCTCCCACCCTGCCCAGGGCCTGTTTATCTTCTTGAACGTTCCTCCAAGTAGTAATACACAGTAATTCCCAAACCAATTTGACCTTTATTCACAGAAAAATGGCCTGGTTGATGTCTCCAGGATCCTGAACTGAGAAAACAGCGGAGTTTGCACTCTAAAGACTGTCCCAAATGGGAGCTGGGCAGCTCTGGGCAGCACCAGAGTTGGGATCCCATAAACATCAGCCACAGGCCCCTATTTTGCCACACCTGGTCGGGTCTGTGAGGAGCTGGCAGGCCAGGGAAGCTGGCATCACTCTGGCATTTAGGGCACCAAACGAGGCACGAGCCTGTCAAGCTTGGAAAGGTTCTGGTGTTCAGGGCAGCAGCTAGCAAGAAGTGGGAGGAGGCAAGGAGGGTACAAGCTGGGAGTTGGGAAGGGATGGCATTGCCTAAGTCTGCCACCAACCTTTAGTGCCTTTTATTTGTTTGTTGGGGGGAAGGAGTGTGGGTGATGGAAAGACACCTGGGGAAGAAAATCATATTTTAAGCTGGGATTGGGAAGGGATGGCAAGGGTCAAAGCCAGAAGTCAGAGTGCCCATATCCTCAGCTGTCAACAGGAGATGCTAATGTGGGACAAAAGCTGAGAGAGAAGGACACAGAGATCTAAGGTCAAGGCCTAGGGTGCCTGATCCCTCAGGGTATGAGAGGGGCCTTTCAGAAAGGCTTAGGTGAGTGACTTAGTGCCCCAGAAAGGCCCTGAACCTCTGCAGGCAGCCTTGGCCTACCGGCAACCAAGAGTTAGGAACAGCAGCCCATCAACGCCCACCACCCTAGCCCCACTGCGAACCAGCCACCCCAGTCCACCAGTCCACAGGCATTGCTCAAGTGCCTCTAGAAACTAAGCCCAGTGCTAGGGCTTAGCCACACTGGACTCTGCTTAAGTAGGGTGTCCTGGATCCTGACACGAACTGGCAGGGCACCAGGACTCTCATGCTGCATCTCCAGGAGATTGCAGCTGAGAAGTGGGGGGACAAGATCCAAGCCAGGAAGGCCTCACAGAGGCAGCATCTAGCAGAGGGCACCTCCACTCCATGCGGGCCATCGAAGCCCTCATGCCCGGAAGAACCTTCTCAGTAAATCTTGCAATGAGCGTTGAAGGAACTGAGCCCAGTGACTCACTAGCACTTTACTCTATGGAGCCCTGCTACATGAGGCTGGACACATTCAGTCTTGCTGACAAGAGTGCACTGAATGTGCCCAACTCAGCCCAGGAACCCGCCTCCCGTCAGCCCACCAGCTGGCCCCAAGCCATCCTCAGTCCTGTTCCCTGGAGGGAGCAAGCTCAGCCAGATGGAGAGATGGGAGCCAGAAAAAGCCAGGTTCCATGCCTGCATCGCCCTTCCCGACCGTGTGACCAGGGGCAAGGCATTGCCTAAGTCTGCCACCAACCTTTAGTGCCCTTTACTTGTTTGTTGGGGGGAAGGGGTGTGGGTGATGGAAAAACACCTGGGGAAGAAAACCATATTTTAAATGCCCTTCCAGAGATTCTGGAAAGAATCTGGATTAAGAGCAGTAAGGCCTCACCAAAAATGCTACTCGAAAGCAGCATTTTAAAGCTTCACTCATGTGCTTTGGAAGGAATAAAATCCACAGACAGGAAGGACTACCTTGAGCAGTGTGCACTGAAAACATTCTAAACCAGTGTAGAAGGCAGACAAGTCAGGAATGCGTTTTTTAAAATAAAAGGTCAAAAAGTTAATATCTTTAATATGTAAAGCACATAGGCAAGTCAGTAAGAGAAACAATTACAACAAAGACTTATTTGTTGAATGAATGAATGAATGTATGAATGAATAAACAAACGAGCGAACAAACAAACCCAGAGGAAAATAAATCCTCAAACAAAATGTAATCACAACTCGCAAGAAAGAAGAACAAAATAGGCAATACACATCAAAACGTCCACTACCACTAGCACCCAGATAAATGAGAAGGACATGATGACATCATAACGTTTCTAGCCATGAAATTGAGAGTTCTTTTCTGTGGTAAAACGCCACGCTGAGCATGAAATCGACAGGAGGGTCACTGGTGCCCCTCTCTGGAAGCCACCTGGACATTGCCAGAGCCCTTTGATTGCCTCAGGATTCCACTTCTAGAGTCTGTCCTGTGGTCAGTTCTCAAATGCACAGAAATCTGTGTGTAATGGTGTCCACCACTGAGGGCATGATGGCAAACAGGTAGAGTGGACAGCCCAGCAGCTGACGGCAGAGGATGTTCTCTACAGTGTAACCATAGGACAGAAGGAGGTAGAGCTGTCGAGATGCATGTTTGTGAGCCATTTAGAATGTCTTGTAAAGCAGGATGAAGAGCTGGATGCTAAGTAAGATTTCAACTAGCTAAGAAAACGGGAGTGGGAGAAAGCCAGAGGCAGCATACGCATCACCCACTGCTTCCTTGATGGGGTGTGGGTCCCTCCTGCAGTCTGGCCTTTTCTACCATGGGCGTGTGGTGTATGGCTTTCCATCAGAACGTGAAGAGGCATGCATGTGCACATGCAGAGCAGACTGACCGACACACATGCTCCCAAACAAGCGAGACACCAATGTACAGTTTCTTGTATGGTGCTGGGTGCTGGGACAAGGTGTGAGCACAGAAATGCCGCTGGGTCTACCTTTTCACACAGGGCAAGCACAGTTCCAGCCTGGATTATTGCAACCTGTTCTTCATTTCTCAAATTCTAAAACAGAAAAATGGGCAAGGGCATTTTACACTGGATCCCAATCCACGGGCAGACAGTCAGCACCAGGCTCCACTCTGAGCCGTACCCCAGGGGTCAACCCCACTCACTAACGGGGTCAGCGATTCAAGGCAGAGAGCTCCTGTCCCTCTGGACTTCACAGTGAACAGTCCCCACCCAGAGGGACAGGAGCCACCTGCCTTGGGACTGCCTTTGAGATTTAAGACTTCAAGAATCAGTGCCCCATTCAAGCCAATCTTTAGGAAGGCAAAGTGTCACTTTCTGACTTCAGCCACCTGTGGTGAGCCCACCTTCTCTCTGGGTACTGGTCCTTAGGCTTTTTCTCTCTCGTTACTCACAGGCTGTAAGGGCAACCTCACTTTGGAATCCCACTTCTGACAGATTCAGACCCAACCACCCACACAGGAACATAGCCATACAAAAGCCTTACATTGTACTTATTAGATCTCTAAAACTAGAGAGAAATTAAAACAAAACAAAAGCCACACAGAATACGCCCAGATCAAAACAAGAACACAAACCAGAAACGGATTGCTCATAGTTACCCCGTTATCGCCAAGGATATCTAGTTTCTTCATAAGTTCAGAAACATTCACATCCTGGAAAAGATTTCCAACGTTCATTTTTGTGTGAGCAGCAGAGACCATCCACACCAATTCCCAGAGCTACACCCTGCGTGTGGACGGACCACGCCCGTCCTCTCCTGGTGCCTACAGAGGGCGAGTCCTGCCTCTAGCTTTTCCTTCAGGGAGAGAGGAGAGAAGGTGCAGCTGCGACTTACTGGCTGAGTTTTACACCAGAATAAACACCACTTTCTAGAAAGGCCTGTGGAATGTGTGGGTCGGAAGGCCACGGCCTGCAGGCCCTAGCAGGGCTTCAGGTATGTGGCAAATGCTGGCCATTATAACCACCACGGTGGCCACCTGCAAGGTACTTCCTAGTGTCAGGCACTGTGCCAAGCACTTTATGTCTGTTCTTTATCTAACTTCATGGTCACTCTAGTTCGATGTAGGAGCACTGCCATCTGGAATTCATTGCCCAGAGACTGAGGCTCAGAGAGGTTCCAGGCTAGAGCCGGGCAGTGGGGTTGCAGTAAGCCCATATCCCAGACATGGAGGAAAACAGGGTAACAGCTGGTGACCCTTCTAAAGTGATCTCACTGCCTTTCAACACAGGGTGGAGGCCAAGGGCTATCTCATTACAATAAATTCTGCTCTTGGCCCCAGAATACAATCCCCCTTCACCAGTCTGGCACTCAGCGAGCCTGTGGCCTCAGCTCGCTGGAGGCCCCCCCACGCACGCTACCTTAACTCCTTCCTGGTGACAGAACAGCTGGAGGGCGCTGCTGTTGTTCTCGGGGAAGGTGGTGATTTGGAGGTTAAAGGCTGGCGACCTCCGCTCTCTCTCCTGGGGAAAAGATTCGGTTTAAAGACAGAACTCAATTGGATTATTTACCACTTGCCATTTTCCCATGTTATCAGCAAAAACCAACGCGCTCCGGTCGGCAAAGGTGTGACTACAGCGCACACGCAGACCGCACAGTCCTCCTCCGTGAGTGGGACATCTTCGCCTTCCATGGCGGGAGACTGTCTCTGCACATTGGCTTACCTCTTACCACTCAGCTAGGAAGAAATGGTTAGCAGGGTCTCATGAGTCTTCTGGTTGCAAGACTGAAACCCAGGAAGTCACAGAGTTACAAAATTTGATTAAAGCAACTGCACCAAATTTCATTGGGCAACAAAAGCCACTAGGTGTGGTGTGTGTCATTCTGTGCCAGGCCCCTCAGTGTGCTGACGGGTCCCCATGCAACCTTGAGAGCCAGACACCAACGTTCTTTTTTTGCAGACAGAGATGGAAGCTCGGGGAGGCCGAGTCCCAGGTCCTTTTCTAGTGAATGACAGAGTCAGGCCCAGCCCTGACTTCACTTTCTTTCTAGTATAATCTGTTGGCTCTGCTCACAATTCTTTTTGACCCACACTAACACAACCAATGATCTTAGTTCTGCCCAGCCTTAGATTTACTGTCAAATCTCAATTATGAAGGAAGTATTTTCCCAGAAGAGGGGCTTATTAGTCATACACCAAGTGACAAGTTTCAGAAAGGTCAGGACAAGCCTGGGTGTACTTATGGGGACAAAATATATCGGTACGACAGGACCCTGGTCTCAAATGTGTTTCCTTCACAGAGTTGACTGTAGACCTCCTGCACAGGCTGAGAAGACCCTTTCAAATCACACCTTAAGTAAACTGCTTTTGTTTGATTCAAATTATAGAATGGTAATAATAACTGCTTTGGGGCATTTTAGCAGAATCTAACTACAGAACCAATGGTCTCCTTTAAAAATTCAACTTGAACTAAATTTCAATGAAGAACAAAAGCTACCAGCTGTGGTGTGTCCCTCTGTGCCAGGCACCTCACTGTGCCGACTGACCCCATGCAAACTTGTGAGTCAGGCACTATCTAAATAACCAAGCACAAAGTCAGCAGCATGTCTGAGCGCGCTGCTGAGAGGCTGAAGGGAAGACGAAGGGGCTATTAATTCAGTGAATTTCCAGGAAGCCCCACCCAGCTAGCCTAGGTCTGGAACGGTCCTAGGAGCCAAGAACAAAATTCACCATGGTTCACTTCTTTGGACACCATTCTACCAGCAATACTTATTTAAATGGAGTCTCCATAGGAAAGTGATCCAAGAAGATCATAATGGATAAGAGTACAAGTCAGAAAAGTGGTTCCCAATGGCTCTGAATTCTGAGGGAGATGGAAATCCTAGTAAACCAAGCATATGGAGTTCTTTTAAGGAAGGCTCCTGACAAGGACATGTGCAGTTTACTAACAATGGCAGAGGCACCAATGGCGACCTCACATGACTTCTGATTTCTGACACTTGAATAAAACTCTCAGGTCTAGGGAGAGTGAGTAGCAGTAGCACTTGGTGCTGAGGGACTCTTGGCCCAGGCCTTGCCATCATGACAAGGTCCAGCTGGTCAGTTCTAAGGCGAACAGAATTCAACTCAAGCAGGAGGAGAAAACAAAATCAGAAAAGCCACAGACACCGTGAGGCACTCACTTCCACTGAGGTTTCATACATGCAAGGGTCAGCTGGGGGAAGCAGAGCCGTATCACTACGAGAGCTCAGAGAAACTGTCACAAACTTAAGTGATGTTTAAGATGCCGATGACTTTTAAACAGAAACAAAAGGGAGTTATGAAGTACCGTGAGAGCAAGGCAATACAGTAACACACCAAGGCAAGAGTTTTCTTGGAAGCAATTAAACCATCAAGATTCTTTTACTGAGTCCCACTTGGTGCACTGGGGAGTTCCTGGAGGAACACAATTTCTACCTGTGAGCAGCATTCAATCTCCCTCCAGCCACTTTGAGTCATATTTGGAGTTATGAATAATAATTTCTTTAGTCCAAATTGCTGTGGTGCCTGGGTCTGTATTTACTGAAAAAAATTGAGCAAGTAACTCCTTTTCTTAACCGTCTCTGCAGACACATCCTCCTACCCTGCCTCTACTTACCTTGTATTTAACTTGCAAATAGAAAATGGGCCCAAACTGACTTTAAACACATTAGAGAGTCAACAGCTGGCTGGGTCAGACTCTGCTATTTCAAAAGGTGAGATGTGCTGCATGCAAGATCATTTACAAAGGTGTGTTATTAATTGCAACAGTGCTTCTGTCCAGGTTTGCACAGTGCAGACCCAGTGACTATGCATGCAGGAAAGAAGTAGTTATGGCAATGAAACACAAATAAAAAAGGCAAAATATTGCAAAAACAAATTATTTTATTAAGTGCAAAACAAGCCGTAGGCAATAAATATATTAGCTCTGTACAGGTCCACAGACTTCGGCGAGCACCCTCTCCAGAACACGTTAAGGCAGTGAAATTATTCTGAACATACAGATTGAAAAGAAAAAAAAGAAGAAAGAAAGAAGGAAGGAAGAAGAGAAACGCTAACATGTCCCTTCACACATGCTTGGGAACGGCAGGGAGCTTTACATGAATTTCAGTTTGGGTTCAAAGAGAATGTCTGCTCCGTTTGAGAGCTTACAACAGAGAGAGTCTCTTACTTCGAGCTCTAGCACTCTGAACTCTAACAGCTCGTTCTGATCCTTCGCATCTTGCATTTCGCTCTTCAGCTGGTTCTCCTCCATTTCCAGCCTGTAAATCTAGAGCAAAGACACCTGTGCATTAACGGGCAGCAGCAGCTGCCTCCTCAAACCAGGTCCCCTGATCGTGGGCCACCTCAATGGTGGCCTGAGGAGGACAGGGAACCAGCCACGGGGCAGACTTTGCAGCAAGCATCCAGAAAGGTGCAGACCAGAAACTGCTGACATATTTGCTGAACAAATGAATGATGGGGAAGCTGAGGCAAAGAGCCCCGGAGACCCTGCCCTGAGGTCAAGGGGCAGGAAGCAAGAGTGCCACTCCAGGGCTTCTGCTCCCAAAGGCTGCCCAGGGTCTTTCCAGCCCAAGCCCCCAGGGTCAGCCCACCTGGACGGCCCTGCAGGCTGCAGCAGAGCACGGCTGTCTGTCTGACTCTCTGCCAAGCCTTCCTAAGAAGCCTGTGTGGCAGTGGTCACCCCCAGAGCACAGCAGTCTGGGAAGCAAGACAGCTAGAGACACAGACGAGTTACAACAGAAGTGTCCTGGGCCTGTTTCTGCCCAAGAAGGTACGTCAGAGCCCATCGCCTGGCAGCAGTGAGGGGCCACTGTGACAACACACATGGTGAGGGCTTTGGGGAAGTCCTCAGAGTAGCACCCCTGATCCCCGTGTCCTCCCTCTTCCTGGTAAGAAGGAGGTCCACACAAGGGCTCTCTTCTGGGGCACATGTGGAACCTGTGTGGGTGTTTTGTGCAGCACCCAGAACTTAGTAAGCACAATCAAGAATGCTGAACTCCCCTGACATACAGGACTGCCTCCCATGACACTGACAGTCCTGCCCAAATGCCTCCGGAAAATGAGGCAGTGAGCTAGCAAACACCACACAGCAGTGGGCAGCAGGGTGCAGCTGACCTGGCCTCCCATGGGAAAAGGCCAGCTCACCCTGTCCTGTACTCAGATGTTTAGGGCAAAGCCCGCCAAGGGCCTGATGGCACTCACCTGTAGCATCCAGGAGAGGAAACCTATGGAGCAGACTAGTGGGTGCAGGGGCATGAGGGGTGGGACTGGGAGTGACTGCAACTGAGCAGGGAGTCTTCATGGGGATGAAACTCTTCTAAACCCATATTAGGGAAATGGTGGCACAACTCGTAATTTACTTTTTAAAATGGATGGGGAGTCATGCCCAGTGGTACATGCCTACAATCCCCACAACTGGGGAGGCTGAGGTAGGAGGATTCCAAGTTCAAGGCCACTCTCAGAAACTTAGTAAGGTTCTAAGCAACTTAGTGAGACCCTATGTCAAAATAAAAATAAATGGCTGCAAATATGGGTTGGTTAAGTGCCCCTGGGTTCAATCCGTTGTACCTAAATAAATTAAGTAGGGAGAGGCTACAGTCTTAATACCAAAGCATCTGGTCTGCTCCCCATGCAGACTCCTTGGAGAGCTCCAGCAAGGCCTATGGTTAGAGAGGGCAGGTCAGAGGCTCAGCTCCCGGTAGGGTCAGCTGACCTGGGCTCAGGTGGTCTGAGGGCTTGCTCAATGACAGGGCCTCTGGAATCCCAGAGCAATGGCAGAGGTAGCCAGGGTGTCCAATTTGGGAGCTGGGGCCAGCCCTCCCTACTTCTGCAGGGGACCTGGGAGTGGCTCCTCTGTCAGCTCTGTAGGCCCAAAGCAGAGGACAGAGCAGAGGCCTCTTCTCATGAGAAGTGCCCTGGTCCCTGGAATGTACCCAGAGCATGGAATGGGCTCACACAGGCTGGCCTCAGCCTGTGACCCTGAAGCAGGCCACATACCTTTTCCAGCAAGTCTTGGTTTGTTCTGATGAGCAGCTGCTTCTCCTCCACCCACGTGGAATCCTGCAGGAAAGCAACAAACGAGTCACTGCACTGGGGCAGGTCACCTTCCAAGAAAAGACCACGCCTGGGTGAGCACATCCTACCTCTAACCCTAACCCAGAGCAGCAGCAGGGAGTGAGACCTGTCTCCCCTGGGTGGCTCCCCACAGGTGCGCGTCCACACTGCCAGGTAAAGGAGCAGCTCCAAATACCTGAAGGCCAGCCTGTGCCCACAGCCTTGCCAGTCCACAGTCCTTCCATCATTTGCCCAGCCAGCTCCCATGTGAGTAGGCCGCAAGCACAGGGCACAGAGTATGTCCTGACTCTGGGGAATCCCCAGACAGGCAGAGCTGGCACTCAGCAAGCATCATGGGGATGGAGGGGCAAGTACATGAAGGCAAGGGAAGCCTTCTCCAGCTCCCTACCTCTCGGCTGGTCAGCAGCAGGGCTGGAACTGGGCAAGGTCCCTTCCCAGCAGGCCAGGCCCACCAGCGCTTGTATTCCAGGATGCTTTGAAGCCAAGGCCCAACATAGGATCTGATCCCATGCCATGGAATGCCCAGAAAAGGCCCTGGCTCCTCCTGGTTCCCTTGGACCTAACATTGCTCATCCTGCACCACCGCTGTCCCTCACATAGGCACAGTGTTGGCAGCTGTCCCTTTGCTTTCTTGTTTATGACAGGTTGTTTATGAAGGTGGCTGAAGCTTCCCCTCCATCTCTCTGCTACACCTTCTGCAATGTGACTTTGCAGTCCTCCCAACAAGATGTAGGGCCTACTTCTCCAATTTTAAAGCTGGGCTTGGCTGTGACATGGCCTGGCTACTGGGACAAATGTGATATAAACAGAGGCTTGGTAAGTACTCATACAGGGGGCTTATCCTTTTTTCCTGCTCCCAGGTCACCAAGTAAAAAAGTCAGGTTTCCTCCCTGAGGCCTCAGCTGACACAAATGGCAAGAAGAGAATGAGGCCATCTCAGGCTTTCTAACCCCAGGAGATCTGCCTAACCACTACAGCCTCAAGAATGACTCCAGGCAAGATTAGCAGGACCACCAGCCAGCTGAGTCCAGCCCAAACTATCAATCCACAGAACTAGAAGTGAATAAGACACATTTGCTATTCAAATAACTAAGTTTTGAGGTGGTTTGTTACATAGCAATAGCAAAATGATACATTCTCCTCTGCACCAAGTGCAGGGCTTGGAGTAGTGCAAGAGCTCTGATGAACACTGGCTGATGAATGAGAATTCATTTTGCCTCCAAATGGGACCCTTCTCTCAGCAAACACTGAGGGCAGAACTGAGCACAAACACCAGATCTAACACCACAGGGAGGGAGGCAACGTCGGCCAGAATGTCTTGCTACGTTCTGGGACGCTGGGTTCATTGTCTCTGCTCAGCGAAGAGTAGGACACAGAGACAGCAAGTGAGCAGCAAGATTTTTGCAAAAGCAATGGAGACAGACTCTCCAGAGAGAAGGAGCCCTGGAGCCAGGAGTCTGGTGGGGATTTTGGCCTGTTCTTTTTATGGTTTCTGGAATTTCCTCCTCTCCTTAGCATCTCCTCTGTCCATGTACTCCTCACTATTGATTGGAGCACTCTGTGTCCACACATCTATTTTAGTTTTATATTAGATCACACACCTAGGAGTATAAGTACAAAAGTCTCTGGCTAATTGGGTCCCCCGCTTGTGTCCATGAGCACCTTCGTCAAGCAGGAAGTTGGCCTCATTAGAAGGTCCTCTCCGTGCTCCTTTGTTCTGGCCCCCTCTCCACCTCCTCACTTGCCATTGTGTCTGGGCTGCCTCTGCCCTTCTGCACCTCCCTCATTGAGCTGAGGCAAATTACACCACACAACCTCAGACTGGAGAAGGGAAACTGGGGTCAGTGGAAAGTTAGAGAAGAATTTGAGGAAGCCTCAACGTCAGACTTCTGGGTCTCCCTACTTCCTCTTACCCAGTGTTAAGTAGTATCATCAGCCAATTTTAAAGAAAAGGAAACTGAGGCACGGAGATTATGCAACTTGCCCAAGATCCTGTGACCAGTATTTGACAGAGCTGGTACTTGGCTCCAGGGTGTATGCTCTGCACCACCATGATGCCTCCAGGGAGAAGGAGAGACCACAACTCCCTGGATCCACTCCTGGGCATCAGGTGCCCTCACACCCCTACTCAGCCCTTCATAAAGGCTGCTGCCTGGTCTGCTTGGTGCCATACCTGAGTTCTGATGGCTTACTTTGAATCTCAGCCACACCCAGAGCCCTGCTGCTAACTGGAAACTGTTCAGAGCTGGCCATCTGCTCTATACCTCTCCTGGAGTTCCTCCTAGGGTCCCCTATACCTCTACTACCCTTCCAGTTCACACCTGCCTTCCTTTTCCCAGGCCCCACCAGGCCCCAGGCCCCTCCTTAGCCCTTCCATGTGAAGATGGTGGCACAGACACCCTACCGGCCACACATACCCAGCAGGGACACATGACTGGTTTGGGCCAGTGAATTATGCTGAGAGAAAACAGCCTCTTCCTGCCAAGTGGAGGGGAGTCCTAGAAAGAGCAATTACAAGATGGCAGCCTCCCTTACTGGATCACTGAGGAGCCACATGGAGCAGATGACCCTCTGTGTATGGTGAGGCAGAGTTGTGGAGGCAGGGATGCAAGCAGGAAGTCAGTGTCTTCACATTAAGCCCCCAAGAGGTTCTGGTTGTCTACAAACCCAATAGCACTTTTCTAACAGCACAGCCACCATACTGAGCTCTGGATCTATGCCACTCTCAAAGAGGCAGGGTTTCCACACTGAGCCTTTTCAGGGTCCCGAGTCCCCCAGGCGCAGACACTGCCTCTCTCTATCCTGTGGTGGATCGGGCCCAGCCTAATCTAATGCAGAGAATGGGTTCTGGGAGGTGATGCTGATCTGAGCAGTGTGCAAAGTGGTATCATCAGGACTCTGCCCAGGACTCTGCCACATTTTTCCATAATGCCCACAGCAGGGAACCTCGTTGCTGGGAGACCTGCAGGGGGTGGGGCTGCAAAAATTCATGGGTCCACTGCCTTCACTCTTGCAATGAGCCTCCCAGGCAGCAGCCACTCTTCTTCAGGCTCAAGTCAAAAAGGGTTCCAATCCCCACTCTGTTTTTGGAATTGTCTCCTATTTTTGCACATTTGGCAAACAAACGAAGGGAAGGCCAGTAGACTTCCAAAAAACGTGCTTTGATTTTTTTTTTCCTTCTTTTGACTCGGCAGCACACTCTAGCTGGATTCTATCTCGCCCTCCAGGAGCCTGCGTGTGGCTCACAGAACACTGTCTCAGCACACAGGCAGACCTCGAGGACACTGCCACAGGGACAAAGACAAACACATGACCAGGCCTGCTCACCTGTCCTTTCTCAACCAGCAACTTCTCCAAGTCTTCGATTTTGGCCTGACACCTCAGCAGATCAGCCTGCAGCTGCTCCCGAGTCTAGAACAACAAAGACCAGAAAGGTCCCCTCACCAGCAGGTCCCCTCACACAGGTGACAGAGGAGTAGAACCCAGCTGCCATACAGACAGAGCTGGGGACAGGCTTGGGTTCAATAGCGCATATTCAAACTTGGCCCTCCTGGTGGCACTGGGGGTCGACACCAGCTGCCAACACCAGCCGCCAACCCAGCTCCATGAGGAACTGAAGGTCTTGAGAGCTGGCAGCTCTAAGCTCCACCAGCTCGCACACAAGGAGGTGGGAGCCAGGCACACCAGGTCCCAGCCCCAGCTCTCTGCCCAAGGCCAACATCTGCCCTTTCAGCAGTCACTAGCCACCAGGGCTTTCCTACGTGCCGAGTTGCTGAGTTGTAGGTGGGCCCTTTGCCACCTACAGAAAGGGCTGAAAACCCCAATGTCTGCAGGGCTAGGCAGGCATGTAAATATGGGAAGCTGACTGGGGCAAGAAGGAATGGTGGGGACTGTGGCAAACTAGAGGATGTGACCCCCAGCCCCAGAGAGACTGCCCCTCAGCTGTAGTCCAGTGCCCTGTGGGATGGGAGCCTGGTACTGCAGCACAAACTGTCTTTCAAGACATGTCAGGAATCTGGATTTCTCTCTAAAATCTCCACAATTTGAAGTAGTTGACATTAGAAAAGAAAACACTAACAATTCCACTCAAATAAAGCCCTGCAGTTCACCTGCTCCGACCTAGAGGAGAAGGACTAAGCCCTATCGTCGCCCAAGAGCTCCCCTCCCCAGCGACCTCACTGCCCTCACTCTTGCTCTCACCCCTCCGCAGAGGGCCACTGCTCCTCCCCAAATGCCCTGGCCCCATTTTGAAGTGGCTGCTCCTACCGGCAGCTGCCATCCACAGAGGCCTGCCAGATAACACCCAATTTCGGCAAGTCCCCATAAGATGGCCCACAGCCACCTCCCTGGGACTCCCCAAAAGTACTCAGAGCATACTCTGAGCCTGAGAAGCCTGGCCGCACCCCTGAGCTCTGCCAGGGACCTTCTGGGTACCTTTGAATTTTCTGAGCCTCAGCTTCCTCAGTCAGACGACAGCGTGGATTGCTTCAGGCCACTGAGGGAGTGAAACAGGGCCCTGGCGTGGGCTCTCTAGGTGTCCCCCTTACTCTTAAAAGGGCAAACAAATCTTGATCTATGGGACTCCAAGGTGGCAAAAGGGCCAAAGGGAGGAAGTTTCTGGAAGAGGGACACATGGCCTGGACTGAGGTGGCCCATGGCCCTTGTGCCTGTGGGCTGGGGAGCTCTCACAGTGCTCCTCAGGGATGTGCTGGGGTCCTTGGCCTGCAGACTACAGGGCTAGCCAAGTCTGTGGCCTTGTCTTTGGTCTAAAAAAAGCACTCTGCTGTGCATGGAGGAGCTGTCATGCAGACAGGACACGTCTGGCCACTCGAGGCTCCTGAGGTCCTGCAGCCTCACTGAGGAACACCTCCACGTGAGACCTGGTCACGGATGCCCGTCACCCCAGAATCTCCTCCACTGGAAGGGACATGCAGGACCCAGCCCCACCCCACTTGGTCAGCCTGAGGCCGCGGCACTCACCCGGGCCTCCCGCTCGGCGTCCAGCGTGCCCCCCACCTGCTCCTGAAGCAGGGCATAGGCCCGCTGCAGGGCCTGGTACTCCCGGGTCAGCTGGCAGAACCGTAGGTCAGCCTCTTCTCTGGTCGTGGTCTTAACACAACAGAGAAGAAAAACTACTCAACATGTGACTTAATGTAACTCTGAGCACCAGACAAAATCCAAGCCAGATCTCACAGCTTCTGCCCAGGGGTGCTCAGAGCTGTCACTGCCAAGAAGTAGTTAGGACCCCAGGGTGAAGGGCTGCAGGGAGATGCCTTCTCTACCATCAGTGCCCTTTCCAGGAGCTCCCTGGCCTTGGGAACCAGAGTCGTATATGAACAGGTCGGAAGGGCAAGGGTACCAAACACAGAGCAGGCCACTCACACCTGGAGGGCACCTCCTCTGGCCCACCCTCCTGGGTGAACATGCAAAGATGCAGATACCCAGGGAGCGTTGCAGTGTGGCTTGCAGCTGTGCAGGACCGAAACCACACGGTGCCATAGTCAGAGCCTGCTAAACACTGGATGTGCACCCATATGCAAGGCCCATGGGCCACGAGATGGGTGATACAGTCACATATTTTACTGCTGAAAGAGGTCTGTCACTATCACTGGTTGGAAAAAGCCAGTCACAAAGGCTGTGTCTGGCTACTGCTGTTTAAGTTAATGTGGCAGGATGTAAAAAATGAGACTCAAAAAAAATTTAAAAAATAAATAAATAAAATAAAAAATAAAAAATGAGACTCAGCATTGGGACAAAGGCACCTGGCCCAAAACAAAGCCACCCAGACACCCAAGCAGGACACAGCCACAAACCACACTGTCTCCAGCACAGCCAGCCCCAACCCCCGAATCACGGCCAGCACTTGCAGCTGAGGCTGGTGAGCTAATGCGGAGGACTGCGTCTTCTTCCCAGCAAGAGAAGGGGCGTCACTTGGAGAGGTGACACACATCTTCTGAAGTTTTGGTACAAAGTGGCAGAACAAAGGGGAGGGCCTCCCTGGGGGCAGATGTGCCAGTTCCCACAGCTCACAGCAAGTTTTCCTGTGGCCACATGGACCCACGGTGGAAGTGAGCCTGGAAGTCGTACAGAAGGGACTCCACAGAAAAGGCCACCAGGAGGGAAAAGGACCCGGCCCAGGACTCTGTGGGAGACAGCTGCCCAGAGTCTGGGGTTTGAGGTGCCAGGAGGGGCAATGCCCATGCTGCACAGGGGCAGTTCCAGCAAGAGGGACTTTGAAAACTCAGGGAAGTTGCCATGAGAGAGGCAGCAGCCACCTGCCCCAGCCAGAGGGCACTGCTTCAGGGGCCAGCTGCCCCCTGTGGCTGCCCAAACCCTCCTTCCCCAGCCTCCAGCCCAAGCTTGGGACAAAAGCCAACAGAAGTTGCAGGGAAGAGAGATGGAAGAGGGCTTGGCCAGCGGGGCAGGGAAGCCCACGCTGGACTGAGGAGCACTGCTGGACATGACGACTCCTGTCACTGAAGGCCCAGAACCCACGGGGTCTGCAAGACTGCGCAGCTCTCCTGAGGGGGTTCAGCTGCCCGCCGGAGGGCTCTGCAGGGAAGCCATGGACCTGCGCGGGCACAGGTGATCAGAAGGGCGTGGGCGACTGGGTGGGGACTTCAGTGGTTTCCACTCCCTTCACACCCTGGGGAGTTCAGGGGTTTCTCCTACCATGATGCTTTTGCTTTTCTGTCCCAAAGGCGAGGCCACTGCTTCCTGAGGTGGGGAAGGGGGAGTATGTGGTAGGGGGACAGGACATCACATAGCAATTTTAACTACAAAGGGGAACACACCAGGGCGACATGGGCACAGTGTAGCTGAGCCCTGGCAGCCACAGATTTCTGGGTGAGATCAGCACTGGGGAAAGGAAGGGCAGCCCCACAGCCACTGGTGCAGGTGGCCCCTCAAGGACAGTGGGGACCTCCTTCCCTTGATCCTGGGGCTTTGATAACACAAAGTGAACCTCCCTCATCTGGGACTTAAGCTCCAGGCGAGGGAGTGGCCCAGAGAGCGTCAAGGTGGGAAGTCCCGCAGGAGTCGCTGTTGCTTGCTTACGTCATCCAAGTCCTCCTCGGGAGTGGCTGGGGTCCTGTCCGTCCTGTCTGTGTTGTAGGAGGTCTCTGACAGCGTTTCTGAGTCCACAGACTCCTCATCAAATCCAAAAAATGTCTCCACAACATGCTTCTGCAAGAGACAATTTACACAAAGTTAGAAGGAACAGATGGAGAGTCACCCCCTCCTGGTCCCATTGTCACTTCAGTGCATCTGGGCCAGTGGAGAATTCCAGGTGTGGCTGATGGGCTTCACTGCTGACAAGGAAGGAAAGAGAGTGCCAGGCTGTTGCGATGCTGACCTTCCACAAAACCTCTCTGAGTCCCAGTTCCTTTTGTCGAGTGGAAGAGAACCCACTCCCTGTGCCCCGGGAGGAGCCTGGCCCCCAGGACACTCAGCAACACCATGTTGTGGTGCTCTTTGGTGGGTGGGCCACAGAGAGGTCTGGTCCAAGAGACAAGCATGTGGCAACACCAGCAGCAGGCCCAGGTGGGGCAGTGCCCAGCCAGCCGTCCCCAGGCTGCGCTGACAGGCCATTTTCCTTAACTGTTGCAGAGAACTCGGAACATTTACAGAGTCAGGACAGTGTGAGGGCCCCATGCATCGTCACACAAACTCAGGTGGTGCAGGGCTCTGTGTGCAGCCTCTGTTTTCCCTACCCACTGCCCTCTCCCCACTCCTAACAGCACAGGGCATGGAGCCTGGTTTATCCACTCAGCAAACGCAGGCTGAGCAGCTCCCTGAGCCAGATGTCAGGCCCGGGGATTCCTGTCCACAATCAAGTGAAGGCCCTGCCACCAGGAGCATCAGTCTGCAGACACCAAGCAGCCATCCCCTGATGCACATCCATCATAGGGACACTGCTTTCTACTCCCACATAGCCTGAGAAGAACTTTGATTTGCTTTTGCAATCAATGAACACTTTTCATGAACTTGAAGAAGAAACTGTAACTGCATCTGAGCCGAGCCTCAGGACACAACCTCCTGGGAGCCACAGTTGGGCAGGGCGCCCAACTCAGGGTGCTGCCCACTGCAGGCTTAGGTTGACAGTGTGCATGCACACGTGCTCCCATGGGGAAGCCAAGTGATGGCGACTACTAACGCCATAGGAAACAGTGCAGACGGCAGCGGAGGAGGCAGGAGGACGGCTCTGCACCCAGGGAGCAGGCATCTGCAGTGCTCTGCGGAGGGCCCACCACAGGCCACCAGAGTGCTCCTGCACTGGGTGAGGGTCTTTCTGCACAGCGCCTTCACCCACATCCTGTTCTCAGTTTGTAACTGTGTGGGCATACCTGCCTCCTGGACACCAGACCTGTCCCCTGGCTGTGCCCTCGAGAATGCGCAGGTCTTGGTGGATGACTGATGGGCTCCCTGTGCCTGCTCCTGCCACCTCTCACCTGGGTTCAGCAGCAGCAGTAGTCATCTTTTGGTTGCTTAGTCCCGAGCCCAGAGGGCTCCTCAGCTCCTCCCGCGCCCCTGCGTCTGTCTGCTCTTAGGGAGAAGCCCTTGGGTGCCTTCAACCCAGCATCCCATCTCTCACCCCCTCTATCCGCCAGCACCTCCATCTTGGCCCAAGCCCCCATCACCTCTCATGGAAAGAAGACCCTTCCATGGCCTCCTTGCTTCTTTCTGCACTTGTGCCTCAACCTAGCAGGCAGAGTGACTATCACGGAACGAAGGTGTGCCGCATAGGTCTTGTGCTCAGAAACCCCTCGTGCTCCATCATACTGAGTAAGACCAACATCCCCATGATGGTACAGGTGACCTGCGTGATGTGCTTTGTCCTCCTCTCTCTTCTACTGCTCTGCCCAACCCTGCCAGCGCTCTCTTGCACTTCGCACAGGCCTACCACAGGGCCTCTGTGTGGCCAAGACAGTCTCCCCAGAGTCCACGTGGCTCTCCCTCCACCTTTAACTCTGGCTCTTTGGCACAAACCTCCCTGACCACCAGCTCCACATCCCTACCAGCCACCTCGCCCAGCCTCCTGCCCCTGCCTGTTTCCCTACAGCAGTACCATCTGTTATAAGATGGACTTTGCCTGTGCATTCGTTTCTTTGCTTCCCCCTCTAGCATGGAAGCTCCATGAAGCAAGGATGGGGCTCTCTGTCCCGCTTCAGTCCAGGCCCCCTCACAGAAAACAGTGCTTGTTCAATGAGCATGCTCAGCACATCTCTGTTAATGCACTCAAAGCCGAATGAGCTTGTTTATCCACAGATGGTTCTGTGTTAAGAGCTCCCTTACTCTTCCCATTCTTCAGGCAGCTAGCACCAGCCAGGACGCCACCAGGTTCCACCTCCAAGTGACCCAACAGGTAGGAGGGAAGCCCGTCAGGCTCCACCAACTCCCAATGGCATTCTTCTCCAAAGACAGCCCGCAGACAGCCATGCCTGACTGCAGCGTCAGAAACTCCCCCAATCTTCTGGACAGAGGTGGCAGTGACAACCGACGGTGACGATGGTACCTACTGCAGTGACACCTATGCGGCACTCAAAACCATCTGCACATATGCCTGGCCCTGAGCCCCAGGCTCTGCCATTCTCTGGACGGCACTGGCTGGCTCATTTCTTGTAAACAAGACTAATTGCCAGGCCTCCAGGGATGGCTATTTGTAGTTGTGCTGGCAGGGGACGTGTGCAGGGAGGACCTAGGAGGTGTCAAGCCACTCATCTCCACACGCTAGGACACAGTGCCCGTGGTAACTGTCCACTGCTGGTATTGTGGCTGGCCGTGGGCTCTCCCCAGGAACATCTGCTCCTAGAAGCCTGTGGGACTGCTGGTTAGGAGCTCCCTACCATGGCCTACTAACAGGGTGAGACCTATTACTGCCACTGACCCAGCTCAGCTGGAGCTGCCCTCGCACACAGCCCAGCTGCAGACCCAAGCGGGGCCCACGTAACTGTGCCCAGAGACCAAGTCTCACAGAACTGCCGCCCTGAGGGAGCCGGAGCCCCAGCACTCGTGGTCAGTCCCTGTGTCCCTGAGACAGCAAGACAAGCCTGGGACACCGTGGTCCACACAGTTTCCAGAGGAGCGAGACTGGGTCCTGTCCCTGCTGGGTGGTCTGTCGGCTTTCCCTACGTGTCCACATGGCAGGAAGCCTGGCTGTGTCACGTCTGTCTGTGCCACTCCCAACACAGAGAGAAAGACGCCCTCAAGTGAGAAGGGAACCAAGGGGCCGTCATCTCTGAAGATTGTGCAACTCGTTTTATGATATTTTTCCCAAATATATAGGAAATAATGCAATGCCTGCTTCCTGAGGGGCCAAGGTGACCCCCAAAGACACTGCCTCCTCACATGCCTGGCAGAGTGGGCCTTAACAAAAGGGCCAAAGCAGGGTGTGGTGGCCACACCTATAATCCCAGCAACTCAGGAGGCTGAGGCAGGAGGATTACAAATTCAAAGCCAGTCACAGCAATTTAGCAAGACCCTTAGCAACTTAGTGAGACCCTGTCTCTAATTTAAAAAAAAAACAAACAAACAAACTGGGGATGTGGCTCAGTGATTAAGCTTTCTGGGTTTAATCCCTGGTATCAAATAAACAAACAAATATTCTAAAGGCCAAGATAGAGACCATCATGTTTTCTGCATCTTGATAATTCTAAAATCCCCTCAGCACTTCCTCAAATGCTTCAGGACAGACCCCCATTGCTCAGTCTGCATGCACATCCTGTATCCAAAGGGCTCACCCCTCTACCCTTCCATTCTCCTTACAACCAAAGGCATGCCTGGCTGAGCCCTTTCCACAAACTAACCCAGGCTTTAAAGTATAGCCATAGCAAAAATGACTGCAAAGCTGACCCTTCTTCTCCCTGACTACCGAGCACACAGGTGCTCACACTTAGCAGATGTAATGGGCCAGGGTGAGGCGAAGGGGCCTATGATGGACAGCCTCTCCACAGGATCCAGCCCCTCTCTCCTCCTCTTCCTGTCCTCTCCCACAGAACAGCCTGGAACATGTGGGGATTCAGGGCATAGCTGGGGACTGTCATGCAGGCTCCCCTCCTCACCTGCAGCAGTTGCTTACCTTCATGCTTATATGTCATTTCCTGGCAGCCAGAGAAGTACAGGCACACCAGGGCACAGAGGCAGAGGAAGAAAGAGAAGTACAGCACAAATAGGACGTACTCCATGGGGCGAGTTGCTGCAGGACACGCCGCCTGTGGGGTTGGCTCAGCCAAAGGCCACACAGTCAGTGTCCATTTGCAGGCCTTTTCCCAGTCCTAAGAAAAGCGTGATACTCTCCCAAAGCCTTCCCTCTACTCTCACATGCCTGCCTGTGTCTCCAAGGCTTCCTGCGGATCCCTCAGCAGCACACTCCAGGACAGGAATACCCTGGAAGGTGCACCTTGGTAAAAAGATGTCTGAGCTGGGGCGGGGCCCTGAGCCCAGATGCCAGCCAAGGTGAGGAAGGAGCCAGTTTCCAGACTGGTCCATGGTGCATTCATCATGAGGATGGCTTCCAACCAGCCTGTCCTTAGGGACTTTCCTCCTAGGACCCAAGGTCCCTGAGCCCAGAGCTGTCGTCAAGAGCACTGCACAGGCCCTGGGGCCCTGGAGCCATGGGGAGTCCCCAAGCACAGCAGCAGCAGTGGCAACACCAGAGAGCCTTCTCCTTCAGATCAGAGCCCCATGTGCAGTGGTGCCTCCTTCCTCACGTGCTGGGAGGTATCCCCACTGGCCAGCCCCTACCCTGCATGCACCCAGATGTGCTTACCCCTGGCCTCCCTGCAGTCACTCCAGGCATGTGTCCCACAATCTGTACACCCTGAAACAAGCCACTTTCAGGGAAACCACAACTTGAACCAGAACCAAGTCCTCGGGGGCCCTGTCCAAGGGTGCCCAGGAGTGTCCTGCACGTCTTAGAGAAGCTTTACTGGACATGACATCAAAGGCAGAGAACCTCATATTGAAAAAAGTGAACAGCATTACACAAGAAAGCAGAAGTTCTACTCCGTGACAGACACCAAAGCTCATCGGAAGGCAACACTCAATTCACAAGGAGCGCGCCTGCTGAGTCACAGAGCTACCTCATCTCCAATGTCCACAGAGCCCCGCTCCTTTTAAAGTACCTACTGCGTGCTGTGCGATGGCATCATGTCCCTCGTTAGTGCTGACCATCCCTATGCCTCACACTTCCCAGGGAGGCACCCTCCAGCCAGGATTGGGCCTGGGTCAGTGATGGGCCTGTGACCAATGCCAGCCCCAGGACCTCTGCTGGAACCAGGAGATACTCTCTTCCTGCAGGGGAGCCAGGCAGGCGAAAAGCAAGCCTGATGCTACTAGACACTTGGGGGCCTACTTGAGAAAGAAGCCAGTCCAGAGAAGAGCAGAGCTGACGGAGAGGTGACCACCTAGACTAGCCAAGCCTAGAGCAGCCCCACCTAGATGTATCAGTGATATAAATTCCTTTCTTTGTTTAAATGACTGAGTTTGGGACACTAGGAACAAAAGCCCATATTGGCTAATGGGGAAGGGGAGTTAATCCTGGCAATCAAGTCTTCTAAAAAATTATCAAGTTCTGGGACAAGCTTAAAGACTGATTTTCTCACCTGGATCCTCAAGAGAAGCCAAGGACAATCTTTTCCTGGCAAGTGTCACCAAGTGCAACAGCTGCCAGGGCCCCAGAGGTTCTTAGCTCTGCAGAATCCATGAGGTACATCCAGTTGACCTGGCTTCTAACCCTACTCAGGCTCCCTACTTAGGCTGACAAAAGGCTCCATGCCTGTCATCTGGCAGTTCCACAGTACCCAAGGCAGACAGTCCCCAGAGAACAACTAGAGAGAAGGGGGTCAGGAGGACTGAGGGACACCCTTTGGCCCTCACTACTGAGGCAGCGATGGGTAGTCTCATGCCCTGATCCCACCCAGAGGAGGGAGGAAGTCCGATGGCCAACGCCAAGTGCCCTACACAAGAACAGGTGCCCACAGCCTGCTTCATCCTCCTGTCCATGAGGCAGCAGCCTGGCCTCAGGTGTCACTGGACCTCAGGGGCATGGCTGTTTTTCAGGAACCAGTACCCAGGTTCTAAAGGTGTGCACACCTCACCAATGCCACATTGCCCATGGCTGCAGCTGCCCCACTGCTCCAGGCCTCCCTCTCCCAGTGCATCTGAGACCCCCAGCCCGGCTTTCACCCAAGGCTTGTGAACCACAGCACTCGTGTTTAGCAGCTGACAGATGCTGGGAGCTCAACTGAGCTGTGGCCTCTGTGCCTGCTGTACAGCTCACCACCTGGGTGGGGACCTTCTATCAGCCTCCAGTAGAGCAACCCCCACTTACACCCAGGAAATGCTGTTCAGGACCCTCCTCCCACAGCCCTGACTGTGGACTAATGTGAGCGACGCTTAACTAGCAGGTTCTTAGACAGACCTGGGGGACTCCCACACCTGGCAAGGCCCAGTGAGACAGAGTCAGGACCCTCAGAGAGGCTAAGGCACCTAGGAAGATGAGGGCTGGCATCCAGGACTCTCTTCTAGCCCCATCACCCACAAACCAGGGCACGGGTGTGAAACTGAAGGAGGTCTCCTATAGGGGCTAACTACAGAGTCCAGGGAAGTTCATGAAACTCCTTCTGAAAGAGCATCATAGGGCAAGAATGGAACTACCAGCCTTCCAGAAAATTCTGCACCTTTCAATGAATTCACCACAGTGCTCTGAAGAAAAACCCCTGAAAAAGAGGGAAAGTACTCGGAAGTCTGAAGGACAGAGGGCAAGGGAGCCATTTATAGGGCAAAGCTGCCGAGTGCCTGAAGCCTGCAGGAGAGAAGGAAGGCAGCTCTGGGAGACTACTGAACATGCTCAGGGCCGCAGAGATCTGGACGGCCACTCTATCACCCCTTTACGACCCTGGAGTAAGCAGGAGCACAGGGGAAATGGCCTGCACTGAATCCTGAGAAGAAGAAAAGACAGTGGTGGGCCCAGGAAGCAGGTGAGATCTGAGCCAGCCTGGGAAAATTTCCATGCAGATTCCCAAACTCAGCCTTCTGGGAACATGAGACTCTTCATTAAAATGACCACATGTTCTCTGGACAGCCCAGCACCCAGAAGAAGATGCCTTTTTCCAGGAGAGGCAACATACTTACACAGCTAACAACCATATAGGGTCACCTGCTTTGTGCCATGCAGTGAACAGGACATGGAGGGCAGGAAAGGCAGCCCTGCCCCTGAGTGCTGGGCACTTGGGTAGCAAAGCATACTTTGCTTCTGACCCTCTGTAAATTTCTCTTCCAGTCAGTGTATTCAGAAATCAGGAAAAGGGCAAAGAGAAACCCTTTATATTCAGGCATTCTGGTTTAGGTTAATCATCCCTCATTTGAAATGCTTGAAACCAAAACTGTTTCAAATTTCAGAGCTTTTAGATTTGAGAATGTCTATATATTCCAGAAATATATTCTGGGCACCATGGGCAGCAGGGGGTACAATGCCCTAGTCGAAATCATGTTTCCCACCATTCCACCCACATTCCACCCACCCAGAATCTATCCATGGGAACAATCCAGACTATAGTCATAGCTTTCTGCACAAAAGGGCTTTGCTTTGGCGACATTTAAAGAAGCAGAAAGTCCAACAATAGGGGAAAGGGTAACTAAATAATTGTATAGTCCCTGAATGAAATGTTCTGCAGTCAGACAACACAACAGAACAGGCCCAGAGGCTGGCTGAACGGGCAAAACAGCCACTGCAGCTATCCCTAACCCGAGGCCCTGGCCTCAAGCATGCCCCAATGGCTGCATGGAGTCAAACGCACAGCTTGTCTGCTTGACGGATTATGTAGCCACAGAAGTTCACATCCATGATGGCACTGTGTAATGTGGATAAATGCTTATAGTTAAGTCAATTCAAATTCTAGAGAACTCCAGGCATGGTGGCACACGCCTGTAATCCCAGTGGCTCGGGAGTCTGAGGCAGGAGGATTACAATTTCAAAGCTAGTCTCAGCAACCTAGTGAGGCCCTAAGCAACTCAGTGAGACCCTGTCTCTAAATAAAATACAAAAAAGGGCTGGAATGTGGCTCAGTGGTTAAGTGCCCTCGGGTTCAACCCCTGGTACAAAAAAATTAAAAAAAGAAGGCAAGAGCATTCCATAGCAGCAGCTTGAGGAACACAGAGGATGCCCACAGCCTACATGGGGCATGTCACTGTTCACCTCCCAGGTAACAAATAACAAGCTTTGCCCAAAACACTATCCACTACGGAGCATCTAAGGCCAGCGTGCAGAGATTGCCCCTTGGCCAGTTTGGCTTTGTGGTGGATGGTTGACCCAGTAGTCCTAGACCTAAATTTGAACCTCAGCCTTCTCAACCTATGGCTTCTGTTTGTTCCCATATTTACATTCTACGTGTCTCCTGTAACTACGAAATGGGAAGTATAACACCAGCCGCACCCACAGCCCACCTTCAGTGAACTCTTCCTACCTTCTGCCTGCAGCGCTCATCCCATGCACTTTATTGGCCACCAGGGGGCAGTGTGAGCCAGATATTTTAGGTGGTGTACAGTACTGTAGCCTTCTACACCAAAGTTTACAACACTCAGATTTTACATAAAGCAAGGGGTTACGGATTGTGTCCACCCAGAAAAGATATGTTGAGGTCCTAACCCTGGTACTGCTGAAGGAAATCAGGGTCACTGTTGATGTAATTATGAAATTAACACAGACCATGTTGATTTAATCCACTGGCATCCTCATAAAACCTGTCATGTGAAGTCAGAAACTCAAAGGAGACAGCCACACAGGGACAAGAGCAGAGTCAGGATGGTATAGCTGCCAGCCAAGGAAGCCAAAGGCTGCCAGGAAACACCAGAAGAGGAGAGGCAGCAAATGGAAGGACTCCTGTGGACTTTAGAGGGAGGAAGCGTGGCCCTCCCAACACCTGAATAAGATTTCTGTTCTCTGGGACAATATATTTCTGTCATTCTGAAAGACCCATTTTGTGGCACTTTGTTAAGACAGCCCCAGGATACTAACACATAACACTTCTCTTCAAAGACTGGATAGCCTTATCCACCTGGTCCATCTTCTATAGTTACCAGTATTCTGGCCCAGTTAGGCCCAGTCCCCACCACCCAGACGCCAAGGCCGCAGACTCTTGCCATTCACTATCACATCCACACAGCTGTTGGCCTAACAGAAGACACAGCTGGCAGTGCCCCTGGTTCAGAGAATGGAAAAGGAGGCCCATGTCTTGGTGACAACAGGTGCAATCTATGCTTTTTTATTTGTTATTATTATGTGGACTCACTCCAGTCTGCCCTGTCACACCCCAGCCTGGGCCCTGTGCCTTTTGAGCATCTGAGCCTCACAAGCCCAACTCAGCACTCTTCTTACCTGGATATTTGGACACGATCACTATGAAATGGCAAGACCACTTTGCAAATAGAACCGTTCTTTATTGTTCCAAACCCCACAAAGCTCTCTGGTCTTTGAGAATGGAGTAGTGTGGCGTAAACCAAGCCAGAGAGTCCTTTAAATCCTTCAAAAGGTATTTATGCTTTCAATTTTGGGTGAATATACCCTGCAGTCTAAATGCAGAATTGCATCAGTAAGTTTTCCATGAATAAATTACCATAACTGGGTCACAGTACACAACTATAATTTATGCTGCTTTGAAAAATGGTGATAACAGGTTTCCCATCACCCAACACACGAGCTGGTGTCTTTGCCGCAGGCCCCTGTAGAAACAGCTGATACCCTCCCTTTCCATGGTCCGTCTGCACTGCAGGTCTGTGAAAGGGCAGTGACATTCTCAAGGCTCACCTTAGGTGGCTTCAGGCTTTTCCCTCGATGCCTCTTGGAGCGCAGGAGCCGTTCCCTCTCCTGGAAGGAAACACAACCATTGCTGTTCCAGCCAGCCTCACATTGTCACATCTAGCAATGCTACCGGCTCTCCAGGCTGGGAGGGACACTGCCATGCCTACTGTCTGCCTTGGGACAGGATGTTCCAGGATCTAAGCACCCAAGTCATAGCTGCTTCTTGGAACTAAGCTACAGGGACAAGCTGTTCACTCAGGTCTTTATCTGGGAAATGCCTGGGTTCACCAGCCCCGTCCTACCATGCCTGATTTCGTCGTTGGGGTCTGCAGCTGTACAGCATGAAGCAATGCACTGCACAGGGGCTCCCTGGCCTCGGCAAGTTCTACCTGCGACAGCAGCAAGTGTGAGAACACCTGTGGCTTTGAACATGGACACAGCTGAGATCAAATCCCCTAGAGCCTCCTCCTGGCCTGAAGACAGCTTTATTTCCCTCCTCTGTTTCCTCATTGCTACCCAGGCTAGACCCTGCTCTATGGCACTGCTGTAAGAAAGAACAAGAGACTGGGGTGTCTGGTGGTCTCTGTCAGTAGGAATGGTTCCCGTGGGGCGGGAGCAGCAGCAGCACTGTGCCCCACATAAACCAGGGATTTGCTCCTAATCACATCTTCCTTCTTCCTCCAGCGGAACAAATCTGGTGCTTAGCTTCAGCTTTATGGTCCACACTTCTGATCCTTAGGCATTATCCTTATTTTCTCTAGTTTTGATTTGGTTTCTTCTTCTTTTTTTGACTTTATCCCCACTCACTGAGTGTTTTCTCATCCTAATTGCATCAACTCTTTTGTGTAATGAAGGAAAGACGGATGGATATTTGGATAGGTGGGTGAATGAAGGAAGGAAGAACTGAAAGAGGCAGAAAGAGGGACGGACAGAGAGAGTGTGACACTGGCCAAAGCCTTCCCTGGAATTCTGATGGCTTTCTATCCTGTCAATGGACCCACCATGCCTCCTGGGCAGGCAGCATATGCTCACTGCAGGGCAATGGTGGCCCTACAGAATTCTCTGGATAGAACACCCCACCTACTTGAGGCAGGCCCATTCCCATCTCCTTCCACAGATCTGCACCCCAATAGTCGTAAAACACACAGCCTTAACAAGCCCTTCAAATTCTCGTCTGATCACAAGGTTCAGGTTTGCTGGCTCAAACTCACAGACTGCAACAGCTAAGCTAAAACAATAAAAAATGTAAAAACTGTTAATTCCCAGGCTTCTCAGGGATGGATCATACCCACTCTGTAAAGGCCAGAAGACTCACTGCTACAACTGACACTGCTTCTTAACAGCAAACCAGGGAGACCACTGAAGAAACAAGAGTAGCCATGACACCATTCCCAGGTAGCAGCAACTCACCTCATGGAGACCAGGGCCGTTTCCTGGCAGAATACAGCAGGAATGTGCACACCACAGGGAACACAGCGGGTCCCCAAAGCTATGCTGCCTTACCTGGCCCTGATTACCCACTGCCCACCCCTGACACTGTGTGTCATATGGTGCCACTCATTTGGAGGCAGCTTACCAGCGAGAGGTCGTCAATGACGTGCTGCTGCTCCAGCACCTGGAGCCTCAGGAACTCGATCTCCTGTTCGTCCCTGGTTAGGCTGAGGTCGTTCAGGGACGTGTGACGCTTCAAGGAGGCTTGGGCCGACAGCTTTTCTTTCTGTGGCCAAGGGAGAGAGCACTGCAGGATCACCCATGCAGTAGTGGTTGTTAGGGACAGCACTGGTGTGGGCTCAGGGCATGGAGACAGAAGGCCGATGAGAGGACGGGGGATGACAGTCATAGGCCCAGCCAAGCCTGTGATGCGGCTGATGATGCTCATGAGTGGGAGAAGGGGTAGGCAGGGCACAGGGATGGGGGGGGCACAGAGGGTGGTCTGAAAGAGCTTTGAAAGCTGGAAGGTTCTGCTCAGCTGTGATGGCTCATACTGTTTTACACACCTTAGAGCAACTCATAATCTGCCCTGACTACAGAGACCAGCCATCCTCCTGGGAGGGAAGGTCAGCACTGGATCAAGAGTAATTCCTGTGACTGCTCCCACTGACAGGGCTCCACTACAAGCCCCACTTTCTAGGGGCCCTCTGTGCACTGTCATGCATCCTACGGGTGGATGTCCACATCCTGCAATGTGGACTTCTTCCTTCCCATTTTGTGGATGAAGAAACCGAGGCTCAGAGAAAACTGAGATGTCTCTAAGGACACAGCTGCCTGGCCCCCCCAGGCACAGATGCCCCCAGCAGTGCACATTCTAGAGATGTGGAGAGAACGGAAAAGGCTGTGGACTGACCCTGTTCATGAGGCTTCCTGGGAGCAAGGCAAGAGTGGCCCTGGAAATGTGGACTGTGAGGTTTAGGGCTGGACCACCCAGACCAGAATCCCAGGGTGGTCCCGCATGGTTGGGACTTACCATTTCCACGTTTTCCCTTGTGAGATTCTTGATTTTCTCCTCCATCCTCTGGATACTCTGTAGCAGGTCCTCGTTCTTCTTGTTCATCCGCTTGTTCTTCTCCACCAGTGGCTTTAGCTGTACCTCGGTCTCACGGGACCGTTTCAGCTGTGGTGGGGACAGATAGAGATCAGGCCGCTTGAAGGCTTGGGGGTGGCCAAACTCCTAGAGAAGTGAGCAGAGATTCAGCAGCCCACTCAGAGCTGCCACCACAAGGACCTATACAGTGCAAACACCGAAAGAGCCTCCAAATGCAGCATCTCACCCAGGCCTCAGCCACTGGAGTAAGGCAGAAGGAGGAGGCCACAGCCTGACAGGGTGGCCCACAGATGGGCCTCAGGCTTTCCACTGGCTGGTGGCTGTGTTGTGACCTCCCTTCCATGGTCCTTCCCCAGGACATGACCCCCAGAGGTCAGAGATCACACACATGAAATTCAATCCTACCTACTGTGCTCCTGGCTACCCCAGGCACAAAGCTAATGGCAGTTCACCATCCTTCAGCCAACAGATATACCCTGGGCTCAAGCGTGCCAGTTTCAGTGCTGGGGCCAGGAGATAGGCACAGCCATCTAGTTCTGGAGGAGCTCCCCAGGAACTCTGGGCAGATCATCCTTGTGATGTACAGGCTTTTGTTTGATCTCTGGGAATACCTCTGGGGCCCCTCTTGGCCATTTGTTCTCCACCCAGTTCCTAGTGACTTTGAAGCAGGAGAGTCTGTGATCAGGTTTATCTTCTAGAACCATCCATGGCTCTGACTGCAGTGTGGAGGGCAGGCCAGCGAGATAGAGTGGTGGTGGTGGGGGGGGGCAGAAAGGAGGAACGGGGTGGGGCGGGGGGGGGGTGCAGGATTAGAAACACCACACTTCTTCCTCTGGGCAGTATCCCTGCTAACATTTTTAGCTGCATGATCATAGTCAAATTCTTAGCCTCAGTTCCTCATCTATAAAATGGGAATGATGACAGCACCTGCCTCAGACTTGAAGTGAGAATTAAACACACAGTGAAAATTAGAACAAGTTAAATGCCATAAGGATCACACACTAAGTCCTCGTCAGGAGCCTGAAACACCAGGGACCTTCCCGCTCTCCTTCCTTGAGCCCTTGGGACCTAGGACCTGCCAGCCCACCCCACACTAAGGATGAGAGCCTGCAATGGACAGAAGAGCAATATGGTCACAAGAAAGTGCTAGAACCAAGGCTCAAGGTCGAGGGACTGACTCAAGACCCCTGCCTGCAGTTGCCATCTTAAGAGTTAGCATGAGGCTCTCTGGGACTGTCTGTTCAGAGGGTCTGTCAGAGCCACTAGCAGGAGCCCCCAGCTCAAGGCCAAATGCTGGAGAAGGATCAATTTCCACTTCAAACACCTCAGTCCTCCAGCTGCCTGGGGCCTGTGGGCATCCACTCGGCAACCAGCACAGCTCCTCAGTAGTTTTTCTGTTCATGAATATTTAAGTGAAAAGTAGAAATAAATTAGATGTACAGTTTGATTAAAGCTGTATAAAATATGCCTTTAAAAACACTAGAAGAAAATGAATTGATTTTGATCCTGTTGAAGGTATGGAGTGATACTTAACACTTTTCATGTGTTTTTGTCAAATATTGTATAGACACACTTCCCTTCATCAAAATTAAACATAAAACTTAGGAGGTGTTTGTCAAAAAGTTTATGTACTGATACTCCACATAATAATTTGTTCAGCACTTTATCCAGAGAATTTAAACAGATTTATGAAGTTGCTGTTATTACTGGAGATTTGCTTTTTAATCAGAAGTCCATATTCATTATTTTTTAAACATAGAAGCATATAAACTTTGATGCAAAAAAAAGTAAAAAGATAAAAATAAAAACTAACTATAATCAAATCTCCTGCCCTCCCTCCCAAAAAAGCCTTTCTGTAGCCAGAATGGTAACAAATTATTTTTGTTCTGTGAAATGCTTTTATCATTTAATTAGGAACAAATTTCCATGTCAATTAAATGTGGTCTACCTCCTCAGTCCTGATGACTGTGTAGACGTCATTGCACAAAAGCTTCAAAGCCACCCTGGCCAGTGCTCCAGTATTAGTGACTGTGCCTGGCTGTTTGGGTGGCTACTGTAGACAGTGCTGCAATGAACATCCCCTCTACCTGCCTCACTGAACTTCTCCAATTGTGCTCTAGGGGTAAGTTACTTCCAAACAACAGGTACTAACAGAGTTCTTCAATGTGTGTTGAATTTTTAATCAAAAAAAAAATGAGAAGGAAAGTAAAGACAACCAAGGGTTGCATTGACCCCGTGTCTCAGGCAGGTGTTGCGGCCAAGGCCCTTGCTTGCGGGGCACTCCCTGTCCCTGTGCAGATTACCAGTTCACTCCGCTCATCTGCCAACAGGGCGTTTCTGTCCTCCAGCTTCCGTATGACGGAATTCAGTTCAGCAATTTTTAGTTGAAATCGCCTCACGTCTCGCTCATCCATATGTTGATCCTAAAAAAGCGAAGAGACAAGCGTAGTGTGAGGAGGCCTCAATGGACCGAAGGGCTCCCCAGAACACACAGCAGTAGAGGTCCTTAGGACAGCTGTGGGGCGGGGAGCAGGTTGGTGACGCCCCATACCCTGCTACACCCCTGGGGAAGACGTCCCCTCCAGAGGATAGAGACTTCCACCCTCAGTGGCCCCAGGGATCTCTCAAAGCTCTGCCTCCCTGCCTCTCTCACAAAGGCCTGCCCATGCCACTTGCCCAGTCCTCCAGGGCAGAGGCTGAAGCGCCAGCTCCTACAGTGCTGAAACGCAGCGCTCCTAGCAGAGGTGGGTGTGAATGACCACAGGCCGGCATGCTCGGGCCCCTCCGTCAGGGCCCGGCTAGTGCCCTCAATGCCTTTGCAGTTGTCACTTTCACTGACTCATAGGACTCTGACTTTGCCACTCCCTGCCTTCCTGGGTCCCTTCCTGGCCCCACAGTGGACCCTGTGTGAGGTCTTCATGTTTTTCTCTGCAACGGAGTCCTGAGACCACATTCGGCCAAGGCAGCCAGTCTTTACCTGGCTCTTCTCAGCGCCCAGCGCTGGCCTGGCACATGGGACAAACCATGTGGGGAGGAAAGGGTACACGGATGGGCAGAAGACGCATGGAAGGAAGGTGGGAGCGAGGGAGGGTGAGAAAGGCCGGAGAAGGCAGGCTAGCCAACAGATGATGGGCAGGGAGGAAGGGGTGGTGTTGGTCAGCCCTGAAGTGCAAAGGTTTGTTGCGGGAGCTGCGCCTTACCTGGCCCCCCATGAGTTCCGCCATGTCCCCAATGCCAGGCGGGAGCTCCCTCTTTGGACTGCTGTGATGGCGCTCAGCCTCTTTGACCTGGACCAGCTGCTCATCCAAAGCCTCCTTCTGTAGAAGCAGCCTCTGGGCCTGGCCGGCTTGCACACCCAGCTCCTTCTCCAGGGCCAAAATCACCCGGTCTTTGCCTTTGATCTCATCCATCTGGAAAAGGAAGCGAGGGGCAGCTAGGCATGGAAGGGGGCTCATGACCAGGGAACCTGCTTCCTGCCAGGGCCTGAGGCCTAGGGAGGTCAAACCAGAGTTGTGGACAGGCTTGACTGAACTGGGAACTCTCAGGACCACAGTGGCCCAAGTCTATGGCCTGAGTCCAGCTCCCCTTTATTCCCCTGAGGGCAGAGTAGACAGATCTCTGAGTCCAAGGACCTATACAGTCACCCTGGCACTTGCTGTTGGAGCTCAGCTATGCCCAAGTCCCCCCCTCTTCACTTAATAGAACACGTAAACTCTGCCCAGCAGCACACCCTGCCCAACCTATCTCTACAGCGAGCTGCTCTGCACGGCCACTGCTCCACCCGGCCCCAGGTCTCCCACTCACTCACCAGCCACTTCAGCCCCCACCCCACCACCAAAATAGCTCCGGCCATGGTAGCCAAGGCACTCCAGGCCCTCTGCTCACTGGACGAGTTTCGTCCTCCTAGCCTCAACTTGAGCAGTGCCTTACAAGGTGGCCCTCTACCTGCCTCATGAACTTCTCCTTCCCTCACCTCTTCCACCGGGGCTCCTCAGTTTTGAGCCTCCTCACAGACACGACTTGCTCTGGCTGCCCCTGATGCCTACAGATCCTGCATGATGGGCCTCTTCTCTCTGTGTCCCTCTTGTGGACAGCCACGTCCTCACCCATGTCATCAACTCCTCCCATATGCAGCTGACACTTAAATGGACACCCAGTCCTGACTTGCCCCAGAGCCCCAATATCACAGAACCTCTTGGTTGGCCTCCCTCCTTGGCCCTCCAGGAGCATACTCTCAGGCCTTCGAGGGTGTATGGTCCTGCCAGGACTTGGACTTCTATGACTCCAGAACTGTCAGAGAATACACAAGTTGTAAAAAACCATCTGGTTTAAGATGATTTGTTTCAGTGGTCCCAGGAAACTAAGAAAGGCATTAAAAGGGATAATTGGAGTTTCATTAATTGACCAAATCACAATGGCCTGAGCTGGGTGATTACTTGTTCTCACAGCATTTAGCAATCAGCTCTGTTTAGATGGGTAAATCTCTGAAAGAACGCGCATAGCTCAGCGAGGACGGTGTCAAGCACATGCCCAGGAAAGGTCAAACTGTTGGGTCAACCATGGAAAGGACTCCACAAGCATATTAGAATATGAGCATGCCATCAATGCTGACCTGACATTGACTCATTGACCTTTCTCAGCTCCTACATCACATAAGACAGTCTAATTTACAAAGCAAGCCACTGAAAACTGATAAAATACACTTCAGATCATAACAGGAGAGAAGGGGTGCCCCAGGTCCCTGGCTGGGAGGTCATACAGCCACGAGCTGCAGGCCTGCCAACACCAGAGACCTTTCTTTGGAAGACTTCAGGCTGCTCTCCACCTGCCCTGTGCAGATCTCTCCAGGGCTCAGCAGCCGGCATTGATGCAGTTTCTCCTTGAGCATCGCGGAGTGTGCCCACTGCTACCCTGGTCATGGACCATCAGCACCCACCTGCTTTGGCTATATCCAATTCCTGAGTGGGAGAGCACTGCTTCCCTGCTAAGACAACCCCCAAAGATGCTACGGATGTGATGCCAAGCCGGGAGCAATCAGAATTTAGGTGGAAGGAGTCTACTGATATAAACCATTCACAAGTATTTCCCTTAATTCAACAAATACACAGCCAAGCATTTTCTGTGGGTGATGGGAGGTTTCAGTGAGCAAACAGACCTGCTGCCCTACCCTGGGGCTTCTATTCTGCAATAGGAAAGAGAAAACATAAGAAATAAGTAAATACAGTAGTAGATCTGAGTGATTAGTGCCAAGAGAAAAAAAATAAAGTGAGTGGAACTCACAGTAGTGGCAGTGGGGGTGACCCAGCTAACAGGCTATCCAGGCAGGACTCCAGTCTGCCCCTCGGTATCCACGTCCCAGCTGCACATGGCTTTGCCTGGGGCCCAGGTATGCAACCCACCACCATCTCATGCTGACTTCCCTCAAAATGCAGCACCACTGCAATCAGGGCATCTGCAGGACCCCAAATTCCCAGCCTAGAAGAACCCCAACTTGCCATCATCCAGGTGGTGACAGCAGAGGCACCATGATGGAAAAGGTTTCTAGGAAACATTCTCAACCAGTGGAAATGGCCTTGGAGAACAGATGGACAACGCAGAAGACACTCTGCAGCTGACATATTCTAGACTGTTGTATTTCCCCTGCCAGAATCCGAGAGAGCGCTTCAGAGACTGGCCAAGCCACTCGCAGACAGCAGGCAGTCTCACAATGCCTGGACCCTACACCTGCCTCTCAGGCTGTGCGCTCCCATCAGTGTTGCCCCTGCCCTCAGGGGCTGTGCAAGTGTTAGACCATTGGAACACTCCAAGTTTCCAGGGCAGTCTATGATTGGCTCTGGCCACCCACATGTCCCGCCGCTGACAGTCACTGGTTTGGGATGGATACCTGACCCAATCAGAGACAATGTCCTGGAGAATACATTTCTATACCCTCCTGCAAGTTCTTAAAAGCTTAGAACTAAGCTTAAGAGCAGTGGTCTCTCCCCAGCACAACACAAGAGCCCCTCCTGGCCTGAAGTTAACACAGCGTGAGACAGCAGATCCCCAAATACCTGCATCTGGGGTGAGGGCACTCATGCCCTGGAGCTACAGTTGAAGCCAATCCTACAACTTCACAGTGGTGAAAGCAAGATTCTCTCAAGGATGAAGATGGTTTGAAGTAGAATTTCTGTCCTCTGGAACCAAAAGAGCCCTAAGGGCCAGAGAATGAGAAAGAATGACAAACTTGCGGCCACTTCTTTCTCATAGGTGAGTGTGAGTGAAGGGCTTTACTGTACTTCAGAGAGGAATCCGCACAGCCTTCAAGACCCTGGAAACAGACATCGTTTACACCGCTGCACTCACATAACTCAGGCCAGAAAGGTGAATGTGCCCAGGCCCAAGCTGTCAGCAGACCATGACTCAAATTCAGGTGGCCTCTCCAACCCTCCCTTCTCCTCTCCTTGCAAGAACAGGATCCGGTCACTCTGGGCAGCTGGACCTACCAGGACATGCATCTCAGTGGAAACTGCAGTTTGGCCAGCTTCCAATGAGCCATCATTGAAAGTTATCTTGTGAAGAACTCCCCTTCATGGGGTCAAAGACTGGAGAAGAGGCCACCACCCCAACATCCTTCTCACTGTCCCCCCTGGCACCTGTAGTGAGGTGAGCATGCCTACCTAGAGAGTCAGGACATGGCTTCATTTGGAATAGGGTATTTGCAGATGGAATGATGATATACATTAAGATAAGACTGTGCAGTGACTGGTGTCTGCACAAGGAGAGGACCAGATGGGGCTCTCATGGGAGAAGGCCACAAGAAGATCGACTGGAGAGATGCATGGACACTCCAAGGAGCACCATGCATGGCCAGTCGCCAGCAGAAACTGGCAGAGGCAGGGAGGAGCCTGTCTAGAGCCATTGGAGGGAGCATGGCCCTGCTGACACCTGGGTGCTGGACCTGGAGCCTCTGTCATTATAAACCAGCACGTCTGTGGTAATGTCACAGCAGCCTTAGGAAACTAACAGAGCACCATGCCAGACTCTCCAGGAGCTGAGGGCACTTAGTAAAGGGCCACTGTCCCATCCCCTATGGCCAGGTATAGCTGAAAGAGGAAGTCCTGGCCAAGAGGTTAAAGTGTGACCTCTAAAGTGAAAGTGTCCTCAAAGGAAGACCCAGCACCCTTCTTCATCTCTCCTCCTACCACCAACCTGAAACAAAGATGACGGCTGGCACTCCATGGGAACGAAGGACCATGAGGATCAGTGCCACATCCTAGGACTTCTTCAAAAAGGGACCCTGGGAAATACATGTGTCCCTCACAACTCTCTGGAGCCCTAGAGAGCCCCTTGCCTGCAGATCTCCAGACCCTGTAAATGAGAGGGGAAAATCCTCCACCCAGCAAGCCCCTGATCACCTGAGGGCATCCCACCTAAAAGCAGCCCAAGTGCTCCCAGCTGGTCTGAGGAGTGACCAGCGCCAGGGCATCACTGTCCCATGTGGTCAGGAGTGCCCTTCCTAAGAGGCATGCAGTGTGCAGGGGAAGTCAGAGCCTCGCCTGTCTGCAAGGAGGGGGGACAGGAAGCCGCCTTCCCAATGTGCTGTCATGGCAACAGCCCTGCCTGAGCAGTGAGGCTGAGCAGACGCAGGACAACAGGTAAACGCACAGCGCCTGCTGCTCTGTCTACACAGACCATGGCGAAGCCACGAGAGCCACGTGTGCTGAGAGGCACCTGAACTCGGGACCACTGCCCCTAAAATGGAAATAGCCTTTCGGCACTGATTCCTGGGTACACTGGAGATTCAGTCCTGGCGTCGCTTGTGTAAACACATGCAGTTCATCCCCATTTTCTTTCTTTTACATATGCACTGTCCCTGTGATGAAAGAAGATATTTTTCATGTCTCCCACTACAGAAACTTGCTGCTAGATGCTTTAGCTCATTTAATTCTCATAACTCTGCAACAGATATGTGATTGCCCCCATTTTATAGATAAGGCATCAGAGGCTCTGAGATGGTAAGCAACTTCCCTGGGATTACACAGCAAACAAGACGGGAGTCTAGATAATCACACCAGGACAGACTTTCTGCACCACTCCTTGTGTGTTCAACTTATGCCCAGGGCTCCAGGGTCCCACCACCCAGGTGGGGGTTCCACCCTCCTCCCTTCTGCTGCCCTCACTGGCCTGGGCAGCCCCAGGCCTCCTGATCTTCACCCCATACTGAGACCCTTGACTCTTGATGGGTGATGGAAACACCCACCAGCAGCAGCCTACAGGCCCTCTCTGCCCTGCTTCCCACCTGCTTCCCTTCAGCTGGCTTCTCTGAAAGACAGCTCTGAGAACACAACTGTGCATCTTCTTCACTTTGACATCCTCACTTCATCCTCCACGTCCCTATGATTGTCACAATGCCACTGCTGATGCAGGAAGCAGAGGCCATGGGGGCACATTCTGCACTGTGTCATCTCTCCACGCCCCCTCAGTGAAGTCCTGGATGTGGAATGAGAGCATCCCGGGCAGGAACACGCCTCCTGCTGGACCCTCCCCAGAAGCCAGCGCGCCATACTGCACAGGCTCTGAGGTCTCAGGGGGACAAGACGGACCAGCCTCCGCCCTCATGGAACTCAGATCGTCAGAGAAACTAATTAAGGGCGACAGATAAACATTTCAGATGAGAGGTGCTGGAGCAGCTCGGAGGCTGGCTGGGAAGATGGGCACCTGGGCAGGCCTCCCAACAGAGGGGCCCCTAGGTGCTTGGGCAGGTCTCCTTGCAGAGAGGACACTGGTATGGGGACTTCTCAGTAAGAAAGGGCCAGCCATGCCAAGTCTGAGGGAAGGGCACTCTGATCAGACCACAGGGAGGCGCCTGTACGAAGGCCCCAGGCAGCTGGCAACCTGCACAAGGCCCACCCGCCTTCTCTTCTTCGGAACCCTCCGGCTGCTCCTCCACAGAGGGGAGAGCGCCCCCTGCCTTGCTCCCCTCCCCACTGCGAGCTGACCTCATCTAACAGGCACTGCTCCTCCTCTCTGGGAGCCAGGTAGTCCTAATGTGCGACTAATGATGAAATCAGTTGTTTTCTAATAAACTTGGCAAACTTTTCAGACACTGAGGAGTGAACTGTCATGTTTTTAGAAAGTTTCCACCTGCCTGCCTTGTTTTCCTAACCCTGTGGGCCTCTGTGCTCTGCCTTCTCTGAGGGAGGGACTGGGACAGGAACTCCTGCAAACCTTTGTCACTACAACCCCGAGGCTCTTCTCAGAGCTCACTCAACATTGCCCTTAACACAGTATCATCTACAAACGAGTTCTAAAGATGACCAGTGGCCTAAGAGAGTACAAAGTCCTCCCCAGACTCTAGCCTATGAAATGGGACCATGAGTGCTTCACCTCACAAAATCCCAGAAGGATGTGGGGCTGCACACATCACCGCCCACTGGCCACAACAAGCACACGGGATGCTCATGTTCATCACTGGGCAAATGGTGTTGGGTCAGTCAAGTTTGCACAGACAAAGCCAGGCTAGACCGCACCTGGGAAGTTGGAGGGAAGCAAACGTCCCTTTGATCAAGTTGTGAGAGCAAGAAGGTGAATTTTTTTTTTAAATATTTTTAGGAGTTGTAGAGCTGTCTGGAGCCAGAGAAAATAACTAAAATGCAATGACCTTTATGGCTCCTTGCACTGGCAGGACAGAAAAGCAGAGTCAGGACTGGATTGGACGTGGCCCAAGTGCTAGGAGCAGAGGCTGTGACTACAGCCTGGTGCCCGCACAGGGTGGGCTCTGCCCTGCCAGTGCGTGTGGACGCTTGGTGCTTGTTGCCCTGGGCCTCCTGTGGGCCGTCCCCACACTCAGCTCGGGAGCCTCACGCAGGCGGCCTCTTCCACGCTCTCTGTGGGGTTGGCTGGCATAGTCCAGCACCACTCAGCACCGCTGGCAGGCTCTTCCTGGAAACCAACACCACAGGTTTTGAGCTAGCAAAGGTCCTGCCCCTCAGCCATCTCATTCCCGTAGTCTGGCAGTGATGCCAACTCAGAGGAAAGCAGAGTTGAGGGTGGAGAAAGACCAGGCCCAGGCCTCCTCTAGGCCTCTATGCAGCAGTGCCATAGCCAGACACCGCTCTCAGTTTCCTGAGTCAATCAATTCTCAGATTTGCTTCCCTTACTGGCTCCATTCGATTGAAGGACAGGGCGAGGACAGTCTGTCCATGCTGCTTGTTAGGGAAGCGCCTCCGCACCACCCCTGGGGTCCACAAGGAGCCCAGGGTCTCCCTGCCTTCTCCTGGCCTTCCCATCCCAACCGTTTCTCCCCGACAGGCTCAGTTACTGGTGCTCAGTCATCCAGGGCCTGCACTTGGGGGCCTGATATCCTTGCCCTCCTGCTTCTCCTGGACCAGCAGGGGGCAGGACTCAGGGAACTGTGTCTGCTCCCAGATTCAGAGGCTCTATCAAATAAACTGCCATCATGGCTAGAAGTCAGAAAGCCATTCTGGCTCCTTTCAGAAAATGGCATTTTCTAGCCTTCTCTGTCAGTAATAAAGGCGACCATTTGCATCTCCCTCTGCTGACACTTGTCTTATTCTTCAACTGGTTGAGAATCAGCACAGAATATAACAAACAGGGTGCTTGTACTAGGCCCTCAAGAATCCTAATGATGTTGGTAATTCATTTTTCTTTTAATATCTTATTTTCAGTTGACTTATAACATAAATGCAGGAAGGAGTACACACAGATCAAGTTTAGAACAATTTCTGCACGCACAGGTAGCCCTCACTTTCCATAGCACTCCTGTGATGGAGAGGTGTGCAAAGCAGAACTAAGTCCTCACACCGCACAGCTCTGCAGTGACAGATCCGATGTAGTCACCACAGGAACAAGCAAAATGAGGGCATAGTACTGATATGCATGAGTCCCATTTCACATGGTACCATGCAAATTAGAACCGACTGTATCTGAACACACAAAATATAGAATGGTCCTCACACCCAAGAAAGCCCCTGCCTTCCGTGTCCACCCATCCCCAGCTAATCCACACACCCTTGTTTCCAGCACTGGGGCTGGTTTGACCACATAAATGAAATGTTATGGTTTAGATATGAGGTGTCCCCCAAAATCTCATGTGTGAGACACTGCAAGAAAGTTTAGGGGTGAAATGATTGGAGTGATGAAAGTTTTAGCCTAATCAGTGCATTAATCCCCTGATAGGGATTAACTGGTTATACAACTGGCTATACAACTTGGCAAACTTATTAAGAGTGGATTTGTAGGTTTATAATCAAGTTGTATAACCACTGGGTGGTGACTGCAGGGAGGCAGGGTGTGGCTGGAGAGGGGGGTCACTGTGGCAGGCCTTTGGGGCACATATTTTATCCTTGGTGAGAAAAGTCTTTCTGTTTCCTGGTTTTCCTGACTGGAGCCACTTTCCTTCTCCATGCCCTTCCACCATGATGTTCTGCCTCACCTGAGGCCCAGAGCAAGAGAGTCATCCATCTGTGGACTGAGACTTCTGAAAACGGGAGACACAAATAAACTTTTTCTCCTCTGAAATTATTCTTGTTTGATCTTTTGGTCCCAGCAGTGAAAAATCTGACTAAATCAGAATCATAAAGTGGTGGTTTTTAAGGCTGATTTTTTTCTAGCATTATGTCCAGGAGATTCATTCATTCTCTATGAGTCAGAAAGCCCTTCCTTCACATTGCTGCCCAGCATTTCAGGGACTAACCACATGGCATTCACCCTACCACTATGCTCACTGTTCACACAGCACACTGTCAACCCTTGTACTTCAGAGTAGTGGGTCTCTAGAGTTGAAGTGTGACTTTGTATCCAATCAGACACATGGATGTATATGTACAGCTGTAGAACACATCCACATTATTGAACCCGTTTAGCCCATTTATGTTTGCGATTACCGCCAAGACCCATTTCTGTCCCATGTGCTATTGTTTTATACATTCTACTTCTGCTTATGCTATAAACTCCAAAGTACATTGTTATTATTCTGCTTTTGACAGTCACTTGTATTCGAAAGAAATTAAGAAAAATAGGTAGCCATGTACTTCCTCATTTACTCATTTCCGAAGCTCTTCATTCCTCTCTTATAGAATCAAATTTCTATTTGGTACTGTTCTTTGCCTTGTGAACTTCCTTTAATATATTTGGTGATTTTCAATTTGAAAATGTACTTATTTCACTCTTATTTTTTTGAACACTGTTGTGGCTGTATATGGACTTTCTCTGTTCAGCACTTTAATATACGAGAAATGATATGAGAGTTCTAATGACTGTACATCTGCTATGGATTGGATCTAGAATGTTCCTGAAGCCATGTGCTGAAGGCCTGGCCACCAGCTTGTGGCACCTGTTTGGAGATGGTGGAACCTTCAGGAGGCAGGGCCTAATGGGAGGAAGTCAGGTGGCTAGAGTATGTCCTCAGGGGATATTGGACCCTGCCTCCCCCTACTCACCTGCCTCCTGGCCACCATGAGGTGAACAGGCCTCCTCTACCACATGTCCTACCATGATGATATACTGTGACACCACAGGCCCAGAGCAGCAGCACTGAATGACCATGGGCTGAAACGTTCCTCCCTTCAAGTTTATTTATCAAGGGTATTTTGTCACTGTGAAGAAATCTGCTAACACAATACCCTTCTTGTTTGGTCCCATCAACCTTTTTAATTTAGCCCCCTGGTAGCTGCAGAGAGTTGTCTCATGTGCTTTTTTTCTCTCATAAATATGGGTGACTTTTTTAATACAAATACAGAATCTGCAATTAAACCTTCATCTATGTGATTTAAATTTTCCAGATTTCTGTTATTTTAAACATTTTAGGTATAATTTATATATCATAAAATCCTCTCACAAACCCACTTTTAATAAGTTTGCCAATTGTATAACCATCATTAGAATCTGTTTTAGGATGTTCCCATGACTCCAGTAAAATCCTTCATACACATTTCAAACCCTGGTCCGCCACCAATGTATGTCTGCAAACATGACTGTTCTGGACATTTCATATAAATAGGCCAGGCTTCTCATGGCCTTGGGGGTCCAGCCTCTCTTGTTTAGTTAGCATAATGCTTCTGAGGTTCTTCCACTGTGTAGCATGTACTAATATTTCACCCCTTTTTATTGCTGAGAAGCATTCTATATGCACATACACCATATCTTATCAATTCAGCAATTGATGGACATTGGCTTGTTTCCATTGTTTGACCTCCAGGAATAATGCTGCTCGGAACACTTACATACAGGTCTTCCAACAGGCATATGTTTTCATTTCTCTTGGACAGACACCTAGGAGTGGACCTACTGAGTTGGTAACTGAATTTATGTTTAAAAAACTGCCACTGATTACATGGGCTACTCCATGTAACCATATGAGGGTTCCCACTGATCCCCATGCTAGTCAATACCTGCTGTGACCTGGGTTTTTTAAATTTTTTTTTTATTTTTTAGCTTTAGGTGGACACAATATCTTTATTGTATTTTTATTTGGTGCTGAGGATCGAACCCAGTGCCTCATGCATGCCAGGCGAGCACACTACTACTTGAGCCACATCCCCAGCCCCTGTGACCTGGTTTTTTAAAAAGTACTATAGTCAATCTAGCGGGCATAAAATGATATTTACTTTTTGTGTTTCCCTGACGTTCAATGAGTTTGAGACTCTTTTCATTGATTTATTAGTTATTTAAATATCTTTTTGAAGCACCCATTCAAGCTTTTTGCCTAATTTTCAACCAAGTTATTTTTCATATTGTTTTACAGTTCATGTTATAATCTAAACAAAAGTTTTTTATGGTATACATCTTGAAAATATCTTCTCCCAGTCTTTAGTTTGCCTTGCCTCTTACCAGTGTCCTCTGATGCACAGAAATTCTTTAGTGTCCCAGGTGCACTGTTTTCTAATGGACAATACTGTGAGTAGTGGACTCAGGTGCTCAGTGCACCTCCATCCTGCTTAAGATGTTCACCACCCAGACCATGAAAATAGTCTCCTGGCTGCTTCTTGTGTCTTCATTTTTGTCTATGGCCACTTTGAATAGGCAGATCTTTGAGGATGAATGACACGGGCATCAATATTCTTTTCTTCTTTCCTTACAGATCATCCTGTTTCAACACTGTTTACTGGAACATCATCCTTTCCCTACTGAACTCCTAGATCAAGTGACCCATTAATGAGTAGGTCTGTGTCTGGATCCTTCTGTTCCTTTGGCCTGTCCATCCTTCTGCCTGTGTTGATTGCTACAGCTTTGGAGTAAGCTTTGCTGTAGGTCTTATGAGACCTCAAATTTTTTCCTCTTCAAGACTGTGATTCCAGGTCCTTTCGGTTGTTATATCATTGAGAATGTGTTGTCAATGTCTACCAAAAAAACTCTGCTGGGATTTTGGAACCCAATGAATTGATCCCACAAATCAACTGTGGAGAACTGATATCTACATTAAGTATTCTAATAAATAAAAATGGTATCTCCATTTATTTATGTCTCCTTTAATTTTTCTCAGCAATGTTGTATTTTCAGGATAGAAATCTGATATAATTCTCAATAGATTAATTCCTAGGTATTTAATTTTTTGGTGCTCTGTTTTAAATGCTACTTTTTAATTTTCCACTTGTTCATTGCTGGTATATAGAAACAAAATTTATTTTGGTGTATTGTCCTTGTATCTGCAGACTTTGATGAATTCACTTATTAATACTAGCAGTCTGTATTTTCCTATGATGATCTCAATGTGTCCCACTATGACAATGTGGACATGTCACTGCCAACATGATGGTCCTAAGAGGAGGGGCTTTCAGAAGTGATGAGACTGATGACTTCACACAAGAGGTGTGAGGGAGCTGCCTGCCCCTTTTGCCCTGCAGTCCCTTCTGCTGTGTGAGGACACAGCATTCAAGGCACCATCTTGGGAGCAGGGCTGCTGGACCCTCTTCAGACACAGGACCTGCTGATATCTTGATCCGGGACTTCTCAACCTCTAGAACTGTGAGAAATATGTGATTTTCATTCATTAATTACCCAGACTCTAGTATTTTGTTATACCAGCAGGATCTTTTTGTGGCGGAGGGGTACCAGGGATTGAACTCAGGGCACTCAACCACTGGGCCCACATTCCTAGTCCTAATTTATATTTTCTTAGAAACAGGGTCTCACTCATTGCTCAGTACCTTGCCATTGCTGAGGCTGGCTTTGAACTTGTGATTCTTCTGTCTCGGCCTCTCGAGCTGCTAGAATTACAGGCATGCACCTCCACCCCTGGTTGTCATTAGTTTTGAAATCATGCTGGCTTTATAAGAGAGATGAAGTCTGTTACTGTCTATTTTCAGGAAGACTACATCCTTTGGAATTCATTTTATTTCTTCCTTAAATACTTGGAACAATTTTGCCTGTGAGGCCACCTGGGTGTGGGCTTTCTGTGGGTGAACAGACTGTAAATTAGTGACTTAACTTCCTTAACAGATCTAGGACTACTCAGGTGCTCTGCCTGCCCTGTCCTGGGTCTTGGGGAAGTTGTGCCTGCTTGCAGATGTGCCATCCATCCGCAGCGAGATCGTGGTATACTCTCATGGTGTTTCAGGGTCTGCAAGAGCTGTGGTGTTCATCTTCACCTTTTTTATACTGGCAAATTATGGTCATGTCTTCCTTTCGCCAGTATTGCTATGGGTTTATCAATTTATAAATTTTAATTAACTTACAAATTTTAAGCCTTTATTGACTTTGTTGCAATGATTCTTGCTCTCTGATTTCCTTCATCATGCTTTCTGGGAGTTTTATTGGCTGTTCTTTCAATTTCTTCTTAAGACAGAAGCTTAGATGTTTGGTTTCCAGCATTTCTTCTTTTTTATCTAAAATGTGTTTTCCTCTCTGGGCTTATTTAAAGGCAACCTACAAATTTTGAAATGCAGACCATTTTGATTAAAGTGGACCATGTTCCCTTGAAAAGAACCGTGCTCAACAGTTGGTTGCAATGTGGTTTTATGTCAGTTTGGTTCACTTTGGTTAATCATGCTACTTAAATCCCACACATCATCATTCATTTTCTCATCTGCATGTTCCATGGCTTGCTGACAGAAATCTATTAATCTCCAGCTAAACTGTGGATTTGTCCATTTTGCCTTTTAGGTTTGACATGTTTTTCTTTTATACTTTTTGAAGTTTTCTTAATTGACCCTTAATGACTAAGAACTGTCCCTGCCTAGCAGCCTTTGAAGAGCAGCAGCTGTGGCTCCACACCACCTCATAGCCATGGTCTCAACAGGTCATAGGTGACAAAGAACATAAGCAAATGGAGGGCCTCAGTTTTGTATAGGACACGATCTAAGGTGTGTGGCTCTGCTCAAGGTCTCCAGAACAAATGGACCCTCAAGTTCACCAAAAAAAAAAGGGAGTCAGTACATTCATGCCAAGGAGGTGAGAAGAAATGGGCAATATCCTGGCCCGGGAAGAAAACATGATGACCTTGCCAAAACAGAGAGAGGCGATATCTTTGAGGATCGTTAGGATCCCTTTTGACCTGAAGTCTCTGGCCTCAACACAGTCTGAGTGGCTCTATCTTGGTCAGAGTCTGCATGGTGCGTGGGTCCCCTCCTCTGATGCTCTACCTACCCTGAATCTTCCTGAAGATGCAACCTTGTAAACACTGTCCTTTGTCCAGTTGGAGAACCCCACTTACTTAGCTCTTCAGCCTCTTGCACCCCAAAGGGTCAGTCAAGTGTGTTTCGGGGCAGGCTGGCCATGCCTGCCTCAGGGCCCCTCCCTCACCATGCTCTGTCTCCCATGTCAACAAAGCTTATCTACTACCTCTTGGCTCACTGGATTCTCACATCACCTCAGAACTCAAGAGAATATTCTATGGAGCAAACTGGCCTGGTCAGAGGGCTCCTCTGGTTTCCACTTTCATGCCAACCCTGAGAGGTGGAAAAAGTCCTAGTCATCTCAGTCCCCAGCAGAATCTCTGCTTGAGACAAGACCCTCCTCCTCCTCCAGACAGATTGCCCTGAGGAAGGCTGCAGGGACTTTCAGTTCACCCCAGAAAGGCTCGCTCTTCTAGACCTCATAGCTTCACAGTTTCCCTGATTTCTTTAAAAATCTGATTATTTGCAACAGGTTTTTTCCCAGCTATTGCAACAGCTAGCTGGCAGGCAGACTCACCTGGGCAACCAAGGTGCGGCCAGCCGATAGTTAATTAAAGTAAATTACACGAACGCCTGTGCCTTCACACACATCTGCGACAACACTTTCTTACCATAGCCCTACCCTATCTGTAAGCTTTAACCTCCAGATGAGGACACCAGCTTGGGGGGTTTGATGACCGTCCAAGGACCACACCCAATGAGGAGACCTGCACCCCAAAGCCTCCTTATTAGCCTGGGTTGGTGGGGACTTGGCTGCAACCCCAGACCCTTAAACAAAGTCAGAGTGTTGTGGGTCCTCCAAACCCCTCAGGAAGCTGTGAGTGGGCGTGGGGTGCAGGGCGACGTACCAGCCTGCGGATGTCGCGCTCGCACTCGCGCTTGATGCGGTGCACCTCCTCCTGGTGTGCCTGGTAGGCAGCGCGCAGGTCTGCCGCCTTAGTCTTGTCGGCCTGCATGCAGTTGCTGAGCGCCTCCTCTGCCTGCTTGCGCGCCGCCTTGAGCTCCAGGATCTCCTGCTGCAGCCGCTGACGCTCGCCGTCGAAGGCTCTGCGCGCCTCCTCACGAGCCTCAGCCAGCAGCGCGGTCTTGACCTTGTCAGCCGCGCCGTCGCGCAGCACGTTCAGCGTGGCCTGCAGCCTCTGCAGCTCACCCTCCTTGATCTTGGCCGTGCGGGCCGCCTCCTGCTCGTGCTGCCGGATGAGCACCTCACGCAGCGCCTGCAGCTCCTTGGTCTTCTCCTCGTGCAGCTTGGCCTTGAGCTCCGAGATGTAAGCAGTGTGCCTCCGCTGCTCCTGCTCACGCTCCAGCTTGGCCTCCTGCAGCCGCTCGCGCAGCTTGCCCACCTGCAGCCAGAACATGAGAGTCGGCAGGGACACGGGCAGGGGAGCCAGTGGTGCCCTGGCCACAGCCTCCCACGCCCCTGAGACCCTCCCAAGTGCCCACCTCCAATGCCCCCTGGGCCACTCAACCGTGCTGACCCTCCCCCTCTGCCCCACCAGGATCTGTCCTACTAGGTGATTTTTGAGATTTTCCTTCGGGGGGAAAACCACCTGAGGATGTTGGAAAGGAGGGCCAAGCATGGAAACCCCTTCATCCTGGAACTCATGAGGAAGGACACACCAGCTCTCACCAGGCTGAGCAGATTCCAAACCAGAAAACCATTCCCATGGCCCCTGTGAGAGACTCTGACCCAAAGAAGAGAGGGCAGAGGTGGCGGGGAGGGAAGGGAGAGGCCAGGCTCCTAGGGAGGTGCGCTCTGGCTGGGGGCCTCTCCAGGGCACCCTTGTCTCAGGGGCCTGGACTCCTGAATTGCTGGCTACAAGCCCCTTCTGAATCTAACCCTCCAATCAGCCATTTGAAACCCTATTTGTAAAATGTGCCCAGGGAGTGTTAAGAAAACCCTCATTGGTGCTTTTCATTTAAATACTCTGGTTCCACAGAACCCTTTATTAAAACTCCATTCCAGGTAAGGGCAGGCTTGGGACACTGCAACCAGCTGCCTCTGATGAATGGGCTGCTCCACAGAAAATGGCAGCATTTCCCTCACACCATACCTGGTCTATAGCACCCTGTGGTAAAGTAAATTATAAGTGAGTTTGACAATGTCATCTGGGTATCAATAAACCCTTTCTTATAACAGCAGGAAAAGAAGCACATGAAACCCCCCAGGCAAACCCAAGACCCATGTCTCCTTCCATCAAACACACGAGGCAACCAGTGGCTCCCTGACCCCCTCACGTGAGCACTGGAACCAGTCCTCCTGATGGACTCAGTGCAGGGGCCAAGACATTAAATATTTCCCTGGTCATGGACAAAATGCTTCTGGCATTTTTCTTTCTAGAAGACCATATACATGGTCCTCACCTCCCTGAGTAGTGTTGACAGTGCTCTGGGGTCAGAAGAATAATACCCTTTTAGATCTGTATCTACTATGATGAGCTATTTCCCTGAGCCGATTACTTAACCTCTGTGATGGTCAACTTTCTGTGTCAACCTGACTGGGCCATAGCACCAACAGTCATTTGGTCAATTATCACCCTAGATGATGTTGTGAAGGTATTTTTAGATGAGATTAACATTTACACTAGTAGGCTCTGAGTAAAGCAAATGGCCCTTCAACTGCAGATGGGCCACATCCAATCAGTTAAAGATCTTGGGAGAAAAGACTGATGATTCCTCTGGAAAAAGGAATTCTGCCTCCAGACAGTTTCAGACTCCCTGGACTGCAATATCAGCCCTGTTGGAGATTCTAGCCTGCTAGCCTGCCTACACACTTCAGATATGCCAGCCCCCACTGCAAAAGACAATGCTTTAAAAACATCTCTCTCATTCTGAATATTATGTGTCTACCTGTGTATACATGCATATGCTTCTTTATTTAGAGTAACAGAACACATGTGTGTATGTGTGTTCTAGTCTCTGAAGAACCATGACTACACAACCTCCCAGAACCTTGGCTTCCTGTCTGTGAAGAGCAACATCAGCAGCTGCCTCAGAGGATGCTGAAAGGAGGGACGTGGAGAGTCACTGGGGGATACATGAGCATTGTCATTGTGCTCCAGAGTTTGCACGTCAGGTGTGAACAAGCCCTGGGGTGAGTCTCAGGTAGAGAGGGTGTGATCTGGAAGGCCTGCAGTAATGAGGATGTGTGACTCCTCCCTGCCCTGTGCACCTGCAATATCTGGCTCAGTTCAGCTGGCACCTCCTGCTCCTGCCCAGGCAGAAACCCTCCCAGGCTGCCCTGCCACACTTGTGCACAGAGCAGGATGGAGTCACACACCTTCATTACTGCAGGCCTTCCAGATCACACAGGGTGCAGGCTCACTCTTCTGGAACTACGATGTGTATGTGTGCAGAACAACTAAGAGAGTAGATGGAGAATGGGGGAAGCCGGCTTCTCACTGTTGGGAGTAGGGGGCTCCAGACAAGAAAGAAGGGGCTGGAATGATGCACATGGCCGTGAGCTAGTGTTGGGACATGAGCAAGAACTCAGGTTTAAGTTCATGCAGTCACAGGTGCCATATGCAGAAGCATTTATAGATAACGTGTACGTACACATAGCACACCTCTCCTGGCTCTTGGCTAAGAGGGTCTAGAAGAGGGGCACTCCCATGGCTGCAAGCACACCAGTGCCCAGATCCTGGTGTCTAAAACCATTCTCCCATAATTGGAGCCAGGGCTCCCGGGAGAAATGGCAGATTCCAGGATGGGGGGGGGGAAGTATGCAAGATGAACACCATAAAATAAGAGCTAAAAACACAAACAAAATCAACACAAAACCTCCACAATGATGGGGGTATCACAGGCACATAGGCACCACAGCCAAAGCTGGGACAGCCTGAGCCACAGAACAAAGAGGCTGTTGGTTTATATCCAGAATGCCGCCCACGTATCCATGAGTCCAGACTGACACACTAAAATGACTAAACACACAAGAAAAATGTAAAATAGAATAAGCAAAAAAAAAAAAAAAAAGAAAGAAAGAAATCCTCAGGAAGTCCATAGTACTTAAAACTCAAGCCTAAGTCCTCCCCAGCCCACAGGACTGAGCCCTGTGCTCCTTGATCCATCTCCTACCCTTGGCCGTAATCATCCGGCTTTGGCCACACCATTGCCTGTTGCAGCCTAGACTCCTTGAGATACGCCTTTGGCATGCCTCTGTCTGTTCTTCCAGCCCACCCACCACACTTAGTGGCACCTCCCCTGAACCCTTTGCTGACGACACCTTCCAACAGGCCACTCCAGAACCCACTACTGTACACCCCTGCTCCTGCTGCTGTTTCTTTTGAGTATGTCCCACTACTCAGTTAAAAGTACAAGAATCTCCTGGTGTTTGTTCCCTGCGCAAGCCCCAGGAGAGGACCTGGAGTCACTGCATTGCTGCTTCTCAGACAAAGATAGGTACACAGCTGGGACTTGATAACTGGTTCAGGACTGAGCTAAGGAAAAAGTGGAAGTTTGAACCACTGGTAAGGTCACAAATAACAACAGCCTCCCTTACAGCCTCCACAACAGCAACCAGGAGTTGTGGGCTCCCGCCCCAGATGTGCCCTAGTTTCCTGCAAGCTGGCCCCTCATCTGGGGACCTCCCCTCACCTTCTCTCCAAACTCAGCAGGGCAGGAAGGCTTCCTCAGTCCCAGGGTCAGCACCTCCCTGGGCTCCAGTGCCCAACATAATCTACTCCATCACTGCTCAGGATATACCCAAATACCAAGCCTTCCCCCCACCACCACAGAAGCCAGCAGCCTTTGAGGACAGGCTGAGGTCCAACTCACTTCTTCTCACTTCAGATAAGTGCCTGGCCCAGCACAAATCCAGACCAAAGTGTGCTGGTCACGGCGAGAATGAAGAAATGCCCAGCTGGTGAGGGGCTGTGGCCTGGCACACTGACCCTCTCTTCACATCACCCCAGACGGTGGGCCTCTCTAGGTCAGGAACACTCCCCACTGGCCTGGTCCTTGACTGGCACTCAGAAGGCTCACGGATGCTGCTGGACACTCGGAACTGCGTGAAGACCTTTCGCTTCTGCCTCCAAAATGGCCAGTGTGAAGCCTCCACAGGCCTTTCACTCCGCAGGTTTCCTAAGAACTCTGATGCAGCGTGCCCATGCTGTGCTGCCACTGGCTCCCTGGAATCCTGCACCACCCTAACTGAGGGCACGGGCTGTTCCGCAGTCACTGCCAAAGGCATGTCACCCAGCCCAGGCACACAGCATGCACACAAGGCCAAAGATGAACAGATACAGTTACCACACTCCCTTGCCCTGCAGTGTTTAATGGGTCCTTTGTTAAAATAATGACACTATAAGTGTAACACTGAGTTATTATTAGATCATACAAAAATAACACTTAAATGTAATTGTAAAATTTACAGTTATGCTTTTAGAAACAGCCAGAGAAAGCACATTGCCAAATTCTTTCTGAACAGATATTCTCCAACTGACCAGATGGGTAAAGTCCTACAGAGGAGGCCACAGGGGGCTGGATGGAGAACTTGAGCAGGCAAGATGTGTTCATGTGAGAATTTCCTTGTGTCCCAGAGGGAGGGGGGCAGCCTGGTGACAGGGGACTCCCATAGGTCTGGCCTTCACCTACCAGCACCACCTATAGCTATGCTGACCTGGCAGAGGGGCTGAATTGGACCCCACCCTGTCCTGACACTCAGAACTTTAGGTGACTATAAAGATGTAATCAAATTAAAATGAGGCCATCAGGATGGGCTCTAATCCACTCCAACTTGTGTTCTCATAAGAAAAGGAGATAAGGACACCAACACGCAGAAGAAAATCATGTGGGTCCACAGGAAGACGAAGACAGCACAGCCAAGGAGAAGGGTCTCAGGAGAGGTCAGCCCAGGACACCTGACCTCAGATTTCCAGCCTGCTGTGGTGACACCTTAAGTCCCTGTTTATTTAAGCAGCCCAGTGTGGCACCTTGTCCCTACTGGCTGGCAAGGTAGACTCAGGCAATATACCCGAGCATGTCACCTCTCGTTCTGAGCCCTAACTTTCTCACCTACAGAGACAGGAAGCCACACCTGACCATACAGGTCACTGTGAGGCCATGACACCTCTCAGGTACAGGATGCTGTCTACAGGGCAGGCCCAGATGTTAGAAACAGGCTGCCAAGTGAGAGCAGGTGACGGACAACCTCAGGCCTTATACTGACTGTCATACTCTTCCTCAAATGGCCCAGGAAAGCAGACACATTAGAAGCCCTCCATTTTACAGATGGGAAAACTGAGGCAGGGACAGTTACATGGCTTCATGGTTAGGCAGCAGACTTGAATGTGCATTTTCCCCACAGCTGCTGCTGCTGCTGCTGCTTCTGGACACACAGACCAGCCCCTGCAGCCTGGGCACTCAGCTCTCAGCTCTCAGCCCTAGAGGATCCCAGCAGGTGAACCCCTCTTGACTGGCAGGGTGTGCACAGGTCAGCACCACCCCAGCTGGAACGGGCTACTTTACCAGGTCCAATCTCTTGAACACCCAGGAGTAAGGGGGTCTGCATCTATCCCTACACTCCCGAAGCCAGGCCTTCCTCGCTCCCTCTCCAAGTTGACCCAAGTCTCTGCTCTCTATGCAGCCATCCTGACCTGGGAATGGAGCCAGGGCCAAGGCCAGGAGTGGCCCCCACCCCTATACTCAGCAGCTGCCTGGGCCCCAGTGCTTCTTAACACAGGCACCAACTGCAGTTCCCAGGCAGCCACCCCCTGTGCTCCAGGGACTTTGGCAGGGATTTGGTTTAACCTTCCAAAGGCCAGATCCTCAACATCTCAAGCCACCCAGGTACAGGCCCAGTTGTCCACCTTTTCTTGTGCTCACAGAGCCCCTGGCTGGCTCTGCTCTCAGATCACCCAAGTCAGAGCCATGCCAACAAAAATGACCAGGGCAGTGCCTGTGCAACAGACACTGACAGGGCTTTTTATCACACCTGGGATCTTTATGACAACCTTGAACTGGGTAGTAATTGTCATGCCGTGTGCAAGCTGAGGATGCAGAGGTTTGGAGACCTTAGGTCACTTGCCCAAGACTGTGAAGCCAGGCAGTGGCCAAGCTGAGGGTGGAGCCAGGTCTGTGGGATTGGAAAGCTGGGCTCCTCCCTCGTGGGAGGTACAGGCCACACATAATAGCTCTCTCTAGCTGTACTCCCACAGTCTGCCATCACCCAGCCAGCCACTGTCCTGAGTGCCTCCAAGGCTCAGACCTGCCCTGAGAGCACAAACAGCTCGTGGTATGGAGCAGGCCCCTTCCAAGTTCTTCACGTGGTACTAAGTCCTGACAGCAACCCACTGAAGCACTATCATCACCCTGTCTTGCAGGGAAACTGAAACATGGGAAGTCACACCGCCTGACAGGTCCCATCTGGCACTCTATGCGGCTCTGCTGATATTATTCTGACGAGGGGTAAGCTGAGGCCCAGAGAGAGAGGGACCCAGGGGAGGGGCCCATCCTGCTCCAGCCTGCAAACATGCCCTCCCCACATGTCCCTGGCAATATCATCCTCTGAGTGTCACCACCCAGCCCTCTCACCTTGCTCTTTTCCTGCTGGAACTCAATCTGAATGTTGGTCAGTTTGGCCCGCAGCTCCTCATTGGCCATCTGTACTGCATCCGTCTCCATCTCGGGCTTCTCGCCCTTGCTCCGGCCTTTTTTAGACATGCTTCCTCTTGGGTTGAAACTCTGAGATCCTAAGCTTCACGCCCGCCCACCTGCAGGCACAGAGACCACCGCCCCCGTGCTAGCCAGTCGCGCAGCGTTCAATTCATCCTCCATGTAAACCACCATCACTTGGGATCCTAGGGGAAGGAAGGAAAGCGAGTTAGCAAATGAGATGGGACTGGCATCCCCTGACAGCTACCACCTGTGGGCACAGCACCTATCCCCGCTGGAGGATGTCCTCCACTCACAGGTCTGACCCAGTGCTCCTCACATGAACTGCTCCACAATCACTTGGAAGCTCTTAAGGGCAGAGTTCAATATCCCTGATAATCCAACTTGAAACTCTAGCAAGCTCCCCAGATGGTGTTTCCAGGTGACCACGTCTTGCATAACTTCACTCCAGCATAGCCCTCATCAGGACAAAAGGACCCCATCTTCACAACCTGTAGATCATGGTCTCAGACCTCAGTGAACATGCATCACCAGGGTATTTATTTCCAAATGCTGGGTCCCAGGCCACCTCAGAACTTGAAGCACAGGGAGTGGGAGGGTCTGTGGAGTCTGCATATCCTGTCCACACTCACAATACTCCTGAAGCAGGGTCAGAGGACCAAACTTTGAGAAATGGGTTTAGACCTCATAAGGTTAGTGGTTTCTCCCCTACCAGATAGAGGGTATCACCAGTATCACAGACAAGAAAACTGAGGCACACACTGGCTGAGAGCTAGCCATGTCACACAGTTAATGAGAGAGAGAACAGTAGTACCCTGATCAAGGTCCACAGCTGGAATTGGGGGAGCAAAAGCTGTACCCTGACTCCCACCTCCAAATTCTGCACTAATGCAGCCACACTGCTGGGTCTCAGTAGTGCACCACAGTGCCACTTCCCCTCTCCGTGCCCTGCTGTGCTTTCCATGACAAAATGTGTGTTTACTTACTTCCTATTTTCCCTAGGATGTAAGTTCCAAGTACACAACACCTGGGTCTGTTTTGTTCCTTGCTGCCTCTTCTGTGCATGTAAAAGGCTCTCCATAAAGACTTGTGGAATGAGTGAATAAATGGCTCAGTGACAACAGGGAACAATCATGAGGCACTGAGTGTGTGCCAGATCCCAAGACAGGAGCCAGGGATCCTGTCCTGAAGTCCTTGGGACCCCTGATGAAGTAGGTTAGTTATTAGGCCCTTACAGATGAGGACATGAAAGCAGAGAAGTAAAGTAAGCTACGTTTGGCCACACAGCTAGTGGGTGGTGGTGCTGGGTCAGATGGCCTGGAGAAGGCAGGGAAGATCAAGCAAGAAGATTGTAAACAGAGAAGAAGAGCCAGGGAAGCTAACAGGAAGCTCCTCAGGCCACTGCATTCAGCAACAATGGAGTCAGTGGGACTTCAGTTTGTGGGTGGGGGCTGGGGAGAGGGGCATAAAGCACAGGACATGGCTTCCAGGAGGAGGTGGGCTGAGGCCTCATCAATGCCAGTGCATTGGGCAAGCTGCAGATGCCCAGTGCTGCAGGCTGCAACCCCTGATGCAGCACAGCCTAAGTAGGCAGCCCTGGGCACAGGGAGTCATGCAGACTAGGGAGCCTGGAAGGCTATGACGGAGGCCACCTGAAGTGAAGGCGGCTCCTCTCCAACAGGGTCACTGCTTCTCAGTGCCCAGCAGGATCACCCAGGAGTCACCAGCATCCCCATCCATCACTCCAGAAGGAGGCATTCTGTCTTCAATAAGCATGACCTCCATCAGCTTTGAGTGCGCTATAATTGGAGCTTACTCCACAGTTCATTCCTTGGCCCCCTGACCCGCCTGCCTTCATAACCACAGCAGCTCTCAGAAATCAGCTTCTGCTGCTCAGGTGCACCTGCCACCCTTGCCCTGATGAGCAGGAAGAACTCAACAGAGCAAGCGGCACCTTTTTATTCCACCCTGGAACATGCTCAAGGAACTGACTCGAGATAGTCTCTGACATGACATCTGGCCATCCATCCCAAAAGCACAATGCTCAGTTCCCAAGAGTCAGTAAGTTACATCAAAGTCCTGATAGCAAATTCCAGACATTAATCTAGGGAAAGGTTAATGTCACAAGACCGAAATGGGCAGGATACAAAGCACAATATAATTTATGATTCCGATTTTCTACGATACATATATTTGTTCATTCTTTTTATTTGGTTACAAATATTTACTGAGCACCTGCAAGGTGCCAGGCCCTACCCCCAGGGATACAGTGGTGGCCACTCGATGGCCACATCTCCAAAAGGTTATAGGTGATATTTGTTTTCTTCTTTATACTCTTCTAGATAAATCCAAATTTCTATTTCTACTACTTTCAAAAGAAAGCAATGTAGTTTTTTTTTTTTTTAAAGGAAGGTATTATGATTTGGATATGAAGGGTCCCCCAAAAGTCCCTGTGCTAATGCAGGAATGTCTGAAAGGGAAGTGAGTGGATTGTGAGAACTATAACCTAATCAGGGGATTAATCTATTTGATGGATTAATAATTGGAATGGATTATCTGGGTGGTAAGTGTAGGCAGGTAGAGTGTGGCTGGAGGAAGCCGGTGACTAGGGCATGCCCTTGGGGACTGTATTTTGTCCTTGGCTCCTCCTTGCTCTCTATGCTTCCCACCTGCCACAAGCTGAGCAGTTGTTCACCACACACCCTTCCACCAGGATGTTCTGCTTCAGCAGTGGAGTCACCTCACCACAGACTAAACCTCTAAAACCATGAACCAAAATAAACCTTTCCTCCCCTAAGTTGTTCTTGGGAGGTATTTTGGTCACAGCAATGAAAAGCTAGCTCAGAAGGCAGGAAAACACCTGCACTTAGTTGAGAAGGACACAAGAAAAGCACTGGGGAGAAAGCAGTTGGGCTGCGTGCCCGCGTGAAGCTGCTCAGCTCCACGGGCCACCAGACATGGCTTCAAGTCCCAGGGCCTAACTATCTCAGGGTGGCTTGGAAGGAAAAGGGGGGGAAAGCAGCAGAAAGGCCACTCTGTGCCTGCTGTCCCCACACAACTGTCAGCATGGGAGGGCAGGATTTGACCTCTATCTTGGTATGCCCACCTTTGCCCAGCCCAAAGTCCCAGCTCAATGTTCCCAGGACAAATAAACTCCCAGGAGCTGCCACTAAGACTAGAGCTCTCAACAGCATGTCCTCCATATATGCCAGCACAGGACTCAGTGCTGAGATGAAACGGAGCAGGAGCCGAGGCCGACCAAAATTCTGGGCCATGCTGAGCCCCAGGCCACCAGCCCAAGCCACAAGCATACCATGGCACAACCAGCACCACTTGACATCCCTATCACCAGCCCCAAAGCTGCTGACCATTCAAAGTCCTTGCCTGCAGGAGAACACAGGCTGCTCTTCTTCCTGGGCTGCACACCATGCCATGACCTGAACCGAGAGCACACAGCCCACTGCTAGCAATGAGCCCACCAGAGGCTCAGCAAGGCACGGTGGAGAGGAACTGCTCAAGGACACAGGAGGAAGAGTCATAGCCAAGAAGAGTCACTCCAGGAGACACTGAGCACCTAGCCCTCATGCTGGCCTGGGGATGCCACAGAAGACTAGAGTAGGTCCCAGCTGTCACAGAACTCCCAGTCGGGCCACACGGGCCACCTCCCGCCTCTCCCCCGATGGGACTCCCCTCTACACCCCCATACTCATCAGTGGTCATCCATCCCCTCTCCAAAGTCCCTCCAGTGACTCTGGAAACCCCTTCACACTCCCCTCAGGCAGCCCCACTTCAGAAAGCACTGAGCGATCTCAAGCCAAAAGGAAACCCAGCACAAAAGGGCCCCTCAGAACTTCTGCCCTGAGCTCCTTCAGGTACTCAGAAGCCCCCAGAATAAGTTCTCTCCTTCCCACACAGAGGAGCCCTTTAGAGACTCCAGCCACAACTCCTCCCCTGCCACACACACACACACACACACACCCCTCTTTGGGCAACAAGGCATAAACAGTGAACATCTGGTGAGCACATAATACTTATCAGGCACATGACAACCCCTTCAGAGGATGATCTCATTCAATCCTCAGGACATCCTCCTCTGAGGTGGCATGCTAGTCCTTTACCTTAAAGGTGAAAAAACTGAGGTGGTCAGTGATTGACCATGACCATACAGAAAAGAGCCAGGCTGTGGAGTCAGACAGATGCAGTCACCTGTGATCTGTGTAAGGGCTCTGACTTCTCTGCGCCTCAGTCACCTCATCTGAGGAACGGAAGGGCCTCTTTCACTGTGGCGCAGTGCCCAGGCCATCAGTGTTCCACAAGCAGTGACTCCCCAGGGAAACAGGGCAAGATTTTCCAAGTGTGTGGAGCTGGGGGACCAAGACTGCATGCAGCCATGGAGCTCAGAGGGGACAAGGAGGACAGAGGGAGGCAAAGGGAATCTTCACTGGCTGGTGTCCAAGCCATGGGAAACCTGCCTTCCCCACAGGAACCCAGCAGGTTGTGAACATGCTTCTTCAAGGGGAAAGAAAAGTGAGTGGACACATGCCCAACCAAACCCAGCTCAGGTGAGCTGACGCAGGAGGCACAGGCCTTCCTGCGCTTCTCATTGGTGCTGCTCCCCACACGCACCCCCCAAGCCCACCTTCCACCTGCCAAATCCTCTCTGGAGTCCTTCCTGCCTCTCCTTAGCCTTGCCACCTCAGAGTGGATGGGTCCCTGTTCTTCCTTCCCCCAGCCATCCACAAGAGGGTGCCTCCCAAAGCAAAAGTCAACCATAACCCACCCCTGCAAAGAAAATACTAACCATATCAACAACCATGGTAATAGCAGACCACCTGCTGTGGCCCCAGGGCCTGAGGGGAATGCCAGCCCCACAGGGGAATGCCTTGACTTTCCCCATGCCCCTCGTCCTGGTGCCTGCTCAACTGTCTGCTTACCCTGCTGAACTCCTCTCTGCCATCTTGTCCTCTGTGGTCTCTAGAAACAACCAGAGTGCCTGGGCCAGTGCAGCTGCTCAGTCACATCCAGAGCCCTCTTAGGATGTCTACTACTATGAAAACATCATATACCCCACTTCCACATGCACCCCAATGGGCAAAGTTCAGGACACACAAAATCCTTCAACGGACACAGGTTTCCTTAGTCCTTGATACAAATACCACTATCCCACCCCATCCCACCTCCTGTGCAAAGCCAAGTACAACTAGATAAGAATGGCCCGTGTGTGGATGCCCATGCCAGCTGAACACCTTCAATATTTCAATATAGCCTCAGCAAAGTGGTAAGATGCTGAGCATCAAGGGCCTTGGGCCTTGCTCTTGGATAAACAAAGCTGTTCGAAGACCACAGATTCTGAGGTCCAGGGAGATCTTGGCTGGCTGCAGACACCCTTCCATCGCTCGTTTCACTCAAGCCTGCTGCAGCCTCCCACATGGCAGGCACCATGCTGGGCACAGGGACTGCCCGTGGGATGCTGACGGCCTGTCTCGCTCAATGCTCCTTCCTGGAGATTCCTGTCATCTGCTCTTTCAGTATCTCCATATATAAATCAAGATGAAATAATTTCCATGGCAACTTAAATATGGCCACAGAGGCTACAATGAGATTTCTCAATGGTCACCACTTTTGTCCCTAGAAAAGTATATAAGGTCAATACATTTTCTGCTTTTGCTGGCAGCTTCACCTGCCATCCACACCTGTCACTGTCACCCCAGCCACAGAATCAGCATGTTCATCTCTAAAGCTCAGGACCATGCAGAGGGACACAGATGACACAGCAACAACAATAAAAACAAAGGCAAAAGCACGGTGTGAAGAGGCAGGAGAATCGGAGGCAGATTCAGACACAGCAGAGACAGAGGAGTATCCACCTGGGGCTTAAAACAACTGTGACTGAGAGGCCAGGGGCCCCAGTGAAGGAACAGACAGGCAACACGAGGAAGGATGGAAATTCTCAGAAAGAATAAAAAGACATGCTAGAAACAAAAACAGCCTCACAGAAATGAAGCTCCCCTTGAGGGCTCATTAGTAGACTGGACACAGCGAAAGAGAGAGTGGGCTTACAGGCATGTGGACAGAAGGTTTCCAAACTGGAAAGCAAAGAGAAAAATGACTGGAAAAACAGGGGACAGAATATCCCAGGACTGTAGGATGACCACAAAAAGTGTGGCGTACACACAATTAGACTACCAGGAGGACAAGACAGAACCAAGGGAATATCTGAAGCAATGCTATCTGAGAGTTTCCCCAAATTAATGCCAGACTCCAAACACAGATCCACAAAGTAGAGAACCCCACACAGGATAATGCAATGACAACCAAACAATCCATACTTACGCATATCATTCACACCACAGAAAAACAGAGATGAAGAGAAAATTCCCAAAGAAGCCGAAGAGGGAAAAGCACCTTACCAAAGAGAAGTACAGAAGCAAGACTACAAATGTCATCAGACTTCTCAAGACATCATGCAAGCAAGAGAGAGTAGTGTGAAATATTTTAATGTTTAGAGAACAACAACAAACATCAATGTAGAATTTTGTATCCTGTGAAATTATCCTTCAAAGGTGAGGAACCAATAAAAACTTTCTCAGATAAGCAAAAATCAAAAGAATGTGTTACACATGCCTACCTTGAAAAAAGCTTTTCAAAGAGAAAGATGCATGGTCAAAAGCTCAGACCTAAATAGAAGGAAAAAAAAAAAAAACAAAACAAAAAATACAAAACTTAAAAAAAAAAAACCTCAGATCTACATAAAGGGAGGAAGATCTTTAGAGAAGGGGTAACTGGAGGGAAAATAAGTTTTTTAATTTTTTTTATCATTAATTGATTTAGCAGGTAATAGTTTGTTCAAGGCAATAAGAGCAACAATGTGTCCGATGATTATAGGATGGATAAGTGAAATGGACACAGCAATGCTACAAGAGGGCCAGGCAGGATACTTTGTTATAAAGTTCCTGCACATCACATGAAGTGTCATGTTATTTGAAAGTGGACCTGGTCTAGTTGTAAACGATATTGCAAACTACAGGGACTAGAAAATTAAGATGTGCAACTGATATCTTCAAAAGGACAGAAATGGAAATATATTAAAGCCACAGAAAGCAGAAAGAGAGTGGAAGACAGACACAGTGACAAAGAACAGGGCAACCAACAGAAAACAGTAACTAGCACAGCAGAGATTAACCCAACCATAGAGGTTATCAGTGTAAATGTTGATGGTCTAAATGCAGAGACTCTCAGAGTGAATCAAAATATAAGACCCAACTATTTGTTGTCTACAGAAAGCACTGAATTTTAAGACTGGCATGCACAAAGCCAGCCAACTTATGCACATTCATAGTTAATTAAGGGAAATGAAGGCATGAATTAATTCCCAACCACTGCTAATCTCTCAGTGTTGACACAAACTCTAAACTACAACCAAAAAGCAAACCCTACTCCTTCTGATTAAAGAAAGATCATTGTAATAAATTCAATGAGTTATAAAAATTATGCTCAAGGAGCACATTTTGAAACAATGCAGCCCAAGAGAACACAAAAAATTATAATAATGTATCTAAATGAAAATCACAAAGACAAAGCCCAAGCTGGGAAGAATTCTGGAGTTAGCCAAGCAGAAACTCTTCTTACCCTGTGCTCCTACGCCTTTTATGAGCAGGCCTCCACTCCTGCTCACTGCCATTGCCAGCATCTCCCTCGATCATGAGGACACTGGGACTTAGGGCCACAATTCTCTGTGAGGCTTAAAGGACTCAGGACATAAACATTCCATCTCCATATAAAAAGCTGTATGGTGTAGATAGGAGGCGTCCCCAAAAGCTCACGGGTGAGACAAAGCAGGAAAGCTTAGGGGTGAAATACCTGGGTTAGGAGAGCCTGGACCTCATCACTGTGTCAATCCTCCACAGGATAACAGGGGGTGACAGAAGGCAAGCAGGGTGTGGCTGGAGGAGGGTCCCTGTGGGTATGACTTTGGGGTATCTGTTTTGTGAGCTGAGCTTAGCTTTTCTCTGCTTCCTGCTGCCATGTCCCCAGCTTCTTTCCTCTGGCCATACCCTTCCACTAGGATGTGCTTTCTTGCCTCGGGCTCAGAGGAATGGAGTTGGCCATCTATGGACTGAGACCTCTGAAACTGTGAGCCTTAGATAAACTTTCAGTCCTCTACATTGTCCTTGTCAAATCTTTTGATCACAGCAATGATAAAGCTGACAAAAACAAAAGCCTACAGCAAATACTTGTACTCTGAGAGGGAGGGGAGGAGGGGAAAAGGGAATAAGATCAATGTTAAACCCTGTTCCTTAAGAAGCAAATAAAAGGATCTCAAAGAAACCAACCCTTCCCTGCCTGATGGAAGCAGATTCACTGCCCTCTGAAACTCGGTTCCTTCCCTGGGTCTATTTTCCCGCCACAATTTCAATGCCCATAAGTAAGTGGTACATGGTGGGCAGAGGGAATCTACTTTACCAAGTTTCTTGCAGAGATCAAAGGTCTGGGACCATTATTTCCCATCAACACTACATTTTTTGGCCCCTCCACCTCTACAAGTGTGTTCCCTGGAATGTGCTCACCAAATCTCCCATAGGGTTCCCTATACTTCCCAGAGGGTGGGGTCATGTGACTTGACCTGACCAATGAGATATGTGAGCCGTCGTGACTTGTGTCACTTCTGGGCTGCATTATTTAAAAGCCTGCATGACTCTTCCCTTCCCTGGTGCAGAGCCTTTAGAAGCCACGTGTTGAGGTATCAACAGGTCCAGATCCCTGGAGAGAGCTAGGCCCTGACTCACCCCCCCATAGGAGAGGCCCAGCAGTCCTCTGCTAGAGAATATGTGAACTAGAACTGACTTTTCTTGGTCCCTTTGTTACTACAGCTTACTCCTCCTGGATTGCTCTTCCTCCTCTTTTCCCCCTACCCATCTTCTTCACAATTCTATTGGGCCCTACCTTCTTAGGGACACTTCTACTGATGTCACTTCCCCACCCCTAAGTGGGCTGGAGCTTCCCCTGCACTCCCACAGCCGTACTTCCCTTTTTCACAGCCTTAATCACTGGCCTTGGTACTGCCTCTCCTGCCTGTCTGCCCACTCAGAATGGCTGCTCTGTCACAGCCAGGGCTGTTTAGCTTAACAAGAGCCTGGTTCTGTGCCTGCCCAGAGTGAAGATGGCCGTGAGATAGATTTACACCTGTCCACCCGTGTGGCAAAGCATCCACCAAGGCCAGGGAAAGATGGATAAGGCACACTCAGTCATGCCCTCCCCTCCTCCTCCATCAGAGTTGCAAGCCCAGCAGGGGTGGGATGACAGGTCCATAGATAACCACAGCCCAACTGAAAATGTTAACAGAAATAAACAACTGTGGACCAGAGGCAAGAGAAGTGCCTACCAGCTGGGGGCTCCATGCAGAGGACAGCATCTGACCTGGCCCTGGCAGGAACAGCAGGACCTCGCTCGACAGGAAGGATGGCAGAGGCAGGGCTGATGTGGTTAGGTTTGGGGTAGCCAGGGCAGCGCTTTTCAGTCTTCCTGGGGGCCACTCTTCTCCATTCTCAAGCCAGGGTATTAGAGGCTGAATTGTAAAACCCTAGCCCCCAGGACCGAAGACTGTAACTGCATTTGAAGACAGGGTCTTTATGAAGGGAATGGGGCCAGGCGCTGTGGTGCATGCCTGTAATCCCAGCCACTCGGAAGGCTGAGACAGAAGGATCGTGAGTTCAAAGTCAGCCTCAGCAACAGTGAGGTGCTAAGCAACTCAGTGAGACCCTGTCTCTAAATAAAATACAAAATAGGGCTGGGGATGTGGCTCAGTGGTCCAGTGCCCCTGAGTTCAATCCCTGGTACAAAAAAAAAAAAAAAAAAGATAAAATGGGGTCACTAGGGTGCACCCTTATCCCACCCCGGTCTTTATAAAAAAGGAGACTAAAACACATATACAGACGACCAGGCGAGGACACAGGGAGAAGATGAACATCTGCAAGCCCTGTTGACACCTGATCTGATCCTTGATCTCTGGCTTCTACTCTCAGAATTGTGGGTAAACCCTTTCTGCCGTCGAGGCCCCATCCTGTGGGAATCTGTTATGGGAACCCGAGCAGACCAACACAAATGGGATGCAAGCTGAGTGGACTCACCCCATCCCAGGGATGAACACCTGCCAGGCCCAACCAGGCACAGTCCTTAAAAAAATAAAAAAGTCACCATATAACAGTACTCTGCAGACTGATATGATCTTGTCTCTTGCATGGCATGGCACCCATCATCACCCTAGGAAGCTGTCCGCTGCCTCACTTTCTGTTTGAGGCTGAGACCAGTCAGGCTGGACTTGAACCCCATCTTCAAAAGCCTGTTGCAGGGTTCCTCCCAAACCCCATGCCAAGAGAATAGCTGCTTCTCACTAACATCCTCAAATTGTCACATAACACCTGGAAGACTGGGTGTGGTGGGGACCTTGTAGTGAAGGAGCAGCCTTCAGCCTTACAGAGATGCTCTGAAGGCTCCACGCAGCCCAAACCCAGGAGGATGCTGAAGCACTTGTGAAAAATCCTCTGGGAGCAGGAATTAGGGAACAAAGCTGCAATCATAGGCCTATCAGATGTGCTCAGTGTCAGCAAAGTGCAGTCTGCTTAGCCCTCTGGGCCCTGAAAGGGAGGCCTGTCTTCCACAGTGTGTATGTGAGACAACAAGGCGCTACTCCAGTTCATGTGACCAAAACCAGCTCCTGCCAGGGGCCTCTCACTCCATGGTGTGTTTCTTTCCTTCTTCTGTTTGATGGTGATTAGCACCAGTCAAGACCCAAACTAAGGTAAAGAATTAGAATTCTACGAAATGGGGGCTGGGATTGTGGCTCAGAGGTAGAGCACTCGCCTAGCTTGGACAGGGCCCGGGTTCAATCCTCAGCATCAGTTAGAGTGCTGGTGGGAACTGGGCCCTTCTCCCAGCAGGGCAGGAAGCGCCTGTGGCTCACTCAGGCCTTCCTGGGGGCAGCACTGCAGGGGAGTGCACTCTCTCTCCCTGGCCATGTTCTCATGACCCAAGGAAATGACCACAAGGGGGATCAAACACATTTCCTCAACTGCGGGGACTGGAGATCTAGAAACCACATTTCCCAGACCCCCTTAGGACTGGGGTTCTGCACTTTCTTACAGGCTTGAACCCAGGACAGAGGGGAGCCAGTTTGGGGCAAGGCGCCATTTGCTGGTGTGAGCCGGAATGTGTCGGGGGCTCTAGTGTTCTACCATGGCTTTCTCATCCCTAGCTTGCAGCTGAGGCTGGGGTCAGCCCTGGGACAGGCTCCTGACCCCAGTCCCCAGGGGGGCAGAGGTGGCAGCTCCTGAGAGGCCAGACCTGGGGGTCACTCCTGGATCCAGCAGAGTCCTTGCCCTTTCACTTTCCAACCACACTGCATTACATCTCACTGTTTAAAGTAGCTCAAAAGAGCAGCTTCTGTTATCTGCACCCGAACACAAGCAAAAGCAGGGGTACCCCAGAACCTGAGTAGAGTTAGATTTAAATTTAATGAAGGAGCAGAAAACAACTATTTTATTCAAGCTCTCTACAAATAGACCCTCTATGCACCTACATGCCACTGGCGGAAGTTCCCATGCTAGAACCTGAGAACCACTGTGGAATGGGGAGTGCTCTCAAGAGTCAGCTCTGGCCTCAGGCCGAGTCAGAATCTTGACTCTACCACTTGTTGGTTGTGTGACCCTAGGGCAGATGACCTGTCCTCTCTGGGCCTCAATTCCCCCTGGAAAACAATGAGGAAATAATACTAATGTTTCCCTCACAGGGCTGCTGCAAGCACAGTGTGAGTCAAGGCTAAGGGGTTCCCTGAAGATGTGGTCTCTGAGGCCTTGATTCCTAGGCCTACTGAGCTCCCTCCTGGTGCTTCCTTCTATCCAGAATACAGCTCCCCACCCACCCCTCCTATTTGTCCTCCAGTGAGGTCAGTGCAACCAGACTCCCACACGTGTGCACACACACACATGCACACACAACAGCAAATGCCAGTTCTGTTTTCTTCTGGGCTTCTCTGAAGTCTGGGTACACTTGCCTGAACTTTAACCTGCTTTGGGCAGTTTCACATGGGCTCAATGATAAGACTTCATTATTCAAATGGCTCCCACCCCAGCTAAGCACTACTGAAAATCTCAGCATCAAAAGGGCATTTTAATGACAGAGAAACTTCTTGGTATACATTACAGGTGAAGCTATGCCCCCACCAAATTCAAGTGTTGAACTCCTAATGTGATGTGATTGAAGAGCACCTTTAAAGATGTGATTAAGGTAAAATGAGCTCAAAAGAGTGGAGCATAACCCAACAGGACTGGTGTCCTTAGAAGAGATTAGGATACAAAGGCAGAGAGGGTGTCATGCAGAGAGCCAGGCAGAGGTCTGGGTGCTGCCTCTACAAGCCAAGGGGCCCAAAGCCTGCACAAAGCACCAGGAGTGGGCCTGCAGAAGGCCCTCCCCACACCTTTGAAGGGACCAGCCCTCCACTCTGGTATTGAACCTCTGGCCTCTCATCTCTTTCTGGTTCTTAAACCACTCAGTCTGTGGCACCATTAGACAGCCCTAGGAAACTCAGAAATTCATTAAGTAATGAGAGCAGCTAAGAAATATTGTCCCATTTTTCTTTGAGACCCATTTCATACATACAAAGAGAGGAAAAACCCCCAATGGAGCAGAACAAAGGCTAGCCACCATCTCCAGCTCACACCTGGGCTGTCCCTGGCTGTCTTTTCCTTTTTCCTTTTTTTTTTTTTTTTTTGGGGGGGGAGGTGGGAGGGTTGCTATAATCAACAACACACATCCTTCCACATAAGCCCAGTGCACAGGCGATGATGGGCCCCAGCGGAGTGGCTGGCTCAGGGATACCACACCCACTAGGTGACTGAGGTGACTGCCAATGTGCCCCAGAAAATCTGCACTGGCAGCCTTCTCTGGAAGAGAGTGGCCAGCCTGCTCTGTCCACACCCAGCATTGAGGTTCTCGAGCTCCCTTCAGCATGTGAGGTGCCTTCCGGTGGTGTGGACTGGGGGCCTCTGCTAGGGCAGCATAAGTCCACATTCGGGGTAGTGGCGGAGACCAACATCAGTGACTCCCAAGGGGCCTTTGTCACCACTATGTGAGTTTTAATCTCCTTTTCATCTGTCTTCTCCAAGACATTTTCCACAATGAAAATGAAATGTTTGAAATGCTTTTACATAGAAAACGGATTAGATATGCCCCAGACAACTCGGTAGAAGAGCACTGCTCCCACCTGGTGGAGTTCTTTGGTTATTAAGAAAAATACAAATAAGCAATGGCAATAAAGATCATTAATTTCCCAAGGTCAACTGCAGGCACCTGTCAGGGTCATTTGTGCTCAGAGCCATGCCTGGCATACAGCAGACACTCAAAAATGGCGGCCTCTTTCTTACCCTTTACAGAAGCAAAAACAAAGGTTCAAAGAGGATCTTGCCCAAGACCCCCAACCTAAGGAATGCAGAGCCAGGTGCACAGGACCCATCCTGCCTGCATACAGCAGGCCTGGGCCTGCCCTCACAGCCAAGGGGACATACGTGAGGGTGGTGACCTAATCGCTCATGGAGAACAAGAAGCAGCTACCGACATGGAAAGCAGTACTAAGCCCTCCCAGCATCGCTGCTTTGAAAGTGAACACTGATTACATTTCTCAGGAAATGAGGGCACAGTACATCACTCCCAATGCCTGGCCTCTGAATGCCCCTTCTCCATCATGCACCCAGGAGACAGTCCTTCCTCTGAACCACTAACAGCTTCCATACCTTGGTCCACAGAAGCCAGCAGGGAAAAGCAAGAGCTATTTCTGCACGGAGTAGAAAGCTTACCTAGGGGCCAGGGACAGCCCTCCTCACCACTGGCACCGGACAGTGTTAATGGGGAGACCCTCATCACTCCTGCCCTCAGGCTCCAGGAAGAGAATGCAGCACTTGAGGTAACGGTAAGGTCAAGTGTTGTGTGGGTGTTAGCCGTCCTTTTCTCACCTTAAAGGTCAAGATGCTCCCTGAAGACACTTGGGAGAACACAGAAAAGGAAAAGGAAAGGCAGCTCCCTCCGGCCCCGCCCAAACGCTGAGCATGCTAACGCTGGCCAGGCTGCTGTTCGAGAGATGGTTTTTACTTGTCTTTTAGACTCAGGCCTATCAATCATGGTCTAGCTGCCTTCCCCATCTCATGTCATAAAATCAGCACTTTGCGAGCTAGTCTGCGGAGTGGTGGCAGATGCCCCCTTGTCCATTCCTTGACTCAATCTGGGTCTCTCTCACCCTCTCCATTCAGTAGGGGATGACTGAAGCCTGTGGGGGGCCAGCAAGCCTTGCTCCCTCCACTTCTTGGCTATGGCTCTAGTGAGTGCCTCCTCTCCTCCTCTGTCTCCTGGGGTGGCACTGAAGGAGAGAAGACCTCTCCACAGGGAAGGGAGAGGCAAAGGAAGAAGCTGCATCACCATGCCAGCCACAGTCTGCTTTGGACAAAGAACCAGCCCTTCCTGCCTGCACTTAAAGGGCAGCAAATCTAGTGTAAATTGGCCTTAAAAGCCTTAGCCTGTCAGCCATTCCTTTCCAGCTCAGGTAAAACTGTAATGCCACAAAAAAGAGCTGAGCATTGTAGTCTATAAACATATGTCATAGCAGACGCAAGAAAAACCCAGGCCTAATGGCTTCATGGGTGGATTATACCAAGGTTTAAAGAAGAATCAGTGGAATCCTCTTCCAAAAAGTGAAAAAGGAAGGCACCCTTCCAAATCGCTCTGAGGCCAGTACTGCATCAACGGCTAACAGGCAAGTACCGCGAGAACAGAAAACCACAAACTAATAGAACCAATGAGTAGAGATGCATAAATCCTCAGGAAAACACTAGAATAAAACCCTGCAACATACAAAAATAAATATATACCATGACCAAGTGGTATTTACTCCAGGAACACAGAGTTGGTTTAAGATTGAAAAACAAATCCAGGTATTATACCATGTAAAGAGAGTAAGGGACAAAAACCTCACAATCATATCAACAGGGACAGAAAAGACATGTGACAAAATCCAAGAGCCTTTCATGATAGCACTCAACCAACCAGGAAAGAAGATAAGTGCTTCCTCAAGCCAGCCAAGGGCTCATGTGGACCAGCCACAGCTAACACCATCCCCATGGGAAGAGATGGAAATCCTCCTAAGGTCAGGAACAAGATGAGGATGTCCCTCTCCCCACTTCTATTCAACACCAAACTGGAAGCTTTAGCCAGGACAATTAGGCAAGAAAGAAAATAAAAAGAATCCAGATTGGAAATGGAGAAGTAAAACTACCTCTATCTCCAGCTGATATGATCACGTATGTAGAAAACACTAAGTAAGCTATTAAATTAAAACTACTCGAACCAGTGAGTATGTTCAGTAATGTGATAGGATACAGTCTTAGTACATACAATCAACTGGATTTCTACATACCAGTCACAAACAACAGGGAAAACAAAATTAAGAAAACACCCAGAAAGAACCCAGAGGATGCAGGTACTATTTTGCACTCCCACTGGATTGGCACGATCATTCATAACCAAACATGAAATCCACAACAGCATGCCCTCCAGCATCCCCCTCAACAGAACCTGCAAAGGCTGTTCCCCCTGACAGATGAGGAGCCCAAGGGTCATAGAGGTGAGGCCACTTATGGAGGCACCAAGATTTGAGAACAGGTGATTGGATTCCAATAGTTATGCCACGTCCCTGCACTGTCCCTACCCAGCCCTCCTGGCCCAGTAGCTCTCTGTTTGGCTGCACATCAGAATTTCCTGGGATGCTCTTACAAATACCACACCTAAAACATAATCATAACATGGTCCAACAAATTTGCTTCCAAAAATCTCTGAGAGCAGGGTCTTCTCTAGCTGAGGACACTTCTCTAGCTGCTGCTCATCCCTGCTGTTGGAGTGGTGAACTTGTCCCAGAACTCAGTTCTTTCTCTAGCTATCATCTGTGATGGCCCAATAAACCCTGTTCTTCAGAGACCTGTGGGCTCAAGAGTTGACACACAGACCTGCTAAGTGGTTCCAGTATGCTCCAAGTGGAGCACCAGCTAGAGGATGATGACCTGGTGGTGCTGGTGCACTGTCACAGACTGAGAGCAGGGTAGCTGCATCTCCTAGTGACACGGCCAGGAGACAGAATGATTCACAGTCTGGAATACTGGCTCATGCCCAGCAGATTTTCCTGGTGCAGAGGAGAGGCACCATTTTGCATTTGTTTTTTTCTTAAGCAAATGAGGATTTTAAGCCTTGGCATCAGGCTCCATGAAATGCACGCCAACAATACTTTTTTCCAGCCCTGTGCTACACATGGGACACCACTCAGATGCCAAATGCTTTCTTTGGGCACAGACTCTGCAAAGAGAGAGTCTACCTTTTCATGATGGAGGAAGCCAACTTCCTCATTTTTTTCAGCAAATCAATTCACCAGCATATCCCAAGTACCAGCCATGCATGGAGAACCAGGAGCAGAGGGAGGATGTGCAGCCAGGGCCTGCAGAGCTCCCCTGCAGGCTGTGGGTCTGTTTTCTCCTTCACTTGCTTCTCACTGTCCCTGTCACTCATGCCCTCAAACACACTAGCCAGAGGTCTAGGTAGCAGAACTTTGTCTGCAGGCATCACCACAGCATTCCCAGGCTTGGTCTAGAGGAAGCACATATTTGGTTTATGAATAGATGTCCATGCATAGGCATGGAGAAAGGAGATAGGATTCTCCACAGGGCCTGGAGATTGGGTGGGAAGAAGGAGAGAATGTAGGAAGGTGCCAGAAGCCTGAGCAGGTGGTGGTGGTAGTGCTGTAGGGTACTTTAGGTCTACTGGGAAGGGGGAGGTGAGGAGTCCAAGAGGCCAAGCAGCTGCTCATGAATACACAGAAGCAGAGGCCAGGATCCATACTCTTCTCTGATGGACCATGGCCTTAGAGAGGGACAAGAGAGGCTGGAGGGCTGCTGGGACTGACAGGTTGAGGCATACTTTAATGGGAAAAAAATGCTCGGCCCAGGGTACTAGGGGCCACATGTCCACTGCCTCCTGCAGTCTGTACAGCCTCAACACTTGGAGCAGTTTGTGACACCCTCTGATCCACCATGGACATAGGTCTCCTGATCCCCACACCTGTCACCAGTAGACACTAGGCCAGGCTGCCGAGAGAGACTCAATCTAAGGGGACTGCTTTATTGTTTTTTTTTTTTTTTTTTGAAAAGTAAGTAATGTTCTTAATTGTAAAAGTAAAATCAGGAACCAGGGTTTTAGTTTAGTCGTAGAATGCTTGCCTAGCATATGCGAAACCCTGGATTTGACCCCCAGCACTGCAAAAAAAAAAAAAAAAAAAAAAAAATCCTATTATGACTTGGATATGAGGTATCCATCAAAAGCTCCTGTTAATTCAGTAGTACTGGATTATGACAGCTGTAACCTAATCAGTCCATCAATAGCTGGGTGGTAACTGTATGCAGGTGGGGCATGGCTAGAGAGGTGAGTCACTGGGAGTGTGCCCTGTTGCCCCTTCCCTTGTCTCTCTCTCTCTGTTTTCTGACCCCTTCATGAGCTGAGCAGCTTTCCTCCACTGGGCCCTTCCAACATGATATGTTGCCTCATCTTGGGCCTAGAGCAATGGAATTGGCAGTCCATGGACTGAATCTCAGAAACCATGAGCCCCAAATAACTTTTCCTCTTCTAAGTAGTTCTTGTCAGGTATTTTGGTCACAGCAATACAGCTAATTAAAACACCTCCAAAAGGAACAAAAATATTAAAATAAAAATAAAATCATGCTACCAAAATAATTTGGAGAGGTTCAAAGAAGAAGACAAAATGAATTTACAGCCTTCCCCCACTCAATCCCCACCCCCAACAGCTATGGCTCAGGGGCTGGTGTGTGCCTTTGAAGACCCTTCCCTCAAAGAACATGGCCAAAAGGGAGTGAGCATTGTGCCCAAGCTCCACTCTGCAGATACCCACAGTCTATGGCAGATACTGCCACTTCCCCTTGCGATGTACACGAGAGAACTCAGACTTTTGGTGAAAGAAAGTGACAGGGCCTGAGGCCACCCAGGTAAGAAAGAATGGATTTAGGGGTGGGGATATAGCAAGGACCCAAGTTCAATCTCCAGTACCCCTCACCCAAAAAGTAATGTCCATTTCATTTCCCCTCCAAAGAGCAAAACAATAGGGCTGGAGTTGTAGCTCAGCAATAGAGCACTCACTTAGCGCGTGTGAGGCCCTGGGTTTGATCCTCAGCATCATGTAAAAATAAAAAAAAAAGGTATTGTGTCCAACTACAACTAAAAAATAAATATTCTTTAAAAAAATCAAATGATAGAGCTATAAATGACCTAATCTAAAATTCCATATTTACATCACAAAGTCCAAGTTATATAGAGTTCCCTTTCTGTCTGTAGGGTCTTTTTCTCCCAACCTAGCCAGGGACCTGCACCTTGCACCGCCCGTCTCACTCCCACAGAGACAGAGCCCCTTTACCCCAGGCTGGGGAAGATGAGGCCAGGCGCTTGCATGATGGGCTCAAAAGCTACCACCAAGCAACAGCACCCACAGCTGGCCTGTGAGATGATCCCACCCCTCAGAGCCACCTCTCCCAACCAGCTCTTCACTGTGCCTGCACTCCTCTCCCAGCAGGCCACTCTCCTTGGTCCCTGCCCTCCTCCACTCCCCTCCACTGACATACTTTTCAGAATGTCGCTGCCCCCTTCCCCTTCTCCACTCCTAAACCCCAAATCCTCCAAGGCCATTTTCACACTTTCTACAAACACGCCAACAAGTTTATGGAGCACCTGCCAAGCCCTGGGGAGACAGGTAGCACTTCCCACCACTGCTTCCCTACAGCACCACATTCCACCACATCTGAGACAGAATGAGCCACTGCCAAGTGCAGGCCACACTGCATTCTGGGTATTAGCTCCAGAATCTCCCTCATTCTTCCAGCCAGGTGCTGTCCCTCTCCCCACCCTCCCCCCATTATAGAGAAAGAGAAACTGTGCTCCAGAGAAATTAAGGGGCCTGCCCAAGACCAGGGGCTGGGAAGTAGCAATGCCACCAGAGCTGGGTTGCACAGTAAGCTTCTCAAGGGCAGCATCCAAGGTCCACTGGCCTCTGCATCCCCAGGCCCCTGCTCAGGGCCTGACGCAGCAGGTTCACAACACTGTTTGCTGAACTGAGTGCTTTCTGCATCCAGGAATAGACATCTGCTCCTGATGCTGCACTGTACAGTGCTCGGCCGGCTTCGACCTTGATGAATAGAGCTGGTACCACTGGCAGCGCCCACAGAGTCTTCTTGGCTTCCTCCCTGAAACACAGATTCCCTCTGGGCCCCACAACACTGCCCACCTGTCCCCAAGTGCAAGGCCCCCAGTCAAGCCCTAATGTTACCAGTAGGAAGATGACTCTTTAAAAAACACCTTTATAAACACAGGCCTTTAAAACCAGTTTCCTAGGCCATCAGAGAAAGAAAAGATCATAGGGGAGAGAGCTACACACCAGCCTTTTAGCAAGATGGAGCATCATCTCCAAAAAGAAGACGCCCACTTCTACACCTGCAGTGGCTACCCTCAGGGTGCTCAGGTGGCACTCATTCAGCAGCTCCCTTCTACCCACCAAGAGCACAAAGTCTCAGCTTCTACCTGACCCTTCCAGCCCCACCTATTCCTCTCCCTATACCCCAACTGCCTCCAGGCCATGGTCCAGGGGCTTTGGCCTGGCAGTCAAGGCCCTCCATCATCTGGTCTGGGCTCATTACCTCTCCCAACAGGCCAAGAGTGAAACCAACATCCACCACGTACCGTACCTGTCCCCCGCCACCTCCCCACTCAATCCTCACGACAACCCTGAGGGAAAAAAAAAAATCCCACTACTACCCCTATTTTCCATTGAGTTCAAGCAACTTTCTCAAGATCTTAGCTTTGAGATGGCAGAGCCAAGACTGAAGACCACTGTGCCTGCTTCACCACCTCCCACACCACCCACTACTGCCCACCTATCCCCAAGTGCAAGGCCCCCAGTCAAGCCCTGAGTCCTCCAGTCCCCCGGCTCTAGCTGTCTGTCCTCCTGTCTTCCTGTCCCTCACACTCAAACTCCTCTGCAGGTCAGAGGTCAAAAGCAATGGAGGCTAAATAGCAAAGTGGTTCAGAAGTGGAGGGGACCTCAGGCAAATCCATTTCTGTCCAGATCTGTTTTGTCATCTGTAAAATGGATTAGACAACCACACCTGGCTCACAGTGCTGGGAGGAAGGTCAGATGGCAGTGTAAGCAAAGAGCAGCTGGTACATGACATCACCTTGCACTTCCTGTCACTCCTGGCCTGCAGCACTCTCCTCTAGGTCTGCTCCACTAGGCAGTTGAGCCACTTAATAGATGTCTCACAACTGGAAGGACAGAGTAGGGGGAAGAGAGAAGGAGGGAAAGTAAGGGAGCTCTGCGAACACAATAACAAACACAGTTTCTCCCACCATGCCCTCACGACAACCACGGACTTGATGGGGCGTTGCAGTCCCCACACACAAAGAAAGCAAAATTCTGCAGTGGACACCAGTTGAGTGTCCTCTAATTCAATTCAATTTGGACACTGTCTACCTGGAGACAGTGTCAGACCCCACGGTTAAGGTCTGAGTCCCAAGTGACTACATGACTTGGTGCTTCCGGCCGACAGCTATAAATCACAGTTCCCATGGCCCCCTCCTTGGGCTCAACTGCCTTGCTAAAGCAGCTCATGGTACTTGGGGAAACCCTCCACTCACATGTATAAGAGATACAGATGACATGCACAGGGTGACACACATGGCAGGGAGGGAGCCCTGGTACCAGGTGCCTCTGTGGATTCAGCTATCCAGAAGTTCCCCTGTCCCTTTGGATTTTATACAGCTGTCATTGGTGGGCATGGCTATGTCACTGGCACTGTGATAAGCTCCCCATCCCTTCCTGGGGCAGGAGTGGCCTTGGGGGTCCCAGGACCAGCCTCCATCCAAAAGCTAATTGGGGATGGCCAGCCACCTGTCAGTCATCACATACAAGCTACTCATCACTCTGGACATTGCAAGGTCTTCTGGTGTTGTGTTGCAGGAGCATGAATGAAAATCAAATGCATACTTCCAAGGTCAAAGGAATCAGGAAATCAGCCTGGGACTTTGAAGACACCAGCTGGCACACCCTGCTCTCAAGGAAGCCTAAAGGACACATTTCTTCTAATGTAGCCATGACACTCCACTGTGACTCCATGAACAGCCCTAACTTACCCAAGCTTCACTTTCTCCCCTCTGGGGGAAGCTGTGTGGCCAAGGCCTTGAGCACCACCCTCCATCCCTGACATCCTGGTTCTCTGCATGCTGTGACCTGAGGGCAAGGTCCCACAGGACAGTAGGTGTCAGCACATCTAATCACAAGGAGCCTCTAGAGGAAAAAACACAGCACAGGATCCTGACTCTGGGAATGTGTGTGAGACACGGAGTCCCCACTTTTCAACTCCAGTTCTTCCTTCAAGACCCTTACAAAACTTCACTCTTGCAGTAGGAGGCTTTGCAATCCCCTAAGTGAGTCCCCATAGCAATTCTAACAGCCCACACCAGTTACCCACAGCAAACCTGAGGAGTCTGTAACAGGCCAACCCATGCACCCCATGCATACGCCCTCTCCCACCTGAGGACCACGCAGTCAAATCCACTCTCATCCAGCCAACTGAGCTCTACCTAGATTCTCCTGGCACCTGGTTCAGCAGAGGCTCAGATATCTGTTCCACATCCAACAGCACCTGATTCTACCCAGGCCATCCCTGCCCACTGGCCTCAGCCCCTGCTTCAACTCAGGGCTTGGAGTGGGAAAGAGAGCCCCAAGCTTTGCATCAGGAGTCCTGGACTTTGAAGCCTATTCCTCTCTCAACCCATTGTGTTGACCCTGGCACTCCCTAGACCTCAAATTATTTTATCTTTTGAAAATGGGATTTAAGACTGGGCAGAGTTGGACCAGAGCATCCAAGCACTGCTATGACTCTTGCACGCGAGGCACACAGCACACATTTACTTTTTAAAATCAACTTTACTGAAGTGCAGTTCACACTTTAAGCAACAGCTCAAAGAGTTTTGACAACGGGGATATAATACATGGTCAGGAACCCCCAAAGGTTCCCACAGGTCCCTTTGCAACCCATCTTATTTGCTTTAAAATTTTGCTTAAAATCACTGACTTTTGAAATATATATATATATATAATGAATTCAGGCCAAAATATTTCATGAAATTGAAGACTTACTGTGTGAGTTCTAGTTGCCTTAACACACAGTAACACATTAACATAAAACATCTGTCCACATGAGAACTGGCGTCCTCTCATGCAGTCTCACTAGGCAACACCTAATGAAGAAATGGCTCAAGGCCAAAAGTTCAGATTCCTCATTTTACTCACCAGAGTCTAGCCCAGGGCCTGTATGCAGCAGGTGCATACTAAAACTGACTGCCAAACCAGTCTGAGTGCAAGGACCATTCTTAGAGCCCCCAAACCTCCCTGGATGATGCAGTCCAGCCTCCAGGTGGTAAGTCACCAGCCTATGCTCTGCAGAGCTACGGGGACTACATTTAGGGAGACATGGGCTCCAGGGGAAGAGAAGTGCTGAAGCAAAACTGGAGGCAGGTGGGGGCAGAAATGAGCAGCAAATCCATGAAAGTACAAAGAGGAAACATCTGACAGTGCAACTCTCAGTTCTCAGTCTTCTGCCTGCATTTTAGTCTATCAAATTATTTTAATAATTCAGTCATTTTCACATCAAAACCACTGCAAGAAAAAACAACTAGGATGTGACTCTGCCCATTCAGATGGGGCCTGCAGAGAGCTGCACAGACTGGCCCCCTTCCAAGTTCCCATTTCACAACAAGCCATATAACTGAAAGGAAGCCTTCTATGCCCTGAGCAATTAGGCAAGGGCTCTTTTAGATGTCCACGGTCCTTTAAAAACATAGGAATAGAAATGAGTTGGGGAGGGATCCATTTAACCTGAGGAGGCAGCACACAGACATTTGGAGGACTCCCAGAGTCCCATGACACATGTTTCGCTGCATGCAGGGGCCACAGCCAACTTTGCAGCCCTGGCTAACAGAGTTCCTGTCAACCCAGTCTCTGACACCCCTCTACTAATTTATTTATTGTCCAGGTCTACTCTCAGTTCCCCACCCGAGCCATAAGGAACCATGAACACTGCCCTAAACATGCCACTGTGACTTTACATGTGCCAGTTGACCAACAGACAGCCCTCCCTTCCTTCTCACTTGGGAAACCCCTATTCAGTCCTCAAAGGCCCATTCAACCACCACCTCCCCTAAGAAGCCTTCCGCAGGAAATTTCTCACTCCACAAACCAGCACAGAGTAATGGAGAAGGGACACTAGCAGGGGTGAAGCCAGTTCCAAGGGCCCTTCCTTCTTTGTCCAGTATGAAAAGGGATCTGTTGCTCATCCCAGGCAGTGGGGAGTCAGGCAAGAGCTGTGAGCAGAGAAACAACGCAGCCAGACCAGTGTGCTGGGAAGATATTTCTGGTAACAGTGTGGGGACAGGTTGAAATTGGATCTGGAGCAACAAAATTCATTCTCTGGCAGCAAAAAATCTGTAGAGTTGACTATTTCTGTCCACAGCATCCTCCACGGCGACCCCAGCTTCCCAAGGAAGAAGTACTCTCACCCAGCAGAGGAAACAGTAGTCCCTCTTCCACCTGCCTGGCTTCAGTGCCAGCCACCACACCAGCCAGCTAACACTCTCCTGGCCTTGCCAGGCGCTGGCTCTGGGCAGATCTCTTTAGACCCCATACTAACAATAACCTAAAAAGTAGTGGCCATTCTCATCCCATTTTTGGACTGAAAAATTACAGAAAGGTAAATGAACTTTCCCAGAAGTGCACAGTTACTACAGGGGGTTTGAATGCAGGCAGTCTGGCTCCAGGTCCCGATGGACAGAACAACAGCCAACTCCTAACTCACGCTTAGAAACCCACAGCAGCCCTACTGCCTGATGGACCCTAAGAAGCCAGGGGGTGTCCACCCAGATACATGACTGCTGGGACATGTATGGACATGCTTTCATTAGGGAGAAGAAAAAAAACAGTTAAATATCTGCTAATTATCCACCAATTGAATACACTGGAGAACTGTGACATAATGGGATAACTAAAGCTCTATCATCTCAAATGTTGGTCTACAGTCCTGCATTCCAGTCCCCTGGTGTACCTGTCAAAATGCAGCTTCCTGGGTTCCTCAGACCCACACAATGGCCATGTCTTGAGGGTGGGGCCTGGCAATCTAAAATATTGCATGATATTATTGTTTGTTTTTTGGTTTTGAACCCAGAGGCACTTAACCACTAAGACACATCCCCAACCCTTTTTATTGTTTATTTTGAGAAAGGGTCTTGCTGATCTTCTTAGGGCCTCTCTAAGTTACTGAGGCTGGCTCTGAACTTGTAATCCTCCTGCCTCAGCCTCCTAAACCACTGGGATTACAGGTGTGCACCACCATGCCTGACTGCACGTAAGTTTTTCTGCACAGTAACATCTGACACCATTGCTGGGGATGAATTTTTATTGCCATGGAAAAAAGATTGCCATGGAAAAAAGACCTCTGCGTAGCTTTGTCCACAGGACACACAGGCTGGTCCTCAGAAGTGGCCCACCAACAAACACACAGAAGAATGCTCCCACACTGCAGCCACCCTACATTCACCCTACCATGAGCATTTTCCACTTCTTGACCTTTCTGCAAAGAGAATGCCCACCATCATTTAACTGGCACTCAATGCCCTGTCATCATTTAATTGGCACCATTTCCCCCCTCTTTAGTGGTACAAAAGTACTGGTGCATATTCCAATTAATGGCATCTCCAATTTAATAAAAGGTAGAGAATCCATAATTCTGATTAAAAATTTTAAGTCAGTGCCAACACAGCTAACAGATTGTTGGACACGCCCTTTCTTACAATTTGCAAAAATAAACCAATGCCATCTGTTCTGAGCTTTCAGCCTCAGCCCTGACTGTCCCGGTGACCCATGGCTCAGCCACTGAGATGCAAATCCAAGAGCTGAGGCAAATGAAGGCTTTTACCTGTCTCACCAGGGGGACTCTGGACAGCACCACTGGGGGATTCCACACTACCTCCTTCCTCAAAGGCTGGAGGCAGCTCTGGGCTCCACCCAGATGACATCCCAACCCCACGGTCCCCAATGTGTCTGATCTTGTGAACATCATGACCATGCCTGGTACATGGATGTTGCTTTGTCTGAAATAGCTGTTGGTTCTGCTGAGACTGTTCAGGGACCACACCTGTTGGCCAATGACAATAGCCCTGTAATTTCCTATAATTAGTCCCTTGGCTTATAGGAGTTAAATTCTCTTTGGGATTGGAATAAAACAAAATCTGAGATGAAGATCTGGCCCATGATCCAAATCAGAATAGGTAATTGATGATTCTCTGAAAAGCAACAACACATATGAGTATAAGGGGTTGTGATATCTAGGAAACATGAACAGAGAGATATAGGAACCCTCACACTTTCAATGAAACTTCAGCCTATACTTTCCATAATACTTTTCTTTTTTGACTAAAACTCCTCATTCTCCCAATCTTTCATGAGCCAGTGATGCAGCCCAGCAATTCAGAGCCAGGATGCCGAGGCTAGAAGGCCAGCTCAGCCACCTTCCCCAGGAGCCTGGACACTCCAGCCTCAGCTGCCTCGTATGCAAACCAGTGTCCACTCTCTCTGGTTTCACAGCTGCTAGACAGGTCAGGCCCACCTCTCCACATAGCACCAGCCCGAAGCACCAGACACAGGGCTGAGTAAGGAGAGAGCATCCCAGGGACGGTTGTGCACGCATCAGCAGTGCTGGGTCACGATGCAATGGCTTTCTGTGGGTCGTTTTAACAATGCTAAGAGAGCTTCACAACTTCAGAAGACTTAGCTAGACCGTATTTCCAGGGGTCCAGCAATAGAGGGTGGTGCTGTGAGGCAGGGCTCCAAGTGCCGCCAATACCCCTTCCCCACATGCAACCCTTGGCATGTTTCTCCTGCTCCCCCTACCTCCCTCCCCTTCCTGGAGGATGACAGAGTGGAGGACAGTCCATGAAATCATGCCCCATACACCCCAGCTTTGCCCTGTGGATTCTCCAGGCCTCCTACCCATGGTCACTGCTACAATGCGAAGCAGGGACAGGAGAGGGTTCCACTGGCCGGTGTGTTAGCCACCTTCATCTGGTCACCAAAGCAGAGCAGGTGTTCGGAAGCTAGACAAAGGGTTGGATTTGGAGCCACAGGTAGAACATGGGAAGGAAAAGGGTGAGGATATCCCAGAAGGGCTAGAGTGTAAGGAAGTGATGGCCGTCTAGGACTATCTGGACCCCTCCAGAGAGAGGTCATCATCCTCAGATAGGAAGTCCATATTTTTAGTTTAGAAAAGAAATCTTGTCTGAAAACCTCAAGGTGGAAGTTTGTGCCTCTCTCCTTAGGGACAGAAATGAGATTGCTCAACAGGTCAATGAGACAGCAGAAAGTCTTGCAGCAGACCCAGGACCAACACAGGAACTTGGCACAGAAGATGGAAGTTAAGAGCTGACCCACTAACACTGTACTGGGATAAGGGAGCAGCAACTTAGGAACAAACAAAACTGCATGCCCACCTAGATCCTTATAGCAAAACAGAGTGCCAGTGGACTACAAATTTAAATGAAAAGGGAGAAGCCTTAAGTTTCCTAAAAACAAATACTTAAAGACTCTCAGGAAGGAAGGAAAGGGTCTAAGATCCTACAAGGTAGGTTTTTAAACCTCTATAGAGCAAAAGCATCATGGAGAAAAACCTTGAGTGGAGAAAAAACACTTATAACATATAATAATAGACCACAAGTTAATAGTCTTATTACATTAAGAAATTACAGAAATAAAAACTGTTTTATGGGACACACAAACAGAAAACTTAGTGTAAATAATGATGAAGCACTTATCAAAGAATACCAAAGGGCCCATCCCCAGACAAGATGCTCAACCTCAAAAAAATGAAAATGAGAATTTTCACCTCACACACACCATCTCTCCCCATCCTCACCAACACCACCATCCAAGATTTAAGATATTCATTCGCCATTGGCAAGGTTCTGGGAGACTGCTATTCTTCACCCCTGGTAAGTAGGAAGGGACACAAGTTCTCTAGGTGCCTTTGGTGGTTTCTGTGAAGTCTCTAAGTGTGGGTTGTTTTGTTCACTAGCTTCACTTGTAGAATCCACCCAAAGGGAACAATCTGCACAGACAGGCTCAGTAAGGAACTGGTTAAACAAGCATCAGCAGACCAAGCCATGGCGGTAGAAGCCGGGGGAGGCTCTCCACACCTGCTGTCTGAGTGTGGGCCACATGTATGATCCCATTTTGCAGCAGAAAAGCCTGCATCAAACACTCACTGGCATCACAACCCTGATGGTGAGGTTAAACCAAGAAAGCAATTTCCATCTGGGGCTAGGGAACCCAGGCTGGGCGAAAAAGAGAACTGAGAAGGAGACAGTGCAAAGCTCATGACAAGGGCAGGGAGTGAAAAGAGGAACTGAAGAAGCAGGAGGGGCTCAGGCCAAGCGGGCAGAGAAGAATGCAGACAGGGAACATGGCCCGCAGTCAGAAGTGAGCACCAAATGCCAGGGCTGTGATGGAACTGGTGGGATTTCAGAGCTCCCAGAGGTGCTGGTGCAAGGTTCAGTGCCAAAGAGCAAGAACCTTCTTTCCTACCTAACAGCAACAACCAGTAGGTGGATAAAACTGGAAGGGGAGCCCACTGAGTGGCAAGGCCAGAGTCATGTGAGCATGGGCTCCACGATGACACAGCCACTCAGGGCAGGGACACATGGTTTGGGACAGCAATTCTCAGGCTTTACCATGTGTGAGAAGCACCTGGTGAGCTCGCTGAACCCCTTTCCTGTTGCCCCTCCCTAGCGATGCTGCGCCATGGGTCAGATGCATGAACGTACACTTCCACCCAACCCCAGTGGAGCAATGCAGTTGGTCTGAGGATCGCACCTTTGTGACCCTGGCTTAGGTAGGCTCTGAAGCCAGTCCACCAGGGTTTGAACCCCAACTCTATATGCACTAACTGTATGGCACAGTGCCTTAGGATCTCACCTGGAAAATGGGGCAAGAGGTGGTATCTACTTCACAGGCCCCTCTGTGGGCATCAACAGATCAACACAGGTAAGATGCCCACAGAGGGCCTTAATACACCCTGGGATTTTGTACATTCCACCACTACCACCACCACCACAATACCACCACCACTACCACCACCAATACTACTACCACTTCCTCCACCACCAATACCACTGCCAATACCACAAACACTACCTCAACCACCAATACCACCACCACTATCTCCACAACCAATACCACCACCAATACCATCACCACTACCTCCACCACACTATCACCATCACCGCCATCAGCACCTCCACCATCACCATAATCACCATACCATGGCTACCCACTGCCACCCCAGCACTGCCATTACCATTTTCACTATCACCATAACATTAATAAATCCCAGCTGCAGAAAACAGGTCTCCAACGAGAAAGGAGCAGAATCATGAAAGAAACAAGACCAGGCCTGTATCCAAGTCCTGTGCTGCTTCACCCTGGCCTGCCCTCCTTCCCAGCACCCCCAAGATGCCCAGATGGCCTAATCTGAACCCTAGAGAGGAGAGAAGACCCAATCCTGGCCCATCTGTAGGTAGCTCAAGGCCATCCCTTCAGCTCAACCCACACATGGCATTAATGCTAGGGCAGAATCAGCCAGGACACGGGCATCCAGGATGGCAGTGACCATATTTCCTAAAATGACCTTCTGTCCTTGGATGATGAGGCCCTGGGACTTCTTACCCAGGACTAAAAGAAGAATATGGACAAGTTTTTCTTGCCTGCAAGGCTCGGCTCATGTGGCTGCCTCACCAGACACCTCCCCTGTCCCTCTGCTCACCCAGAAGCCACTATACATCTCCTGGGCTCCCTACTCCAGGGCAGACAGGGAAATGGGAACAGCTGCTGTCCTTACCTTACCCAAGACCTGGCAGGAGGGGCAGCTCATAATCTGAGGATTGCACTGGAGTGAGGTCAGGGCTCAGAGCCCAGAGGCTTTGTGGAGGAGGTGAGCCCCTAGCTGAGTCTCCTGGAGGCTAACAAGGTTAACAAAGGACAAACAATGAGAAGAAGAAACAAGTCTCACCCCAGAAGATGGGTGTGCATGCCTGTGTGTGACCCCACAAGCAGGAAACAGGTCAGGAGGTCACCAAGCACTGACCACCCCATAGGAATAGGATCTGGGGGTGGAAGGAAAGAAGACCTATTGATCTCTTTATTCTCTTCTCTATTTGAATAGCAAACACTGTTTCAGCAATTTTAAAAGGCAATAAAACTTTACACAAAGTGTAGGGGAAAATTGGTCTAATCACAAATATTCTAAATGCGGGACAATTTCTCTAAAGAGGGAGGAATGAACTCTGTCAAAAGCCTTAATTTCCAGCTGGCCCCCAAGAGGCAGCACAGAGCACCCCTCAGTGGAGTCTGGCTTCCTGGTCATAGCACTTGGGCAGCACCCTTGGTTCTGAGCAGCTTTCCCAGCTCTCTACCCAGGTCAGACCAGAGGGGTAGGGTAGTCTGATAAGGGGTCCTGGAGACAGAGGTGCTGAGCCAATGTTTCCAAAGGTTTTACCTGAAAGGAAGAGGGTGGCACACAGCACCTGCTCACTGCAGGTCAGCACCTCCCTCCACCTTCAGGAGACGGTCACATGGAGGCACTGAGGACCCGGAACAAACAGGTGAACACAGCAACTGACTCCCCAAGATGCCTCTACCACGAGAAACACATTTCTAAAACTTTTAATTTTTCAAAATTTGAAAGCCCACAGAAAAGGACCAAGAATAGTACAATGCAATGAACTTTCCAGGGCCTGCTCCGGGGCTCACCCCATCCACGGTCTCCACATCTGCCTTTTCCATCTGCACAGATGTTTTTGTACAGATACAACTGTTTTGGGGGTTTTTTTTAAGTATTTTTTAGTTGTAGATGGACATAATGCCCTTTATTTATTTATTTTTAGGTGGTGCTGAGGATTGAACCCAGGGCCTCACATGTGCTAGGCGAGCGCTCTACCACTGAGCCACAGCCACAGCCCAGATACTACTGTTTCATGAACCATCTGAAAGTGGCAGGCACCATGACATCTACGCTAAATATCATGACTTTGATTTCTCAAGACCAAGGACACTGCCAAATCACAAAACAGCCAGTCCTCCATTCCACAGCCTCCAAATCTGTGGATTCAACCAACTGTGAATCCAAGGGAGTTTTTAAAAACTATTTATTCTGAGCAAATATAGACTCTTTTTCTTGCCATTATTCCCTAAACAGTATAGTACAACAACTCTTTACACCGCATTTATACCGCATTAGGAGCTGTGGGAGACCTAGAGATGGTTTAAGGCACACAGGACTGCCTGTGTAGGCTGCATGCAAACACTGCACAGTGTTATATAAGGGACCTGAATGCCCTCAGACTTGGTCTCTGAGAGGGTCCTAGAATTAATGCCCGTGGACACAAAAGGATGGCTACAAGTATCACAAGCAAAAGTTGCTCCATTTTTTTTAACCAATCAAATGTTTCCTCTTGTCACAATTATGTCCCACATAGTAAAATAATTATTTTTCTTGACCCAGGCCTCAGATCACTTGTCAAGGAGCAGTTGTACAAAGGACATGGCCAGATTTCTGCCAGGGTTACTCTGAACCACAAACTTCCCCAAAATAACTGAGTAGAAGTATAAACAGAATGACCATCATCATCAGGTCTTTGACAAGGCAGGTGTAAGGGATCCCAGGCACAGGGACAGAGGACTAGGAACCTTCTGCTTAGGGCAGTTCTGGACTTTGGCCTTGTTTTAGGAAATCAAAAGCCACATATCCTCAGTCCTTATGCCCCCTTGGTCCTCAGGATCTGGACCAGAGCAGGACACGGTACCAAAAAGCCAGGAATCCAGGCTCCCACCTCTCAACTTTCTGGGTAATTGTGGAGAGGTTACATTGCTGCCATGGGCCTCAGTCTCCGCATCCGTGAAGCCCCAGCTTTTTCTCAAAACCCCTAAGTGCAATTAAAATCACTCACAGTTTACCTCAGGCTCCCTGGAAGGCTCTTCCCAGCCCATCCCCTTGCTTCTCATTCTGGTCCCCCATAGCATCACCAAACTAGAGATGACACCCAGCTCCCAGGTGGCCCCCAGTCTGTGAAATACAAGTCCTTTCTGCCCCACTCCATTGTACCCCTGGCCACTTCCTCACCTTCTGCCCCACCCTGGGATCCTGTATGCCCCTTAGCTGTGGCCACTCTAAGCCACACAGAGTTCTATGCGGTGGCCCTTAATCTTAGCAATCTACACTACTTTCTGAGCATTAGAAGATAGTAAAGTATATTCACAGGCTATCCTTGGCTCCGCCACTGCCCTGAGGATAAAAACCAAAAACTCCCTGGCCTGGATAAGGCTCTTCCTCATCCACGCCCACTTCCTCTTACCACAGATCATCTTAAACTCTCCTCCCCTGCCAAACAGACCAAGGTCAGGAGCAGCAACACAGACAGGTAGGTGGCATTCTCCTCTGAGGCCACGAAAACTCTGAGAGGTTTAAGAATCTGTCCAGTCATAAAAGGTCATGAGTGATAGAACCAGGCCCAAATAAGTGAGCTCCAAAGAAGTTCCTTTATTGTTATTAAAAAATACCATGTCTGTCAATACCAACTATCTCTATGTGCACACGGCCTCTGGACAGGGCCAGAAAGAGCACTTAAAATGGTAGTTCGAAGAGCGGTGGGAGTACAGGCAGATGACGTTATTTTTCCTTTAGCAATAATCTCATTAATTTTGGATAGTTCTAAACATTCACAGTGGCAATAATGACAAGAAATCAGCAGGTTCCAAGTGACAGAAAGACCCTAAACATCTCACTCACCACTGGTATACTACGTGCAGCTGATAAAATGGGTAGCCTGATCCTAGCCAGGAATTTGCCCAGTATGGCTGGCACCAAGCAGATGACACCTCCCTGCCCACTGTCACAGCACACCTACCAATCCTTGGTGCACTCTCTCTCTGAACCTGGAAAAGTCTTAAGATTCAGAGCTCAGACTCTTTCCAACCAAAGTAACAGATGCCTCAGGACTCCCCCCAAAGAGGTTAATGGTTAGACGTGTATCTATTTAACAATCATCCTACCATCAGGGCCCTTGTCTTCTCTGAACTTCAGTTTTATCACCCATAAAACAGAGATAACTCTGACCAATGAGTCCACCAGGCTGTAACTGGAATTCTTAGCAGCAGATGAGGTATCTTGCTCGGTAGACACATAATGGTAGTGTGGAAACTGTCAGTCAAAATGGAGTTGAACATATCAAACACTCCTAAAATGGAGTCAAGAGGCTGTAAAGGGAGCGTCCTCATGCACATTTGCCTATTAACAACAACTACCAAACCCAAACCTACAGTTAAGGACATTTCTAATAGCCAGTCCTAGGGAAACTGAGCCATGCTACCAGGATGGCTTATACCAAGACCTTCCCAGTGCAACAGCCAGGACACACTGCACTATCTTTATGTATGTATGAACACTGTATGAACAAGTATTCCAGAACAACCTGCATTGCTAGGTGGAGTGGCATGTACCTGTAGTCCCAGCTGCTCAGGAGGCTGAGGATCCGTAGAGCCCAGGGGTTTGAGGGGTTTGAGGTTTTCAGGGGTTTGAGGCTAACCTGAGCAACATAGAGATCCTCATCTCAAACACAAAACAGGGACTGGGATTGTGGCTCAGTGGTGGAGTGCTTGCCTAGCATAGACGGGGCCTGGGTTCGATCCTCAGCACCACATAAAAATAAAAGTATTGTGTTGTGTTCATCTATACCTAAAAATAAATATTTTTTAAAAAAACCTTACATGTGCTTTTCTTTTTTGCTTTTAAAAAGTTTCCTTTGCCTCAACCTCCCCAGATATGCCTGTGATCTATCTGAGCACACATATCCCAGATTGCAGCCCATCACATATTCCTGACTAACTCATTTCTTTGGAGAGTGCTTCCCTCTTTTGCTTAGGTTAACAATAGTTAGCATTATTGCCATTTACTGAGAATCTACTAAGCACCTGGGACTTTACCAGACACTAAAGAAACAGAGATGAACAAGATATAGCGTGTCCTGGAGTGACCAGAGATCTAGAGATAAGAAGGAATATAAACCACTAAGGGCTTGAATTTGACCTTCAGCAGAGAGCCATGGAGAAGTTTACATCTGCAAAGAAAATATCAGCACCCAGGCCTTTCAGAGCAGTTGCTCCGGGATCAACATGGAGAGCTGCCTAGAGGGCCCCCTGGAGGCAGAGAGAATGTGCACAGACTGTGCCTTTGGTGGGGGAAGAAGATGCCTAAGGTGAGACACAGATATGAACATTTCAGGAGACAAAAACCATACCAGACTTAATGGGGGCAGGGAAAACTCCCAAAGCTCTACGCCAGCCAGGTGGTACATTTTAACCCATTAGCCAAGCTCCTTCCTTCTCCAATCACTGGATTGCTTTTCTGCAGAAAAGGGAAGCGGCACTGAGCCACTTCCCATTACTCACTCAGGATGGGGCAACCGGGTCAGAGATTAAGGTCTGGGAGATCATATCTCCGTGTTTACCAATGAAAAAAACTGAGGCTCACAGCAGTAGAATTCGTGGAACCCAGCATTTAAATACAGATCTGCCAGGCAGCATGCTGTACCCAGTGGGTGAACCTCAAAGCAGCATGTGTTAGTTGTGGGACAGGCATTCACTTTCCTTTCAGCATGGAGGTTTAAGTTGTTGCCAGAAAGGTTGGAAGGGCTGGTACCTGTTTTAAAATAAGCAGCAAGACTCAGACCTTTTGTTCCTGATGGCATGCCCACTGGCATCCTGAAACCACAAAGGAACTTGGAGTGTGGAAAGGCATCAGTAGACAGGTATGGGTCTTACTAAAGAGAAAAATATTTAGCAAACAATGACTTAAAATAAAGGGCATCTGGTCAACCCCCCCCCCCACACACACACACACACATATATACTGTACAGCTGGGACATGGAGGGTAGGTATGTCTAATCCCAAAGTACACAGGGAGGCAGGATTCGGACCCAGCCTCTTAACCCCAATCCTGAGCTCTTCTTACCCTGGATCTCATTCATACTTGGCCTAGCAAAGGCCTATAAGCCTCCTCCTCATCTGCTCAAGGACACCCTCTGTAATAGCCAAGGCTCCTGCACGTAACACCCACCCTGGACTTCCCACAAAGAGTCACAGAACCTAGAAAACAGAGGCTGAACTTCACTATCAGACCTAGATCTAGTCAAATCCTAGCTCCAACCCTCAGCTGCCACGTGTCCTTATTCAAGCAGCTTCACCTCTCTGAGTCCGGAGACTCTGGTATGGGCCGTGAAAATGAAGTTATCCTGCAGGGTCTGAGGTAAGGCAGCCCCTCCATGGTTGACGCAGGAAACTAATTAGTACTAATTAATATGCTGGTACTAACAATGGCCGCACCCCAGACACTAGTGAGGCCCGGTGCTCCTCCTCCTTTCCACAACCTACGTCAGGGCCGCCACCTCCACAGCCACCTGAGTGCCCGGCTCCTCCTGCCTCCGAGCGCTACACCGAGCAGACCTTCCTCCCAGCCCGGCCAGGCCTCCTCTACGCAGTTCACAGAGCGCCAACCCCAGTGACAGCACAGGCACTTCCGGTGAACCTGTGTACTTCCGGCCCACGACTTTTAAAGGTGTCATGGCCCCCCCTCTTCCGTTTCCGGCCTCCCGGGACACGCCCTTCTTTCTGTTTGCCCCTCCCCCCCCACCCTGCAACCAAACTAGAAGTGTGGCCTTCTGGGTAGTGAGCCTGGGAGGCCCTGACCGGGCTAGGTCGGTCAGTCTTCCCTTGAGAGCAGGGCCGACTGCGGGCAGGTGAGCAGCTTTGCCTACCGCATCTTTCCATCACTTCCCAGGCGTGCACTACCGACCTCACTCCCACCCAGACCCAGCTCACAGGCCGCCAGCAGAGCCCCTACAACTTGACCCAAGTCCCTTCCCATCATAGGGCTGTTCACAGCTGCCCCCACCCCGCCCCTGTCCCCACCTCACTCATTTGATATCACTTCACTGGGATAGAGAAGCTGTTCCAATGCCAGCAAGTAATGGGAAGCCTTCAGAATGGATCGGTGCATCTAAGAAGAACAGCTTCCCAAGCTGGCACGGTGTGTTCCTGGGGAAAAAATTCAGGGGGTGAGGAAAAAAAACACTAGAAAGCACTTTTCCAACATTTTTGGCTCTTTTTCATGAAATGAAGCCTTGTCGGTCAGAAGGACCCCATGCCCATACCTGCCTCCCACCTGCCTTTGCTGGAACCACGGGGAGAGGCCAGCATGTGTGGAAAGAGGGGCGGCTCTCACCCCAGCACAGACCTATTGACTCACCCTTTGATGAGCATTTAACCTCTTCCGGCTTGGCTTCCTCTGGCCCTGCATGACTAAAGAGGTAAAGGGAAGAACTACAGCACCCAGCCCCAAGCAGCATCAGTAAGTGCAAACAGCCCAAGGGCACAGTGGAGACCCTGCCCCATCCACCTGCCTCCTGGGCTTTTCTGAAACTCCACAGGCACTGTCAACAACTTTACAAAGCTACAAACCCACAGGAAACAAAGCTTCTCACCCACCCCTCCCTCACACACATACCCATCTCCTCTGCAGAAGGTGAGCTGCCCACTGTGTCAGAGAAGGAGGGTAAAGAAGTGGCCCAGGGGTGACCCAAGTCAGGCTGCACACACTTCTCAGGGCTTTACTCCTGCTTCTAGGTCCAGAAACAGCAGCTAAACCAAGAACTGCCATTTTTAAGAGCCTGCTTTTTGTCAGGCAGTGTATCAGGCACACCTCATCTCAATATATTCTCCAAACCTCCTTGTAAAATAGGTAACAGTATTGTCCCCCCTCCAGAGAAGGAAACAACCAAACATCCAAAGCTTGCCAACATCCAGAGCTTTAAAAGGCATAGCCCGTAATCAGACCCAGGTCTGGCTAAGTCTAAGGCCACTTTCTGTTACATTTGCTCTCCCTAGGACCAGAGCCATGCTTAGCATTTCACCGAAGATGCCCAAGAACTTTGCAAGGGATGAACAGCCAGGTTCTTCCTGCACAGTAAGCCATGATGATCCAAGAACAAAGCATTTTGACAGAAAATTCAATGCCACTGAGTTGGCCCCAACATTTCCATAAAAAGTAGTTTCAAAATATTTCAATTCATGAAATATATCCAATATCATCAGAACTACCCACTTTGATTCTCCACCACAAACACAATCATTTTTGGATAAAATTGCTACTCATCACATTCAGCTCCCATATAAAATTCTCATCAAACAGAGGAGCAAGAGTTGTTTACCAACATTCAGCAGGACATGGAGAAGCTTCCTTAAGAACATTCTGTGTGGGTGGAGTTTTTTGTGTGTGTGTGTGTTTTTTACTGTGAAATCCTACCAATGCTGAACAGGAAGGACACTTTGAGGTGAGAAAGACCAATACATATGCAGCAAGAATTAAACATGGTGATAGCACTGTCACCCTTCTGCCCCCAGACAGAATCCAGTACAATTCAACAAGCATGCACCAAGTATTAACAGTTGCCACTTACGTAGCTCACTACGTTCCAGGAACATCCTAAACTTTCCAGATTACCTAGTATTCAGCAGGGGATATGCCCACACTAAGAAATGCCCATCTTCATGTCCCAGTAGGATGGCATGAAATGCCCTGGGCACTTGACACAGTAAGCGAGTGGCAGTGGCAGTGCCAGGCAGCCTGGCTCCAATGGCTGTGTTCTTACCTGCTCCGCTATGCTTCCAGGTGCCAGGTGTTATACTAGGCCTAAGGACAGAGCCCAGGTGACTCAGACACTGCTCCATAGAGAGAATGTCAAAGTAACTACATTATAGGACAACGAGCTAAGCCAGCCATTCCGCACATCTGGGGGTGGTGAGACCTCAAGGGCTTTACACGTGTGATCTTGGTACCCACATGTTTATGAAGAAGCACCTATTTTCTCATTTTATAGGAAAGAAACTTCAGATTAAAGTGGGGTAAGGACTTGCCCACGTCCCCACATGAATACAAGGTCTCTGCTCTTTCAACTGCTACTCGCTGGCTCTTGGTAAACCCTGCATCATTTAGGAATCTTCCAGGAATGTGCAAGAGCCCCTGAGGAAGTCCTAGAAAAGCCCCAGCTATCAGGTCATTTCTGTCCCAGCTCTGCTAAAATGAGCCATAAGGCTGCCAAGGCACCACCAAGAACGAGCAGGGACAGTCAGTGACTTCCCGGCAAAGAGCAGCTTCCTTTTGTGGTTTCCACATCCTCTGACACCAGCCCCTAAGTGTGGCTTGATACTCTGAGCCACCTCAGCAGACACCCACCAAGCACCTGCTGAGTGCACAAAGCCCTGAGACGTGGGGAGCTGGGGGAGGTTGGGGGCCCAGAGTTCACAGTGTCCTGTCTTCCCTCAAGAAAGCAGCTATGGAAAGGGGAGGGGCGAAGGGAGGATGCTGAGAAAGGGAGGGAGAGACCAGGGTCTCAAGGTGACAGTAATTACAGGCCTAGGTGCTCAGCGCAGATGAGCTTACTGCCAGGTTATTACCAGGTTACTCTCAACAGGTACCGGCCAGCTCGGCAGAGAGGGAAGGAAGTCAAGAACAACCTTAGCAGGTGCCGACTTCCAAAGTCCCTCAAGATACCAGCCTGAGGCTCAGTGTCCCAGTGGCTCCCTATCCCCTGAGAAGCTCCGGACTGAAATGGGAGGACACCACAACAAGCAGGTTAACTGGGAGACTAGGGACTCTGGGGACCGGTGTGGAGAAGGAGGGGGAACCAGAGTAGGCCCTGGCAGTGGTAAGACCAGAACACACAGGAAGAGGAGCTGGGGTCAAGAAGGGCTGAGTAGCACGGAGACAGGAGAGCAGCAGGAGCAGAAGCCACATTCACCCCTGTGCCTGAAACCAGACAGAGGCCCTGCCTGCTCCGAAACCAAACTGAAGGCACCTTCAGCTCAGACTTCAGCCCCCAGAACAATGAGAACCGGATCTCTGTTGCTGAAGCCCCAGTCTATGGTGGCTTTATTAGAGCTGCCAGAACTGACTATGGCAGTCGGGAAAAGTAGGAGCCTCCAGAGGTAAGGACACGTGTGTCACAAGAAATTTGTTCTTTGTCCTAAGCCAGCAGGACAATGGAGTGACACAGCCAGGCCTGGGCTTCCAGAAGCTATCACACAACTGTCTCAACACAACTGTCCCTCTTCCCAGGCACTCCCTGCCTCTCCAGAGCACTCCAAAGTGGGGCAGACAGGACCCCCAACTCTCCTAGGGGCTCAGGATCTGTCCAGAGACTTGGAGGGACACCAACTGCAGCTCTCCCCCAGCTCAGCTCAGCCAGTGGCCATCCTAGAAATGACAGTCTCCCAGGTCCTGGCCTTAGTAACTGGAGAACACGGGAGGCTGGGACATAAGAAAGCGTCAAACATGACACTGACAACACACAGACACATGTACCCTGTGAAGGGATGGTGGCCGGGGTCTGATGGAGCAAAGGCAACAGCACGCAAGGTGCAGGGCCTTTTTCCATATGTTCCATGGAGCCTGGCTGCTCCCTAAAGATGCGTGGGGGCCAGGGTCTGAGGTGGTGATCTTCCCCTCCCCCACCAGGTGTACTAATTGTAAACTCCAAAAGCATCATACTAATTCAAACAAGCTGCACACGAAATGCGAACTCTCCATAGGCCCCACTGCAGGGACCTGGGCTGCCAGGTGACACAGTGGTGCCTGGACTCAGGGAATTGCTTCCCCTGCCATCTTTAGTGACGCCTACTCTGAGTCAGCCAGGCAAGCTGCTCACGAGGTGCTTCCAGTTGCAGGTGTGCTATGGGATATCACTACACAGAATATTCCCACCACCCCCACCAAGTGCACCAACAGCCAAGAGGCTTCAAGAGTTCCAACTCCCCCCCACCCAGATTTTCTTCTAGAAGTTAAATTCATCAAAGCAAAAGGGACTTTAAAACAAAAGTATTCCTTAGAGATAAAGAGCTGATCCTATAGCTAGTAAGTGCTGTAAGTTTAAAGGCATAAGACAAATGATAATAAACCATCACTTCCCCATTTTGAATACTGGGCAGGATAGTTTCACTTCAAAAAAAAAAAAAAATAACACTTCACTTTGCAGAGAGGCAAGGATATCTCATAGTTGTGTGATTATTGTTCCTGCTCAATAGGCAGAAGCCAGGTGTGCTGCAGGCAGCTGCAGACCACCCCAAGGCTTCCCAGGGTAAGAGAGCAGGACTCCAACCCAGGCCCACACCTCCTGACCCTGCTGGTGTCACACACATCAGCCTTCCCTCCTTTCTAGGAAAGGGGTGCAGCCCACACCCACCATCACATAGGGAGAGCACAAGGCAAGGGCCAGGAGGACTTCACTCTCCCACAAGAAAATGCTAGAAGCCAAGTTCGGTCTTCCCTCTCAGCACCACCTTGGAGCCTGTGCTTCTGTGCTCTGGGAGGAAGGGCCTGCACATCTCAGGAAGCCAGAGTCCCGCACTGGCCTGCACTCAGGGAGAGGAGAGTGATTCCTGATCATGGAGGGACCCAACCACACTAACTAACTGCAGATAAACGGGAACCTTCCTGGGTGCCCTAGTGCTCAAACTACAGGGGTTTCAGATGAGATCGGGCGCATTCAGGGTGGTATGGCTGTAGACTGCAGGGATCTCAGGCGTTCCGAGAGGGATTGTTAAAAAACACACTGCCGGACCCTCCCCAGAGTCTCTGACCCATCAAACCTGGGTGGGACCAGAGGACATGTGGTCCTAAAATGCCCCTGGGTGATGCTGCTGCTGGCCAGGACCCCACTGTGAGAACCTCAAGAGCTGCTCATCACATACCTGAGACTCACACAAGCAGGTGTCCTAGGTAAGACCCTTAACGGCCCAGAGCCAACTTCTCTGACTAAACTTTTAAAACTATACTGAATGTTTAAAACACTAGAAAAACTAGCGAGAATAGAAACATACCTCAACATTGTAAAAGTTACCTAGGTTAAACTGCAGGCCAACATCATCCAAAATGCAGAAAAATTGAAAGTATTCCCTCTAAGAACTGGAACAAGACAAGGATGCCCTCTTCACCACTTTTATTCAACATCGTCCTTGAAACTCTAGCAATTACAGGAAAGAAATTAAAGGGATAGGAATAGGAAAAGAAGAACTCAAAATATCACTATTTGCCGATGACATGATTCTGTATTTAGAAGATGCAAAAAATTCACCAGAAAGCTTCTAGAACTAATAAATGAATTCAGCAAAGTAGTAGGATATACTAGAATATATTCAGCACCCATAAATCAAATGTGTTCCTATACATCAGTGATGAATCCACTGAAGGAGAAATTAGGAAAACTAGCCCATTCACAATAGCCTCAAATATATATATTGGAATCAGTCTAATAAAAGAGATAAAAGACCTCTACAATGAAAACTATAGAACACTAAAGAAAAAAATTAAAGTCGGGCTGGTGGGGCATACCTGTCATCCCAGCAGCTCGGGAGGCTAAGGCAGGAGGATCACAAGTTCAAAGCCAGGCTCAGCAAAAGCAAGGTGCTAAGCAATTCAGTGAGACCCTATCTCTAAATAAAAATACAAAATAAGGCTGCGGATCGGGCTCAGTGGTCGAGTGCCCCTGAATTCAATCCCCAGTACTCCCTCCCAAATAAAAAGAAAGAAGGAAGACGACATTAATATGGAAAGATCGCCCATATTCTTAGATAGGCAGAATTAACATTGTCAAAATGGCCATTCTACCAAAAGCATTGTGCAGATTTAATGCAATTCCTATTAAAATCCCAATGACATTCTTCATAGAAATAAAGCAATCATGAAAATTGTTTGGAAATATAAGAGGCACAGAATAGCCAATGCAATTCTTAGCAAGAGAAGTGAAGCAGGAGGCATCACAATACCAGACCTTAAATTATACTATAGAGCCATAGTAACAAAACAACATGGTATTGGCACCAAAACAGATATGTAGACCAAGGTACAGAACAGAAAACACAGAGATGAATTCGCATAAATTCAGCTATCTCCTACTAGACTAGGCACCAAAAACATACATTGGAGAAAAGATAACCTCTTCAACGATTGGTGCTGGGAAAACTGGAAATCCATATGTGGCAAAATGAAATTAAAGTCCTCTCTCTCACCCCACACACAAATCAACTCAAAGTGGATCAAGGACTTAGGCACTAGAATAGGGACCCTGAGCCTAATAGAAGAAAAAGTAGGTCCAAATCTCCTCCATGTCAGCCTAGGAACTGACTTCCTTAACAAGACTCCTAAAGTACAAGAAGTAAAAATCAAGATTCAATAAAAGTGATACGTTGAAACTAAAAAGCTTCTTCTCAGCAAAGGAAGCAATCAATAACATGAAGAGAGAGCCTACAGAATGGGAGAAAATCTTTACCACATGAGCCTCAGATAGAGCAGTAATCTCCAGGATATATAAAGAACTCAAAAAGCTTAATACCAAAAATAAAATAACCCAATAAATGGGCTAAGGAACGAATAGACAATTCACAGAAGAAATACAATCGGTCAACAAATGTGTGAAAAAACGTTCAACATCTGTAGAAATTACAGAATCCAAGTCAAAACTACACTGAGATTCCATCTCACTCCAGTCAGAATAGCAGTAATCAAGAATACAAGCAACAATAAATGTTGGCGAGGCTGTGGGGAAAAAGGTGCACTCATCCATTGCTGGTGGGACTGCAAATTGGTGCAACCACTCTGGAAAGCAGGATGGACATTCCTCAGAAAACTTGAAATGGAACCACCATATGGCCCAGTGATCCCACACCTAGGTTTATACACAAAGGATTCAATATCAGCAAACTACAGTGACACAGCCCACATCAATGTTTATAGCACTCAATTCACCTTAGCTAAGCTATGAACCAACCTAGGTGTCCTTCAACAGTGAATGGATAGAGAAAGTGTGGTGTATATACACAACAGCATATTACTCAGCCTTAAAGAAAGATGAAATGATGACATTTGCAGTAAATGGATGGGACTGGGGACTGTCATACTAAGGGAAATAAGCGAATCCTAAAGAACCAAAGGCCAAATGTTTTCTCTGATATATGGACGCTAATTCACAATGGTGAGGGGGAACCAGGGAAGAATAGAGGTACTTTGGATTAGACAGAGGGGACTGAAGGGAGGGGAGGGGTATGGGGATAGGAAGACAGTGGAATGAGTCAGACATTATTACCCTAGGTGCACATATGATCACATGACCTGTGTAAACCCTACATCGTGTACAACAGGAAGAATAGAAGATATACTCCATGTACAATGTGTCAAAATGCATTCTACTGTCATGGATAACTGATTAGAACAACTAAAAAAAAGCTACATTGAGGGGCTGGGGTTGTGGCTCAGTGGTAAAGTTTGCCCAACCCATGCGAGGCACTGGGCTTGATTCTCACACCACATGGAAATAAATAAAATAAAAGTCTATCAACAACTAAAAAATTTTTTTGGAACTACACTGAAAAAAAATATGTATAGACTACAATTAACTATTATTCTAGTTCAGGCTGGCCATCTTTCACGTTACCTCAATGTGACGTCACGCCCCAGTGGTGCTGGACAGCAAGAGCCTCCAGACACTGACAGCCTTCAGAATGCTCCTTCAGTAATGGAGATAAGCAGGGACCCCATCAACCACCTGCAGGTGGCTGAGCCATGGCTGGGGACACGGGAAGGAGAGCAAATAAGGGATGGTGCAGGGACTCCTGGCTGAGGGAGGGACAGCCAGTCTGGGCAGGCCAGCCAGGCAGGGCAGAGAAGGCAGAGGAATGGCATTCCACAGGCCCGGGCAGCGTGAGCCAAGGCCAGAAGCTGGAAAAGCCAGCGGCTGATTTGCCCAGAAAGAAAGGTGGTAAGAAGGAGTGAGGAGGCCGAGATGGGAAGGAAGAAGTGGGGCTCGGATGCCCCCCAGCAGGGGCAGAGTGAGCGTCAGCTGTGAGCCGGGCTCTGCGTGTGGTGCTCCTGGTGCTGCCCTCATTGCTTGGGACCAGAGAGCACACCTCGTGTTCTGCCCTCTTCCTTCCCTTGACTTTGCACGACAGCCCAGCATATGGCCTCTGGCACTCGAGAGGGTGTCTGTAGCAATGTCGTGATGGATGTTCTGTGGACACTGTTACATCTGGAGAGTTTGCAGCATTATTTAAGTTCCCTGCTTCCCTGTCCACCTCCTGTCCTTCATTGGGAATGGAGTGGGGTATGAAGTTTCCAAGTACTTGGAAGTTTCTAGTCCTCCTTCATTCTGACACAGCTTTGCTTCACATGGTTGGGTGCTCTGTCACTAGGTGCAAATGAGTTTATAACTGTCATATACTCCTCACAGATTGACTCTTTGATTGTTGTAAAATACTTTTTTTCTCTAGTAACTTTCTTGTTTTAAAGTCCATTTTGTCTAATATCATAGCCACATAGACATTCTTGTGCTGTTTGCATGACGTATCTTCCGTCCTTTTACTTTGTCTGTTTATATCTCTAAAGTGTGTCTCCTACAGCAGTGCATGGTCTGAATGCTTATTGATGTCCCCTTGAATTCACCTGGGGAAAGCTGATCACCTATGTGATGGCATCAGGGGGCAGGGCCTTTGGGAGGACTGGGATTAGGGCTCTGTAAGACTCCTAGAGAGCTAGCCTGCCCCTCCTGCCACAGCAAGCACACTGCAGACCCTTAGCAGACACTGAATCAGCTGGCACCTCGAGCTGGACTTCCCAGCCTCCAGAACTGTGAGAAATAGACTTCTGTTCTCTGTGAGCCACCCCATCTAAGACATTTTGTTATACTGGCCCACAGGGACTAAGCCTGTAAGGGCTGGAGATATGCTTTATCCAGTCGACAAGACCTGGTTTTAATTGGCTTTCGAACTCCATTCTCATTGGTGTGTAGCATAAAGTTGGATTGACATCTGCCATTTAACTGTCCTCTTCTGCCTCACATAATTTCTGTTTCCCCATTCTTCCTTTACTGCTTTCTTTTGCATTAAATGAATCAGGCACTATCTTTGGAATACAAGTCAGGGACAAGGACTTCAGAGAGCTTTTTCTTTTTAATTCAGACACAAACTTACCTCTGACAATTTTAAGTTTCTTAAATGGCTCCTTTTCAAATCAATCATGATTTTTTTCCTCTCTGGTTCCAGTAAAAGGGAGCAAATTGATTATTTACCTATTAGTCGAAGGACACCATCTATATAAACGTCATTACCAGCATCCTAGGTTGGAAGATCTGAGGTCTACAACTTGGCATCCCCACCAGGTGGGATGGGGACATTGTTTGGGGATCCCTTTCATGAACTGGGGCAACAGTTCAGTGCTTCAGACCAAAGTGGAGAGGGCACATCAGGACTCACAACCAAGTCCTCAAGGTAGGACTCACTGTGGCTCTGCTCTCAAAGTCACTTGGCACAGGCGCCAAGGGAGCTGTGGTAGGCAAGCCCTCTCTGCACCTGCTGCAATGAACAGTTAACACAGAATCCCCCCTGTCCTGCCCCAGCCCTGCAGAAAGCAGCAAAACACCCTCGAGCCTCCTCGCCACCTGCCCTTCAAAGCCCTCTCTGGGTTCATCAACAAAAATGAAGGGAAGCGACAACCCAGGAGCCTGGGAATTGCAAAATACAAAATTTACAACTTGTGCTATAAGATTGGGGTACCTGAGTTTGGGTACTCAGCACTCCCTCTTCAGCTGAAGCACCCAATTTCTCATTTGTATCTTCAGTACGAAGCACCTTGCATGTATTTTGAGCCATCCGTGCAGAGAAATCTGGGAGTCCCTGTAACCTTGATGTGTTCTGTGTGACTTCCAGGAAGAGGGGCATCACAGCAGGCCACAGCAGGAGGGCACTGTTGGCCCAGCACTGAAACAGATTAGGCAGAGCGTGGAGGCCAAGTCCCTTTCTCAAAAGAAGATGTCTGGTTAACAAAAAGAAGCTCCCTGAGCAGGAGTCTGCGAGGCTCCCTGCGCAGAAATCCAATTACCGGCAGGCCTAATGAGCGCTGGCCCAGCAGCCCAGCCAGCTCCGGGAGCCCCGTCTTCAGAGCGCATGGAGGTGCAGAGGGGAGCAGGAGAAAACCAGGCCAACTTAACAGGAGGATGGCCTCCCCTGAACGCGGAAACACAGTTTGAATTCTGCAGGACAGCTTTCTAACATTTTTCTAAACTGAAAACAGACTGCGCTAAGAGTGAGTGAAATCCCACCCAGAGAGGGAGGGAAGCTTTGCGTTTCCCAGACGCCTCCCGCATGTCAACCCCTGGGCCGGCACTGGACAATTGGTGTTTTCACCCTGAGCACTGCAGAGCTGACCGTCCCCAGGGGTGGCTGCCACAGAGAACACAGTGAGGCTGCTGTGTGCAGGGGGCTCCTCATGCAGGAGGCAGGGGGCACCGCTGCGTGCTCCTGCAGGGCCTCCCGGGCTGGCAGCTGGGACCCTGACTGAAGGCTAGAATCCCCTGACTCCTGCCTGCGCCCCACCCTGCACCCGGCCCTGGGAATCCCACTACCATTCAGACAGCATCTTTACCAGGCAGGACTCCAGCATGAGAGTCAGATACGTCACTGGCAGTAATAATGCAGTGTCCAGGGTGACAGAGGGATGCTCGGGGCAGCGGGGGCCCTGGACGTGCCTGTGTGGTGGGGAGTGGTGCAGTCAGGGAAGGTTTGCTGGAAGAAAGACGACGGGGGACCTTAAGTCCAAGGGCAGGATGTTCGCCAAGTGGACAGGAAATGTGGACAGACAGATCCAGCAGAGGGAACAGTACTCAAGAAGGCCTGGGGGACACAGGAGTCAGGGGGACACAGGAGCTGCTTCAGGCGAGGCGGATGGGAAGGCAGGAGGGGGCCAGGCCAGGCCATACTGGGCAGAGGAAGCTGTCAGTGCATCCGCTGCCCTGGGCCGTCCCCATCCCAATCCAGGCCCCTGGTGGCATCTGACCCACAATCACAGACTAAGCAAGTAAGGGGTCTCTCCTGGGGCCAGGAAGGAGAAAGGAAGCACTGTCCAGGCAGGCCCAGGGTGCACGGAGGTCATGGATAGGGGAGGGCAGAGGGAGCAGGCGGCAGGGTGGGAGAAGGGGCAGGGCTCAGAGAAGGCGTGCTCACTGAGAAGACAGCGGGACCTGAGCCGGGAGCAGGACAGGGGGATCCGAATGCCACACGAGGTGGCTGTGCTGGTTTGTTTTTAATATTGTGCATATTTGAGGTTTATGAGAACATGATGCTCCTGCAGACATAGCGAGACAGTTGTGTAGTAAAGCCACTCGACGCATCTGTCACCTCGTGTACTTACTGTGCATGTGTGACCAGTGCCTCCAACATCTACTTATTTAACAAAAAACCCTAGTGGGTGGCAACTGTGGGCACCACCGTCCTGGTGTCGTACTGGACCAGCTCATCCCACGCCCTTGTCCTAAGGGGTTGGCACGCTCAGGATGGCCCACTGCTGCCACTGTTGCACCTGGCATGCAGAGCTGTCACTGCTCCAGCTGTGAGGAGGTGCAGGTCCCATGAGGGCTGGACAAGATCACCCAAGGCTGCCTTCCCTGACCTTCAGGGGCCAGACCCACCTGCCATGCCAACCCCCGCAGGCAGCACCAAGCCAGACACCTATGGGCTGTGAGCACAAGGAGGGTGCTGATGTTTGCATCTGGGGCAGCCCAAGAGCTCCCGTGTTAAAGCATGGTTCCCACTGAGGTTCAGAGGCGGGGCTGTTAGGCAACGACCAGACCACAAGGGCTTTGACTCAATGGTGGATCCGTCTATATGTGGATTAAACCATTTGGTGGCTGAGTGGATGACTGGGAGGCGGGGCCTGGTTGAAGAAGTCATTGGGACTGTGCCCTGGAAGGGTTCACCTTCTCCCCGGCCCCCCTCTCCCTCTGCTCCCCCACTGCCCCGAGCTGACAGCTCTGCTCTGTCACGTCCTTCCCCTACAACGGCCTGCCTTGGAGCCAGCTGACCATAGAATGAACCTCAGGAACCCTGAGCCAAAACAAACCTCGCCTCTTGTACGTTGTTCTTGTCAGATATTTTGGTCACAGCAACAAAAACCTAATACAGAAGACAAGGATGACATTGACAGTGCCCATCCTGGGCACCTCTCCTCCTAAAGCACATGCATCACACGATCCCACAGGACACCAGAGACCCCAGGTGAAGGGTCTGCCTGGCTCCTGACTCCCCACTCCCCTCCCTGGCCTGGTGGAAAGGAGTGGGTTGGGGGTCCTTAGGAAACGGTGCCCACGAGAGGGTAGCCTGAGCCATGCCTCAGAATCTGCCACCCTCAGCCACCAGCCCCAGGCTGAGGACAAGCGGCAGCCACGCCCATGTTGGAGGTACCAGAAGAGGTCTCCTATGTTGTGGGCATGAGGTGGCCACTTGCAAGTCCTGATGCAATGAACACTGCAGAAGGATCGAGAAGGAAGCAGCCTGAGGCCAAGCACCCCTCGGCCACGCCAAATGGGTTGCCTTAGAGGCTGGGTGGCACACAGTGAGAGACCCAGCTGTCACCCAGCAGGACTGGGCTGTCCACACAGCAACTTATGTGCACCCTTCAGAGAACCAGCCAAGGCTCCAGTGACCAGGTCAGTCTCTACTGTGTGGACGGTGGGTCTCCCCTGCTGCTCGTCCTCACAGGCCCCAGTCCCTAGGAGGACTCAGGGAAGTGAGCTAGGGACAAATATGCCTTGTCATTGCTGTCACCAGACTGAGCTCCTTGTTTATAGAGAGGGAAACTGAAGCACACAAAAAACTGTAACTCCCAAGCCTGAGGTTGCATATGGAACAAGGCAGAGCTGGGGTGTGGCCAGGCCAGCCACCCGGGGCCCTGCCTCGGCAGCCCTGCCCAGGGGGATGCCATGTGAGCCCTGGCAGAGCTTTAAATGTCCTGGTGGTCACATTTAAATTTACATTTGCCAAAAATCCAGGTATCATCCCAACAAGTAACCAACACTGAAACCATGACTTAGTCCTTCATCTCCTTTTTTCATAGAAAAATCTTCCAACCAAGGGTGAATCTTTTACTCACAGTCCGTTGATGCCAACAAGCCAGGGTCCAGTGCTCAGGAGCCCCACTAGCCAGAGGTTACAGTAACAGGACAGCACAGATCCAAGAGGTCCCTGGGGCCACCTTGAGACAAGTGTATGTCACCAGGTATTAGGAAACTCACAGTCATGATGACCAAAATTTCTACAACCATTACCAGCAGCACCTGCTGATAAGCATCTGCTGCTCCCAACCCCACGTGGCTCGAGGTGGGGCACCCACACTGTGTATGCTAGCTCACGTTACTGACACCGACCCCAGAGCAGGGACGTCCCCCTCCAGATTTCACAAAAGGAAGTGAAGTACAGAAAGATTAGGTCACAGTCTCCATAGCACAGCCTTCAAGGTGGAGTGGGGAAATGAAGTCCCCTCCACCCCAAGGAACAGCAACGCCTGTTGCCACGCACCTGCTCTGCGCCACGCCTGGCGCTAGGAGGGGAGAAACCCAGGATCCGGTCCGGCCCCCCTGGAGCTCTATTCCAGCTCTCTCTCAGGGAGAGAAATGGCAAATGAGGCAACAAAGTCATCGTTTTGGATCATGATGATTCTCTACAAGAAAACAGGTCGGCGAGGGGGAGGCGAGGCAGAGCCCCTACCTGGGGTGGTCCGGGAAGGTGTCCCAGCAAGGGAAAATTCAAGCTGAGATGGGAAGTAGGAAAAGCCAGCCCAGGCAAGGACAGGGGAAGCACATTCAGCAAATGCGAATCCTCCAGCCAGAAGAGAGTCCAGCATGTTCCAGGAACTGGCAGGAAGGCAGCCAGGGCTCCCTGCACTGTGCCAGCTGCCTCTCGGCCACTGCCTTGGCCCCCACTCTGTGCCTCCTGCCTCAGGGCGATCCCACGCTCCTGCTGGGAAAATGAGGCCAGAGAACCAAGCTCCAGGGCAAGCCAAGGCTGGAAGCTCCCAGCACAGCACCTGGCACGGAGGGCACATTGACCACTGCTCAGCAAGTGGCTGAACTGATGAATTAATGAGCAAGTGAAGAAGAAATGTTTAACACTGCATGTATTGTTTCACACACTAGTCACAACAGCCGAAGGTGGAAACAACCCACACGTCCATCAACAGATGAATGGAAACACAATGGAATATTATGCAGCCACAAAAAGGAATGAAGGAATGAAGCCCTGACACCTGCCACAGCCTGATGAACCTGAAAACACAACACCCAGGGAATTAAACCAGCCATGAAAAACCATATACCATATGGCTCTGGTTGTATGAAGCATCCAGAATAGGTAAATCCAGAGACAGGTCATTGATCGAGGTTATCAGGGGCTGGAGAGTGGGGGCAATACACAGTCACTGCCAGTGGCACAGGGTCTGCTTTGGGAGTGATGAAAATGTTTTGGAACTAGTCAGAGGTGACGGACGCACAAACTGTGAATGCACTAAGTGCCACTGAATCCTACACTTTGAAATGGTTAATATTTCACTTCAATTTCTCAAAAGGGAGAAAGAAAGAAAAATAAAGAATTGCTTCAACAGACAACTCAGACTGAGACGAAATTTAAACACAGTCCATCCAACAAGCAGAGAGGAGCCCGGATCCAGTGGAGGAAGATGGCAGCGGCAGGCTAGCAGAAGGAGAGGCTCTGGCGCCAGCTCTGCTGACCGCATGCACTCACGCACTCTCAGTCCTCAGGACACCCTAGGCTGACCCCACCCCCTCCACCCCGAGGAGGGGACCAGGCGGGTCCCAGTGAGCTGAGCCAGCACGTCCCTCTGACCTGGTCCGCACAAGAGCATTACGGCCACAATGGGCAGCCCGGCTGGCGCACGGAGCTCCTTTCATTCCTAAAAGGTCCCTTCAGCCAAGCCCAAGCTGCAGGGAGAGAAGGGCAGGCAGCCCTCTCCACGCAGCCTCGGGGCATCCAAGGTCAGGTTGGGAGCTCTGGGACACCTGCTAGGTCCTGAGGAGGTTTCCACACCCCACAAAGGACAAAGGTGACACTCCACCTACATGGAGAGGTGCAGATTGACCCAACAGCCACTAGGGTGCTTCCCAAGGGCCCAGCATCATAGCCACCATCCCCTGCAGGACGCTACTCCAGCCCTCCCCTGTTCTTTGAACTGTTCCTCACAAACACAGAAATCGAAGGGATGGAGACTGAGGTTGTCCCCACTGCTCCAGTGAGGAAACTGCGTACGGGTTCTGAGGGGCACGGAAGCAAGTAGACGGCAGAGCCAGCATTCAAACCCACGGCTCGCGGCAAAGCTTTCTCTGCTAAACCCCGATCTGCTAGTGTTTGCTTTTTCCTACAAAATTCCCCACTCACCCCCAGCAGCAAGGGGCACTGGCCCAGGAGGATGGGAACATGGAGATGGCTGGTGGTGATGGTCACATAGCAATGCCACTGGACTGTGCTCTTAAAAAGCATCACTATATTAGTGTTTACTAAATACTAAATACATAAATATAAAATGCTTTAATAATTGATGAGGCAATAGGCTGTAAAGAAATTGTTTGCAATTTTTTAAAATAAAAATCATTCTATGAACATGGTAAAATTCAATTAAAAGCTAAAAAAAAAACCACAAATCTCCTGGTGGAGGAGAGAACATGGGTTTCTTGGCTCCAAATCCCTAGAACTTACTAGCTGTGGGACCCTGGGCAAGTGTCAGACCCTCTCTGAGCTCATCTGTTAAATGAGAAATACAGCTGTGTGCGGTGGCACACCTGTATCCCAGCAGATCAGGAGGCTGGGACAAAAGAGGTCCTTCAACTTGGGCACCTTCTTTATGCAGGAAGATCGCGCAAGTTCAAAGCCAGCCTCAGCAACAGCGAGGAACTAAGCAACTCAATGAGACCCTGTCTCTAAATAAAATATAAAATAGGACTGGGGATGGTGCTCAATGGTCAAGTGCACTTGAGTTCAATCCCTGGTACCAAAAAAAAGAAAAAAGAAAGAGAGAGAAATGCAGGTATGCCTCCCTCAGGGACTAAATGAACTCAATCAGACCAGGGACAGCAAACCCCTCCTATAAAGGCCAGGTAGGGAGTGATTTGGGCTCATGGCATCTGCCCCACCCCAACCTGCCATCACGGTGCAAAGCAGCCACAACCCTGTACACAGATGGGCATGGATGTGTTCCAATAAAACTTTATTTACAAGATCAGGAATGAGCAGTAGCTTTCAGCCCAGGCACAGAGGGCCCTCCTGGCCAGGTGCTTCGTTGTAACTGGCCAGGTGCTTCGTTGTGGCCAGGAAACTGTTGTAACTAAGAGAGATGCCGTGGGCCACTCACCTCGCATAGAGGGCAACACTGCCCGTGGCAATCCAGGAAATACTAACACCAAGGGCAAGAGCAACACTAACACACTGCAGTGCCTCCTCTCACCTGTGCCACCCTCCAGTGCCACCTTCTGTCTCGTACCTTCAGGCTAGGGGCCTCGACCAGCACAGTGGTGACCTCGCAGCTCCCCCTGCTCTCTGCTGTCCTGGCTCCAGGAGCAGCTTTGTGGCAGGAGGTCCCTAGCTTCCTCCCCTGCCCTGCCCTGCCCTGCCCTGTGGCAGATAGGCAGGAGCAAAAATAACACTTTCTGGAAATGGAGGTCCCACTTTCCAAGCCTCTCATCACAGCAGCCCAGTGACCACTACTGATTCTGCCTTGGTGACAGGCCAGGCTCTCCAGCGCATTTGTCACGGGGCCTGCAGGAGGCTGCTGTGCGCTGCAGGGGTCAGTGCTACCTGGGGCAGCAGTGAGGTCAATCAAAGGCCCCAGTGAGGGAGGCCGCTGCCGTGTCCCCTCGGCCCTGAGACCCTGCTGCTTCTCTTTAGGTGCCCACACGCCCTTTACCTGAGTGGCACTGTGAGTCAAAACACAGAACTTGAGGCAGGAGTGGGAGGCTCAGCTATGACAGCTATTTACCTTATATAACCCTCACTCCTGCTCTCCAGAAAAAGGCACTGAGCACAGAGAGGGCAAGTGACTTGCCAGAGATCACAGAGCCCATGGGGTGCAAGCTGATCTTCAACAGCTTCCCCACCCTGCCCTGCTCCCTGGGCTTGTGATCATTGTTCCAATGTTAGAAAAGGACAAAAGAGGTCCTCCAACTTGGGCATCTCCTGTGTGACAAATCTAAAGGAATCATCTTTTTCACAGTTCAGTGCACACTTTCTCATCATCAGGACCATTGATTAAGTGTCACCTGTACCCAAGGACCCCATCTATGATCCCCACACTAATCCAGCCAAAAAGAGACCACTTATACAGGAAATGAAGGCTCAGAAAGGTTACTCCTAAAAAAAAAAAAAAAAAGGTTACTCCTCTTGCTTAAGACCACACAGCAATAAGAAATAGGGCACAGGTGAGTCCACCTGCAGAAGTTCTGCAGACTGACCCCATCACCCATCCAAGGTGTCCAGTGGGGGAGGAGGCCAGTCCAGGGGAACTGGAGACATGCTGCTGGCATCTCTACTCTCTCCAAAGGAGGATGGCATTTAATTAGAAGACCTGGATTGCAGGCACCTGTCAATCACAGCTAAGTGGAGGGCAGGATCTGCCCTGCAAGGGCTCAATAGCCACACATGTCCCCTCATCCGCCTTATGAACCAAGAGAGCAGGGCTGGATCCCCCACCTCCTCATGAAGCCTTTCTGATCAGGCAGAGGAGAGCCTGCTCATCATGCTCTCCCCCTGCAGAAAGTTCCCGTTGGTGACTGGGTAGTGTCCCTCCTACAGGGCAGGCAGCACCTCCCCAGGAAGAAAGATCCATGAAGGGGGATGGCCTCAGACCTCAGTCATCCCGTCTCCACGAGTACCATCTGCTTAAGGAAAAACCACACATGCCAGTGTTACACTGTGTGTGAGAAGCACGGTGAGAGCGGCAGCTCTGGCACAACCAGGGAAAGCCACGGAGTATCTTATACTGTCAATGGGAGTTTTCCAGAGGCCAGAGGAGAAACTATTTTGGAGGAAAAAAACAACATGTATGGAAAAAACCTGTGAAGACACAGAAAGAAGATGGCATGTGTGGCTGTGAAAGGGAGGCAGGGAGGAGGACAGACTGGCCGAGGAACCTGTGAGCTCATGGGGGCAGTGGAAGCCATGGATGGTCTGAGAAGGAGGAAAATGGTAATCATTTCACGTGTGGGGTCCACACTGTGACGCTATGAGGGCTTCTTGCTGTGAAAAGCCTCAGGTGATAGTGACCCCCAACTCTGGAGCAGAGATGTCCAGCACTGCAGACCTGTATAGGTCTTAAAGACAAACACTTTGCAACACCCCACACACCTCCTCTGGGTGGTACCCAGCCTTCTCCAGGCCTGAACGTCTGAGGCTTCCAGGGAGTTGACAATGTCCTGCAAAGCAAGGAGCCTTGAGGGGTGGGGGGCAGGAGGGGGGTCCTGACCAGTGCACCCCATCCCCAAACCTGCTGTCCATCCCAGTGAATGAAACGGGACCCTCATCCCCCCACCCCCACAAGCACCTGGCCCTGGAGAAAGGGCCAGCTCCTCCCACAGCCTCGCCCCCACACCAGCGGGTCGCCCTGAGTTAGGGGTGATGACATCCGGTGCTCCTGTCCTGCTCACCTCCCCTTCTAGTCTGGGTGGCACAGGCCATGCTTGGTAACTGGGCAGTGTCCGGCCCTGCTGTACAGAATCCCAAGAGGGGCAAGGGTCTCTCCCTGACCTTGGTCTGTAAAGAGTTCATCAGATAAAGGAAGGGTGTTCCCCAGAGGAAACCTTTGGAGCAAAGAAAGGCCAAGGCCAGTGTGCCTGTGAGTGCGCGGCGGGGGCGGGGCGGGGGAGGGCTAGCGATCAGATACAGTATCCTGGAGCTTAAAGAGCAGAGGCTGGCGGAAGGCCCGAGGCTGGCCAAGCCTCAGGAGAGGAAAGGCTGGGGTGCGTGAAGAGAGGGGTTTCTAAGGCACAAGCCTCCGGCCTGGCAAGCGGCCTCTATGGAGTGACGAGGCCGGATCCTCAGAAGCCCACAGCAGCGTGGCTGGAGGGATGGAGCAAGGGGCCAGGAAGGCGAGGCTGCCACTCACTGACACAGACCAGGAGGTCGCTGGCCCGAACGCTGGGCGCCAGGCAAGGTGACCAGCACCGCAGGAGCCAATTCTTGCGCACCATCCGGGAGGCCCAATGCGCCCAGGGCGCGCCGGCCGGGCAAGAGGGTGGGTACCAGTCTTTCTTTCCAGCTCTCCAGCCTCCTCCCCCGCGCCCACGTGGGCGGAGCAGCGCGAGGGTGTGCGTGGCAGGGGCCGCGGTGGCGTGTGCTGTGCGTGGGGTGGGGTGAGATGGGATGGGTGGGGTGTGGGCTGGGGTGCCTCCGCGTTCCGGCCCTTTCCTCTGTGCCACCTCCGCAGGGTCCGGGGGACTATGACCTACCGGGAGGACACCTAAGAGACCGGCCAACCACGCCCCCCGCACCTCTCCCGGGAGCACCGGGTGGGTCCCCGGCCCCCCTCCCACCCCTTGTCTCGAGGGCGGAATGGGGAGAGGAGTGGAAAGACCGGTGGCGAGAGGGAGAAGGGGGGCTGGAGGCGGACCGAGATGGGGCGTTGGAAGCGACGCAGCGACTGGGAGATGTTTCGGGGGCTTCAAGAAAGGAGGGGGATGGGAACGGAACGGTGGGGGACCAAGGGGTAGGATGCACAAGTAGAAGGGGGTCAAACAGGGGTGGCGATGGCTGGAAGAGGAGAAAGTGGGCGATGGGGCGGGGCAGCACCAGTCGCCTGGTCCCTGGCCGCCAGGTCCGCCCACCTGTCCTGGGGTCTGCGGGACCCTCAGCCAATGCTGGCCTCTCGCCTCCCGGCGCACCTGCACCCACCTGTTCGGCGCTCCGGCCTGAGCCCGGCAGCAGCAGCGGGCGTAGTGAGCGCAGTCCCGCGCCGCATCCTCCAGCCGCCCCCTCCCCGCCCCAAGCGTTCGCCGCTGTCGCTGCCGCCGCCGCCTTAGAAAAGACTAAATGGAACAGAAAATGAATGCTTGCAAAAAAAAATCGTCAAATGCAACTGAGGAGACAGGGCAGGCGCGCGCAGCTCGGTCGGCGGGGGTCGAGGGCCGGCTACACGGGACCGGGTTCGGGCAGGCGGCCGGCGCGTGCCGCACGCTCGCGGCTGCAGCTCCCGCGGCCACCGGGCGCCGGCTCGTAGCACGGCCCCGCCCCTCCCCCGCGGCGCCTCTCCGATTGGCCCGTTTTTCCGCCAGTCAGGGAGGAGGGCGTGGCTCCCGCCTGCCCGCCCCGGGCCTACGCCCGAAGCGGTTTTGCCTCCTCTAGGAAAGGCGCGGCGCCCGAGCGTGCGCACTGGCTCTCGGGCCGGCAGGGAGAGCCGGGGTCCCAGAACTAGCGCCTCCCTGGGTCGGAGCGACACCCGGAAAGGGCTTTCCAGTTAAGGCTAAAGATCCCAGGAAGCTCGTCCCTGCCCGCAGGGGTCACAACCGTGAGGGGGCGTGTATATTTAACGTGGGATCTCGGCCATCCCAGACCACCCGTGGTCAGGGAAGATGCAACAATCACGTGTGATATTTCCCCCTTTGTACACGGGGGAGGTCTGAAGGTCAGAGATTAAAGCGAAATTATCAAGATGACTAGTAGCAGGTGGCAGAGCCCGGATTCCATCCGAGGGAGTCCCCTTTTGCCAAGCAACAGTTGAATGAACAATGTGTTGTGGAGCTCAGATCTGGAGGAGGTAGGATTTGGCTGGGCGAGGAATCCATTCATTCAGTGTGGATCCAGAGTATTTATCAAGCTTCTACTATCTACCAGGAAGTCCCTAAGATGCAGGGAGGCCATGGTGAAGGACAGAGGGGAAGCCACTGCCCATCTGGAGTTTACAGTCTACCAGGAAGGACACAAGGGGGGCTGGGGAATAGCTCGGTGGGTAGAGTGCTTGCCTCCTATGCAGGGCATCCATCCACACGAAGGGACCGGCGTCGTTAAGCACCTTCACCTTGACTGAAGAGAATAGACATATTTGAGAATCTGAAAGAAGAGTAAGAGTCTCTGGCAACAGAGAAGTGAATGGGAGGGTGTGGAAAGACGAGTGTGGGAGGGGGCAGAGGCCAGCACTTTTAAGCCTTGTGGGCCATGGGAAGGAGTTTGGAGTTTACCCTGAGACAGTCTTGCCTGGAAAGGGGTCAGTGCGACCACCTTCCATTTTACATTTTTACATATACCATCAGATGAGCCACACTAACAAGCCCAAATCTCACTGGCTGGCTTCCTGCTCACACTCCTAGCTAGCCACTGGGGCTCTGCTCACAGTAGTCAGGAGCCCACGCTGATGGAGCTCTGCTGAACTGAGTGTGCAAAGTCAGTGCAGCAATAGGAATGAAAGGTGGCAAGTTATACTGCTTAAAAGCTCCCACCCCAAATAGACGCACATCCCTCACCCTCACATCTAATTGACCAAAGCGAGCCTCTTCCTCTCTAACCAGACTGGAGGGGTAATGCAGACCTCCAGGATCCTGGAACATCTGTACAGAGATCTGAGAGTATCATCAAAGGCTGCCTGGAGCGCAAGGGTAGATGCAGGGCACAGTGGGGGGGGGGGTGCTATGGTGGTGAAGGAAGGCTGAGCATCAGAGAGGTCCATGTGGTGGAACTGGAAGGATTTACCCATGGACAGAGGGAGAGGCATCAGGGATGAGGTCCATGTGTAATGGGCTGAACTGTGTCTCTCCCCAGTTCCCCAAAATTATGTGTTGGAGTCCTAACTCTCCTGTACCTCAGAATGTGACCTTACTTAGATATGGGTTCACTGCAGAGGTCATTAGTTAAGGGGTGACCATACTGGAGTACTTTGCTCCCTAATCCAAGCTGACTGGCGCCCTTATAGAGCAGGGAACTTGGTGTGGGCATAGACATACACAGGGAGAGCCAGGCCGAGGTCCATGGCTCATCAGCTAGCTGAGGAGCTCAAGATGGGCAGCAAGCCATGAGAGGAGGGGTGGAAGTCCGGAATAGACCTCCCAACCACCTTCCGAGGAAGCCACCCTGCTGCCCCTGGAAACTTCAGAACTGAGACAGTAACTCCCTTTTGTTTAAGCACCCAGTTTGTAGTACTTTGAAACATGTGTATCAGTTAAGGATAATGTACAATCACAATTGTACAGTGGCTTAAATGAATTATTTTGACTCACTTGAGAAACTCAACGATCTGTGGTCCTTCCCTGTATCTCTCTTTCACTCCTTCATATTTAACATGTAATTTTCTTTCTCACAGGATCTTTGAGGTGGCGAGATGCCTGCCTCTCATCCAGTATCACATCATTATTCCAGTCAAGAAGGGGAAGAGCAACAGGCACACCCCCGGACAGCTCCTTTAATGCTTTCCTGGAAGCTCAACCAGAGGCTTCGTCTATCCCGTTGGCCAGAACAGTATCCCGTGGCTAGTCCTGGCTTCCAAGGAGGCTGGGAAATTTAAAAATAAATAAATAAGGGGGGCATGCTGCTGCCTGAGAACAACAGGACTCCCTTGGTGAGGAAGAGAGAACAGGCTACCAGCCCTGCTGGATCCAGGTTACGGAGGACCTGAAAAAGAATGTAAAATTACAAGTACAAGCCTTGGAATAACAATTAGAATAATTATTATTAGAATATTCTAATTCTTTTTTTTTTTTTTTTTTTTTGGTAATGGGGATTGAACTCAGGGGCGCTCAACCATTGAGTCCCATCCCCAGCACATTTTGCATTATATTTAGAGACAGGATCTCACTGCATTGCTCAGTGAGGCTGGCTTTGAACTCTTGCTCCTTCTGCCTCCACTTCCTGAGCCACAGGAATTACAGGCGTGCGCCATCATGCCCAGTTCTGATTACTCTTTAGAATAATAATTTTTATAATAACAAAACAACAATTTTAATGCTTTAAGTTGGCCAATATCACAAACATTACAAAATCCAGGAAAAAAAATACATAATTTTACTAACTCTCTGACATGCACCTGTATGATTTCCTTTTTCTACATTTTTCAGCTTCATCCTTTTGGTTGCCTCCTCGTGGAATAATAATTTTATATTTTTCTAAGGACAAAGCAGAAAGACAAGGCAGAGTCCTCCTGTAATGCTGGGGAAAAAAAATAGGGTTAGGGTTAGAAAACCTGCTCCCAGCCTCCTGGCTCTTTAATGGCAGTGGCATGTGCTTTTTGGGAATTGTTTTCAAATCGGGAAAAATTACCTTCTTTCTACCATAAATGAATGCTAAGTTTTGGAAGAATTACATTTCCTCCAGTTTTCTTATTGTGATTTTAATAATTTTCACGACAAAAGACAACTGTGCAGTTTCAAACTTGCAGAGGGTTTGCTCAGTGCATCCTAACCCCCAGCCCCCATCGTGGGGGCACCTGAGGAAGAAGATGGTGAGTGCAGGTGCCTGGGCTCCTGTGTCCTGCTGAACAAAGCCTAAGGTGCAGGGCCCAGAGACTGGCATTTGACTGAGTACCCCAAGTGACTCCAGAGAGAACGGAAGCCGGTTGGGTCCCAGATCAGGTGATCCTAGGTTGTCCTGTGGCTCTGAAGGTCTGCAGACTCCTGTCTGGCACTGGGAGGATGGTGCTTTAAGCCTCTCGTCTCTTCCTCTGTCTGTATACTTCTGACGCCGGACACCATAAAATACATTCCTGGCCTGATACCTGTGGGTTGGCACAAGGGTGGGAGGCACATCTGGAAGCCATGGTGCCTCTCAGCCAGCAGTAACTGGACTTGCACAGATTGGCTCAGACCATATAAACACACCCCACTGAACGCGAACCAAGGCACCCCGGCTCAGTGTCCCTTCATCTGCATCCCCCAAATCTTCTCGGCCTCTCCAACCATTTTAGATACAAGAGGAGGCGTGATGACAGGAAGTCAGTGGAAAGAGACTAGAGGGTGAGAGGGAGCCCTTGGCTGAGTTGTGTTCCCCTGAGACCCACGTGTGAAGTCCTATTCCCCTGCACTTCCAGTGTTTGAGATGGGGTTTTATAGGGGTCATTAAGGTAAAGCGAGGTACTAGGGCAGAGCCTCTTCCAGTGTGGCCCATGTCCTAATAAAAGGGATGGGAACACAGACAAGCAGAGAGGACACCATGTGAGGACACAGGGACAATGTCCCCCTGCCTGTCGAGGAGAGCAGCCTCCGGAGGTACCAGTGCTGCCTATAACTTGATCTTGCACCTCAGCCCCCAGTGCTCAGAGGGACTAGGCCTCTGTTGTTGAAACCATCCCATAAAGGATGCTTGGCTGAGGCAGCCCTTGCAGCAGACTGAACTAATTGCAGCTCAAATATCTCACTTTCCCAAAATACCCAAACCCCATGACCACATGATCCCATAGCTTCTGCCTTCCCCCTTGGAAGGGTCTGCTGTGGAGCTTCCCCAGCCTAGCAGTGAATCCACCTCTCCCGCCACTGGGTGGTCACTGCATGATCCTGGGGCCATGCTGGGAGACAGACACCACCATGATCTCCTTCTTAAGAATGAGTGGGGACCCTGGGACACAGCAGGCGCACCCAGAGGGTGTCCTCATCCAAAGCTGCTCTGTCTGGATGTCACAGGAGGCTCTCTCAGCTCAGCATCAAGAACAATGGTCGCATCAGGAAGACCCCTCTCTGAGAAGGTGGGAGCACTGTGTCCTGTGGTGGGACGGTCACTTCTGGGGGTGCTGGAGATGGGCCTCTGGCCAGGGAAGAACCTGAGATTCCCGCTGCTTGCAGAGGAAATCTGCCCTGGGCTGCAGGAGCCAGGCTGCCTGGCAGGCTCCAGTGCTGGCTCTGCCACATACTGACCTTGAGCAAGTTATTGAGCCTTGGCTTTCCTCAGTCTACTGATGGTGTTATCACTCAGAGGCTTGGGTTAATATGTGTGAATCTGATCAGTTCCTGGAGCTGCCCTAACTTGCCACGCACCTTGAGACTGAAAAAACCCACTTTGGTTTCCTTGCCCTTTTGCCTGTGTCCGCAGGGCTGTGCTTGCCCTGGGGCTCCCGAGGAGGCTCCTGCCCATCTCTTTCAGCTTCTGGCAGCTCAGCTGCTCCTGGGCTTGGACCTGCATCCTCCAGTCTCTGCCTCCATTTCCACGTGGCCTCCCCTGCATCTGCATCTCTTCTTCTGTCTTTTATAAGGACACTTGTCATTGACTTTAGGCCCCACCCAGATTATCCAAGATGATCTCAAGACCCTTAACTTTATAACATCTGCCAAGAACCTTAGTCTAAATAAGTTTCCACATCACAGACTCTGGGTAGGGATGTCTCTCAAGTCACTTTACATTTATAGTTATTTATCTAGAGCTGTGATCATGCTATGGAGCAGGGGAAGTGCACAGGGACCCTGTCACCTGGAGCTGGGCTTGGTC